>NC_143568.1:107232500-107555000 GCF_054136105.1 Typopeltis vanoorti | reverse complement strand
GGCAATTTAAGATTTAGCAGACCAAATTGTATTCTTGTTGGCTTAAACCACAGTATAAACTGATGATACAACATAACTGAATGTCATGCTGGCTGGGACGTCGCCCAGTTAAGAAAAGCCGCTGTTGTTTTTGACAGGAAACCAGAGTGAACAGCGAAGTCAGCTACTGGAACAAATCCTGAAACACATCCCAACTCAACATCACCAGTGTTTAAGATCGACACTATCAACATAAGAAGCCTGAATGGCAAACAAATAGAGCTAGCTGAGGAATTGGATGAGTACCAGATCGACATAATAGGGTAACTGAAACAAAAAAGACAAAATCTGGTGAGATTTTTCAGAGCAATAACTACAAAATGTTATATTCAGGCAATTATAATCAGGGAAAAGGAGGAGTAGCAATAATATTCAACACAAAATACGAAGCTAATCTTCTTGAATGGAAGGCAATCTCAAGTAGAGTAATGTGGGCAAATATGAGAAAGGGGAACTGGACAATGAGACTTATTTGTGCCTATGGTCTCACAGACGGTTCTACTAAGGTAGAAATGGAGGAATTTTTTGAGGCTAAGTTGGTCCTTGTTGGGGATCTAAATAGCAGAGTAGAAAGTGATTGTCAGACATAGAAAACTATTTTGGGAAAATTTGGAGAAAAGAGCAAAGCTAATAATAATGGCAAATATCTGTTGGATTTCTGCTCAGGACATGGACTGGTTATTACTAACACCATGTTCCAACATAAAAATTATTCTTATATTTGCCCACATCACTCTACTCGATATTGCCTGCCATTCAAGAATATTATTCTCACATTTAGTTTTGAATACTACGGTTACTCCCTCTTTTCACTGATTGTTATTGCTTGAATATAACATTTTGTATTTGTCACTTAGAAATATATCACTTGTTTTTGTCTTTCTTTGTTTAGTCATGCCTATTATGTTGACCTGGTAATTATCCAATTCTTTTCCATTGATGCTTCTTATGTTGATAGTGCCAAACTCTGTTGATGTTGAGTTGGGACATATTCTTGAGATGAATTTTTTTTTTTTTTTTTATCTTTTTCATTTTTTATTTCTTTTTACATACGTATCTACCTATGCATTAAATAAATTATGGCAGAAATGAATTTCAATTTCAATTAAAAAGAATGCATTTATGAGAATAGTTGTATGGCAGGCAGAATTAAGAATTTGAAAGAATAGAAGACATAATCCAATGCTTTATTTATTTTTTACAATCTATTCAATTACGAGAAAAGGTAATAAATAAAAACATACTTATTTTCATTTGAGCCATGGTGCAAGGCCACTTCATGTAAAAAATTCCTTTTCTCCCTGCATATCTAAAGAAGAAAAATCATAATAGAAATGCAGAAAATATTTCAACCCATTTTAAAAACGGACAAATAAACAATTCATTTATAATAAATCACACACAAACACAAACAATAACTGAATTCCAACCACAAGAGATTGTTTATATAAAAATTACTTAGTTTTGGGGAAAATTAGGAAGAAACTTGTGAACGCTAGATTTTAATAATTGTAGGTATATTTTCAGAGAAGCATATAAAGAAAGTAACAGAGGGAATGAACAGAAGATGATGAAAAATTTGTTCTGAGATTGGAACTAGAAGTGACTATTGACAAATAGATAAACTCTGCATGCAGAGTTTATCTATTTGTCTTGGAAACTTCACACACACACACACACACACACACAAAAATAATAATAATAAATAAAATAAAATAATAATAAAAATAAAGAATTCACTTTACAGTTGCATTCACAATACTTGCAATCATATGAGACCTTTATGGAGTGAAGGTAAGGAAGAATGCTATGTATGACTCAATGGGAGGAGCTGAGATTAAATGAGCATAAACAAAGCAAGATATAAATGATCCTTTAGAACTTTCCTTTCTATCACTCCTGGTCCATAAGTCTGCTCCTCAAAAAATTTGATTGCTGAGAAATGGGAATCATGATTCCCACTTCTCTCCACCTCTCTCATTTCAAAGAACGTTTTTTTTCTCATGAGCCATCTTGACCTAGGACTAGTTTAACAAAGGAAATTACAGCACTGAATCACTATTTAGACTTGTTTTGCACATAAAAATAAAATTATAACAACAAAAAATGCCCCTTCTTATTAAGCTATCTTAAACTTAAACCTAGTTTAAAACTATGCCTAGGTTCACACAGAAGAATCAATGCCAGCAGTTCAAATTATTTTGCCAGTAAAATTAACTTAATTGAAATCAAAACTGAACCAAAGGATATATTCTTGTGAATAACCAAATCCCAAATTTTATTAAATACTACCCAGAATGAGTGGAATTATTACAATATAGAGTTGACACAAAAACTGGAATGACTAAACAATAATTCCAGATATTTGAGTAAAATCTGTTATTATCTAATTCCTGATATGTACCCTCAAGGGATGTACAGGATACTATAATAATACCACATGAAGAGTTTGCATTATTACTAACTGCCTATCAATAATTTTCCTCCAAATTACTCTGTTATCCATCAGGATACCAATAGCATCAGATCTTATATTTTGATCTTCAAAAGGCACTTCTAACTGCATCAATTCACCAAGAGCTTGGTGAATTGATGCAGTTAGAAGTGATTCTTTCCGCTCTTGGAAAGAAGCCACCTTACAGCAGTGTATCAAATATAAATAAGATCTTCCTGAAATCTGCCTCTACATTAAGAAATTATTAAACCTTTTGACAAATTTGGAAGCATGAAACAGCCTCAAATCTAGGAAATACTCATCTTCAGACTTTCAGCCCAAAGGTACAGAACACCCAATCTAGTCTAATAGGGGATAGTTTAGGACCACATTTGGTTGCTCTGCTTCAGTCTCATCTAATGGTGGGCATACACATCTGTTCCATAATGATAGCAACTGGTTTGACCAAAATATTAGAAGTATAAATTAAATTATTCTAATTAATATTTATTCTACATTGTAATATTATTAAAAATACCAGTACAAATTTGTTATAGCAATTGTTCCATTTAGTTAAGTAATTCTGAAGGTTTATATACTGAATTTATTTAGGAGGATAACATCATCTGCATAAAGTAAGAGATGGAGATAAAATTGAAGATATTCAACTCCTCCATTTTCATATTTTTTCTCTCTCTCTAAAGCTCAACTTTTTACAGTCTAAGTACCCCAATAGTGAGGTCATCCTTCTTGGGGGACTTCAATGTCCACAACTCATATTGGCTCCCCTTCTCCAGTTTTACTGACCAAGCAGGAAGGGATGCAGAGGTGTTCGCCATCAGCAATGACCTATCTCAGATCACCAATCCTCCCACAATACCAGACAATTTCCTCCAATTTGCCAATATACTTGACCTCTCCTTAACAAGCTCCCTTTCCAAGTATACTCTGGTTGTCGGTTCTCCTCTTGGAAACTCGGACCACAACCTCACACAGGTCTCTTTTGATGCAGAACAACCTACACCTATCAGTTCACAGTCTTGTGTCCATTGGCACTATAAGCCTTGGGAGGCCCTTTGTGACTTCTATTCCTCCTTCCCATGTTCTGACTACTGCTTCGGTTCTCCTGATCCAAACACCTGCTCAGACCGAATAACAGAAATCATCTTCACAGAAATGAAGGCTTTAATCCCCTATTCCACACCAAATTCTCAGCCACCATCCAAGCCTTGGTTCGCAATAAAGTAAGCCAACGCTGTAAAAGAAAACACCTCTGCTTACCACAATTGGCTCAAGACCAAAACTCCAGCTGACCTCTCTGTCTATATTGAAGCTCACAACAGATGCAAAAGAATCATTACCAAGTCCAAGTCAGACTTTAAAAGGGCAGAATGTTGCAAACTTGCCTCCTGCCCAAATGGCAGTTGCTCCTTCTTGTCCCTTGCCATTTGGGCATAACTTCTGCCTACCCAGTTTTCCACCACTCTCACATTAAGATGGTACTGTAGTCACCTCACCAAAAGGCAAGGCCAACTTACTTGCCTTCCAATTCCTGCACTAATGACCTGGGCAAAGTTCCCTCCCCTCCACAAAGAATGGTTCCTTCCATATCTCCCATAGTCATACGATAAAAAAAAAAAAAATCAAAAAAATCCTGAATAACCTGAACACAAACAAGGCATCTATCTGGTCTTGATGGTATCCCATTTATTGTGTTAAAAAATTGTGCCCTAGGGTTAACACCTATCATGTATCGTCTCTTCAATCTATTCTATTCAACTGGCATCTACCTGACAACATGGATGCAGGTCCACATCCAGCCCATCCCAAAGAAAGGTGATAAAAGTCAACTATCTAACTACCATCCAATTGGTCACACTTCTATTCTCTCAAAAATTACGGAGTAGGCCATCAACAACCAAGTAACCAACTAGAGACATACCAACTAATCAGTGATCAGAAGTATTGATTCTGCCGCTCGTGATCTACAGCTAATCTTGCTTTCACCACCCACCCATGAATACAAGCCATGGAAAATTTCGGAGAAACTCACGTGGTTGCCCTCGACATCTCAAAGGCATTAGATAGGGTTTGGCACAGGGGCCTACTCACCAAACTGCCATCAAGTGGATTGCCAACTTTCTTGCTGGTTGTTCCCTATGTGTCATGGTGGATGGCTTACTCTCCTCAGATTTCTCCACCAATGCAGAAGTACCCCATGGTTCTGTTCTTTCACTCACTCTCTTCCTCTTGTATATAAATGACCTGCTCTCACAGACTTCAAATCTTATGCATAGTTTTGTTGAAGACAGTACACTTTATTCATCCTTTTCATTCAACAAACCTGTTAGTGCTCACGTATTAGAATCCTCAAAGACAAGGACTGCCACTTAAACTTCGATGCCACCAAAATCCAGTTCTGCCTGATCTCTTGCAAAAAAAAGCTTGCATCCCTTCCTTTCATTAATACTGATATATCCTAACACAATCAGATTTCCCTTCTTGAACTCACTTGCACCTCTGATCTTTCCAGGCACAACCATATTTCAACTATAGCTTCTGTAGATGCCAAAAAACTTGGTGCACTTTTTCACACAAGACACTACTTCATACCTTCATAGCTGCCAACTCTATACAAAGCCCAAATCTGCCTAGCCATGGAATATTGCTCCCGTATTTGGGGTGGTGCACCAAAATCCTCTCTAAGATTGCCTGATTCTATCCAGAAGAGGGCAATCTGGATAATTAATGATCCCTCTCTCACAACCCCACTTCAATCTCTCTCTCTCTCTCTCTCTCTCTCTCAGACATTCAGTTTCTGCCTTGTGCCTCTTCTACAGATACTCTCATGGACAGTGCTCTGCTGAAATGGCTACTATTATTTCTCCACTCTCCTCCAAAATTGTTAAAACAAGAGGCACTGATAACCAACACCCTTTTACAGTCCATCTACTTCTGGAAGTAGATGGAATAAAAGCCCTTTGGCAGTCTCCCTCGATATATATATATATATATATATATATATATATATATATATATATATGTACACACACACACACGTGTGGATATACATGTGTGTGTATATATATGCGTGTGTATATATACATATATATATATATATACACACGCATCCATACGCCCAACAATGAAGCCAACGAGAGAACAGTTTTGAATGCACAGACTTCAACGTTGAATATATACACACTAACTTTCCATGATGTTTACAGTTATGTCCTCTATGTTTTACTGGTTATTTCTTTTTTAATGTGTACCTGAAGAAGGCTCATACAAGCTGAAACTAGTTGTGCTATTAAACTTTGTTTTCATTTTTCTCAGTTTCTAGTAATTCAATATTTTTAAAAAATTTATATCAACCGAGTAAATCAATCTTCCTACATATATATTTTTTATTAATTTAATTTAAATGACTAAAACACTGAGAATAATAAAGAATAATGTTTAATGGGGACACTACTAATTTCGTTGGTAAACCAACTTCTTCAGGTGTCAAAGCACAAAGAATTATACACAACAATCCAACAGAAACATTACATAATAACAACAACAGATCTACTAGAAACTGTAGTACAGTTTAAATTGGAGTCAGTGCATTTTCAGCTGTATATTTATGCGTGCGTGTGATATTGCGAGAATGCCAGCACTGGACAACAGAGTGATGTGAATCAGATAAACTGTAGCTAAGGCTGCTATTCATATGGGTTGAATCAAGGGTCTTCAACACGGAGAAGGATAGATTTATCAGTCTGTCCGTAGTAAGGTTTTCCACAATTAGAAATAATCTGTATACTCCTGGGAACTGAAGATGGTGATGTTTTTCTTTAGGTTGACTAAGGATAGAACAGAGTTTCGGAAAAGTAGGGAAACATGTTTTGATGTTGAACTTTTTTAAAATTTTAGCCAGTTTGGGAGAGAGAGAGAACTAATGAAAGGCAAGGAGATGTAAGTTCTGGGGTTAGTAGAATCTTCATTAGTTAGTTGACATTGGCGAAAAACAAATTTCTCAATGCTTTTGAAGAGCACAAAAGAGATATATCCTATAACAGAATCCGAGCCAGATTTCTCGCCAGCCACGTCTTGTTCTCTATAAACTTTGATGAAGGCCGCCAACATCAAATAGACTGGTCTCAAACTTCTAATATTCACAAATGTTATGATGAACTTGAAAGACGTATTCTTGAGTCTAAAGAAATTACCCTTGATTCAACCCACATGAATAGCAGCCTTAGCTACAGTTTATCTGATTCGCACCACTCTGTTGTCCAGTGCTGGCATTCTCGCAATATCACACGCACGCATAAACATACAGCTGAAAACGCACTGACTCCAATTTAAACTGTACTACACTTTCTAGTAGATCTGTTGTTGTTATTATGTAATGTTTCTGTCGGATTATTGTGTACAATTCTTTGTACTTTGACACCTGAAGAAGTTGGTTTACCAATGAAACTAGTAGTGTCTCCATTAAACCTTATTCTTTATTATTCTCGGTGTTTTAGTCATTAAAATTAAATTAATTAACATGTTGTTTAACCAAGAAAATTTGAATACGAATATATATATTTTTTATATATACAGGGTGTTCGGGATAAATTTGACATATTTATAATTAATTATATTTTTCCGTAAGTTACATGTATTAACACACACTTCACTTCATTTAAAAGTTTGGACCCTTCTTCATTCATATACAAGATGTCAGAAAGGATGGATAGCTGGAACCCACCTGAATCATGGAAGAGAATAACTTGTATCATGATGATTCGTGCCCGCCATCAAAATAAGGATATTACGACTGCTGCCCAATGCTCCCTGAATACAGTAAAAACAATCAGGCATGAACTAGAGACTTGCAATGGTGACTACGAGGATGTAGCAAGAAGAAAGATCCCTAGCAGACGATCTGATTGCGTTCGTACAGCAGAATTCCTCGCAAATCTGCAGGAACAGGTGTTGAAGAACCCTGGCATTGGAATTCGGGCTTTGTTCGTGGAGTTGCTAACTGTAGTCAAGCCCTGGATAACAAGGGTAGCCAATGGTAGGCTGTATGTATGGCAGCAGGATTCAACCCCTTGCCACACCTCTGGGAAAAGTCAAAAATGGTTGTCTGAAAATTTCTACGACTTCACCAGTCCAAATGTTTGGCCTCCAAACTCCCCAGACCTTAACCCCATGGATTATTTTGTATGGGGCGCAGTTGAAAAAGACACCAATCGCACTTCCAGTAATACAAAAGCCCAGTTAATGGATAAAATTAAAACAGTTTTTGCGGCCCTTCCCAGGGAGACTGTAGCATCAGCTTGTTCGAGGTTCCGAAGCAGAATTGAAGCTGTGATCGATGCTAATGGTGGTTATTTTGAGTAAATCTTGTTGATAGTATTGTAATTAACTCTGCCTGTAATGTTTTTTTGTCAATTCATTAAATTTAATAGATACAAAGAAGATTTTCTTTTTCCTTACGAAACTGTCAAATTTATCCCGAACACCCTGTATAAGCTTACTACCACTTTCCTTCATAATACGATCCATATAGATTACTACCACTTTCCTTCATAACATGATCCATATAGATGATAACAGTACAGATAATGTACACCTGTGTCATTTCACACTTCTTCCTACATCGTTCAATTCTAACTGCTGACTTACAACTTATATGCAGAATATTCTGAATCCTATTTACTGCATATAACTGTAGTGTTTGAAAATGTGATCCTAACAACCTCTATTTGGCCTAAACCTATCTCGTTCTTCTCCAAATTTCACTTCCACAATTTTTCTTAGCCTTTTCTAAAGTATGCTTGCATAATTCTTTCCAGGAAAACACACAGAAGGGATATTCATTTGTAATTCTCACTTTCAAGTTTATTTCCATTTTTACAGATGGTACAATAAAAGCTTGACTACAATTATTTGGAATTTGACCATTTGTGACTAGGCTTTCTGAATTATGCAGTGTACCTACGAGGGATGTTTGAAAAGTTTGGTAAAAAAAATAAGTTAAACACATTTTTTTGGAAAAAATCATCTTTATTTCTCAACAAGTCTCCATCGAGGTCTACACATTTGGTCCAGCGAGTTTCCAATTTTTCATCCCATTTAAAAAGTACAATTTGTCAAATTGTGTGAAATGGTCATTGACAGCCTTGATGACATCTTCGTTCTAAGAAAATGTTTTCCCACCGAGCCAAATTTTTAAGTTTGGGAACAAGAAAAAGTCACATGGGGCCAAATCCGCAGAATGGTGGATGTGGAACCAATTTGAACATCAATTCGTGTAATTTTGCCATTGCAATGGTGCATTGTCTTGATGAAAGAGTACTTTTTTGTGCACCAATCTTGGCCGTTTTTTTATTCAGTTCTTCTTTTAAACGGTCCAACAATGACGCATAATAGATTCCTGTTATTGTCTTACCCTTTTCCAAATAATCTATCATGATAATTCCTTAGGAATCCCAAAAACCAGTGGAAATCACCTTCCCAGCTCACAAAATGGTCTTCACTTTTTTCGGTGCTCTTTCATTGGGCATTGTCCACTGTTTTGACTGTTGCTTGGACTCAGTGTGTAGTGGTGGATCCAAGTTTCATCTACAGTCATGAATCGATGCAAAAAATCCTGCTAATTGTGATTAAACATCGCCAAACACTGTGTTGAAATGTCTTTTGACATGCGTTTTTGATCGACAGTCAACAATTGCAGCACACATCGCGCACACAGCTTTTTCATGTGAAATTTTTCATGCAGGATATTATACACCTGCTCAGTTAGAGATGCCTACAATCTCAGCAATCTCATGCACTTTCACTCGGTGGGATTCCATAACGATACCATGGATTTTGTCAATCATTTCCTTCATAGTGACGTCAGTCAGGTATCCGGAGCATGCTTCAACTTCGATGGACTTATACACCCATGTTTAAACTCATTTATCCAAAAATAAAGTCTTTAATGCTGGTGCAGAGTCCCCATGAACTGTGTCTAACTCAGCTTTGATCTGCGCGGCTGCCCACTTCTTCAAATAAAAGTGTTTTTTAACTCCACAAAACTTGTTTTTCTCCATTTTTATGAAAAATGCCAACATGGTCATTTTAAATGTTTGCCAAACAAGAACTACGCTTCGCATGTCAGTAAAATTTTGCGAGGGATCATGAAAAAGATGATACGTGCTGACACTGGTATGAATGAACGAATTGTGTCGTCTATTAAATTTACTAAACTTTAAACAACCCTTGTACTGTAAAACTCTTATACACCCATATTTAAGCATTTGTCAAATATCATTCTATGTATATATTCCAATTGCATTCCGCTTAAATATTTTCAATCACCATTCTGTCAACTTCTTGTTTCATTTAGCACTGTTTCAAAGTATTTACTCTAGACATCTGAAATATATCTTCAGTTTTATGTCACCTTTATCATCTCTGAACATACAGTGCTCTTTTACAGTGCTCTTTCATCCATTTCTAAGCTTTTTTTTTTTTTTTTTCACTTTCCAATGGGTCTCTGAGGATTGGTTCCTGTTTTCATACTCTTTCATTTTTTTTAAAATAACATTTGTATATTTCACCCTACAGTTCACTTCTGAAAGCTGCTCAACTATTTTTTTTTTATTTTCTCGCACATTTTTCTTTTTCAATATGATATTCAACTTTATCCTGCTCAAAACTAAATAGTGATCACCTATTTCAAATCCCCTGTATGCTCATGTCCTTAAACCAGCATAAAAATATCAACATCGACAATAACATAAGAAATAACAAAAGTCTTATTGACTATGTTTTCTCTCCATGCAGATTTTTATGCTGGAACATGGTGTAAGTAATGACTAGTCTGTGTCCTTAACAGAAATCCTGCAGGTATTTGCATTTATTATTAGCTTTGCTCTTTTCTCCAATTTTCCCAAAAAATGTCTATATGTTTGGTATTCATTTCCTACCCTACTGTTTAGAAAAAGGGCCATCTTCTGTTTCTTGTCACCCAACTTCTCTAATGACTAGAAAAAATTTTCTGCTTTTATCTTAAAAGAAATTTCTATGGGACCATACACACAAATTATTCTCATTATGTAATTCCTCATTTTGACGTTTGCCATTATCACCTACTTGAAACTGTCTACCATTTAAAATTATCTTTGTGTTCTGTGTTCAATACAGTAGCCACCTTTTCCTCTCCCTGATCATTATTATTTATATTGATCCTATACACAGGAGGTCAAAAAAAGCTATAAGCACATCAGGGGTGTGTGAGGTGAATATGGAGATTGAGAAAGAAGCTCACTGACTTTTTTTCTTGGAGTTTCAGGTTGCATTTGCATGGGAATACTTCACGAGAAAGGCTGTTACACTTTTTCCCAATTTTGAATGCCACTTTTTCAAGAATCCCTCACTGGTCGACTGGTACCTTTGACTGATTGCAATCAGAAGTTGAAAACTTCTGATTGCAACCTCTCAGTGTGTAACTTCCTTCTGCCATCTTTATTATGAAGAGAAATTCATGAAATTCTTCAGTGACAATATGCAGCCTCACCATTAATTTTGAGATTGTGGAATGCATAATGATTTTTATAGCAGTGGAACCACCCATACCTTACAGAAAAATGTGTTGGTTGCTTTAAATCTTTCATAAGATCCTCATACAAATCTTCTGCTTTCTCTCATATGGCCATCCCAGAAAAGGCATGTTCTGCTGGTTCTGATGCTTGAGCCATATAGCCAGCATGCTTTCCATCTTCTCAATTGCATGACATCCAGATTTCGTTACCTAGTCATGCTGAGATTCACTGACAACTGACTGTTCATGCGAACTGTATCAGCATTATCATTGTAGAATGACTCAGTCCCATGGCCCTTTGGATGTCAATGCTATGTTCACCTCCATCAAACTGATTCAAAACTTCCAACTTCACTTTTAGAGGTGAAGTTGGAAGTTTTGAATTCTTCACTTAACTTTATTCACATTCTTCTTTTCACTCTTAGTTTCCTTTGTTTTTCTCTTACCAGGCATCTTGCTTAAAAGGCACAGAAGTTATTAGAGATAAAAACAATACCAGATAGACCAATAAGGCAGTAAGGACACAAAATGAACACTGAGTACAGTGGACAAAGGTAGGAAACCAGGCACATGGGCAGAAGCTTCTATGCATTAGGAAACAGCAATAGTCCTTATGTACCCTAATAATGAAACTGTGTATATATGTGAAAATGCAGATAACATGTATAGAGTTACCTGCATTTTGCCTGTTCTATATGTTTTCTGTTAAAAATGCAGCTGTTTTCCATGTTTCCCAATTTGTTACAGCAGTTATTCAATTTAGTTAAGGAACCCTGCAGACCTGAAATGGATTTATGAGTGTAACATCATCTGCACAAAGTAGAGTTCAGATTAAAATATTCAATTTTGATCACTTCCCTTCATAATGCAATCCACAGAGATGATGAAAAAACAGTGGAGATAGTGTGCATCCTTATTTTACATCAAGCCATCTTCCTATATCTCTTTCAATTCTAACTTGATTATAACTTAAATATACACTATATATTACTCTATATGACATGTGTTTTTATCTTGGTACCTTGTCATATGCCTTTTCCAGGATCTACAAAACTCAAATACAGATCACGTTGTATTCTATTCCCATGATCTGAAAGTAAAAATCAAAAATCCTGACATCCCTTACTTGGCCTGAATCCAGCTTGTTCTTCATTAAATTTTGCCAAAATTTCTCTTAGTCTCTTCTCAAGGTAGTAACATGCAAGAGACTGAACAACTTTTCGCATGCGAGAAAACCATTAAAAAAACTAAAAAATACACACAGAAAAATCTGACTGTTGTAATTTTAATAAGTGATACTATTAGAAAATGAATAATATAATAAATCATATACACTCTAAATATGTTGTTTATTTGTAATCTGTAAAATCTTGATAAGTTAATAATATATATTATTTACATTTTCATATTCTTTCAATAGGATGAAAGCCTCATGTTCTCCTGAGTACCTCTTATATAATTCTAGGCAGTCTTCATATAATGAATCAGTAGCTAAAAGAAAATATTAAAAACATAAAATTTGTTAGGATGGGAATTTTCTTTCATCTCACATCTTAAGTTAAAAAATCATGTGACTACTGTGAGTTATATAAACTTATTTATAAGCAGAATTAGTGATTAAAAAAATATCAGTAATTCCGCTCTGACACTAACACTAATTTGACATCAACTTGCAATTCCATATTTAAATATGATTATTTGATAAGCAATGCATAATGCACTGCTTTAAAAATAAAATAATACTGTTATTAAATATAGTTTTCCAGTGACAGTTGGCTTGCATCGAGGGTCAACACCAAGTCCGTTCCTGTTTAATATTGTGATGTGGCCTTGAGGAGGTGAGAGAAAACATGCCTTGGACTATGTTGTATGCAGATGACATCGTCCTGTGTGCAGAATCAAGAGAAGAAGTGGCAGCTAAACTGGAAAGTTGGAGGAAAGTACTGGAAGTGAGAGGTATGAGACTGAGTAGAAGACAGAGTATATGGGTTGCAAAGTGGATGGCAGCTGGGAGACAGATCTGGAGATGGGAGGAAATGTCATCAGGAAGGTCAGTGACTTTAGATACTTAGGTTCAACAATGAAAGAGGATGGTGAGGCTGAGAAGGAAGTGGGATGCAGGATGGAGGAACTGGAGAGAGATGACTGGAGTGATATGTGATAAGAGGGTGCTAATCAATCTAAAAGGCAAAATCTACAGGACAGTAGCGAGACCAGCTATGAAAACTGTGGCCCTGAGGAAAAGTAACATCAGCAGGATGGAGGTAGCGGAGATGAGAATGCTTAGGTGGATGTGCAGTGTGACCAGAAAGGATCGTCTGAGAAATGACTATTTAAGGGGAAACGGTGAAAGTTACGAACTTAGGAGCAAAGATACAGGAGGCAAGGTTGAGATGGTTTGGTCGTGTGATGAGGAGGGAGGAAGAGTATGTGGGAAGAAAGGTCATGCAGATGGATGTGCAGGGGCAGAGGAAGCGCGAACGGCCAAAGAAGAGATGGTGGAAGAGGACTTGAGGATGAAGAACTTGGATGTAGCTACAGCCCAAGACAGGAGGTTGTGGAGGAGACTCACCACAAACAGCGACCCTACTTAAATGGGAAAAGCTGCAGAAGAAGTCATTAAATATATATTAATCTAACTTATGTTCTTATGTACCTACTTCCAGAGGCATTCTTAAAAAATTATGTGAAAGCAAAATTGCTTAAAAATTCTTATAATTATAAAACAGAAGACTTTCTTTGTTAAAAAAATACCCATCTTTCTAGATCGAATCAGAAAAGCTTTATTATAGCAAGTTTCACAAGGCAAATAATATCCACATTTTAAATTTTGAATTTTTTTTATTTTTTTAAGAGAATTGTACATGAAGCTTTGATCAGGACTTTTCAATAGTTTATTATACTGAGAGTAAACTGAATTAAATGCTTCTTGGGTAACTTTTAATGGTGTCATATGAAAACTCCATCACAAATATTGCTCACTTATAGAGCATATTACTGCTTCAGGAAAAAGTGAAAGGCATGAATATCTGTTTGTGATGCACTTTTAAGTTGTAGTTATATAGGCTACTTTAATCTTATTTAAAGTGCAGAACAGTAAGGAGATTACAGGAAATGTATCCGATTTCAATAATGGAACACAAGAAAGTGACTTGACATCTTTTGCTGTGTAACTTAGTATTACAAAAATTATATTCACTGCAAATTTAACTTCCATAAAATTGATTTATTAGGTTTTTATAACAAATATATAAAAAAAAAATGTACTAAAATAAAACCATAAAGAGATTCTAATTCTAATAATTACAGTCCTTTATGGTAAACCTCCTCTTTTTTTTAAAGAATTATTCAACCAGGTTACAGAGATGCTAAATAAGTGGGATTATGTTAAATAAAGATTATTAATTTGACATACCTATGTACATTTTTGAAGATGATAAGTAGTTTAAAGATAGTAAAAAGTCCTTTCGGTAGATAATCAAAGGTAGAAGAAAAAGTTTTTGCCCAGCAAATTACAGAAGAAAACTTTCTCTTTTGCTTCGAGATTGCTCCACATATCAAGAAATTGATTATAATCCAACCAACAGACAACTAAAGAAATTAAATTCTCTCTTAGATGAAGTCATCAGTTTAGATAAAGACACAATTGAAAGACTTAAAACTCATTTTGCAAGACCTCCTAGATTTTATGGTCTTCCAAAGGTTCATAAGATTGACTATCCTCTCCGTCCAATAGTAGATTGTATTGATTCTCCTACTTACCGTATAGCCAAATATTTAGCTAAATTATTGAAATCTTATATTGGCAACTCTAATTCTTTTTTAAAAAACTCTTCACATTTCTTAGATAAATTAAAAAATGTCTCATTACAACCTACAGATCTTATGGTTAGCTTTGATATAGAATCTTTATATCAATTTACCTCTCAAGGAAACTTTAAAATTACTTGCTGACATCTATCCTGAAGACATTATAAAACTGTTCGATTTTGTAATACATTCTGGATATTTCGTATGTCAAAATAAATTTTACAGCCAAGTAGAAGGAACGGCCATAGGAAATCCTCTTTCTCCTGCTTTAGCCAACTTTTATTTGAAACATTTAGAAAATGTTCTCTTCTCATCTATTTTCCTCCAACCATCCTTTTGGGTAAGATATATAGATGACATCTTTACTATTTGGCCTCACAGCAAAAACTCTTTACCTTCTTTTTTAAACAGTATTAATTCCTTGCATCATCATATAAAGTTTACTATGGAAATAGAAGAAAACAACCAGTTATCTTTTTTAGACATTCTCCTCATCTGGTCACCTTCAAATATTCTTACATCTACAGTATACAGGAAACCAACGTTCACAGGTCGTTATATTCTTAAAGAATCAGCCCATCATCCATGTCAAAAAACAGGAATTATAAAATGCCTCATCAGAAGAGCAAAAACAAATTATTCTAGCTTTGATTATCTACAGAAAGAACTTTTTACTATCCAACAACACATGAAACTCAATGGCTTTTCTGAAAAAAGTACTCAACATCTTTTCAATTCTTATAATCTTCCACAAAACAACAAAGTTTCATTACGTCGAGTGCCAATTCCTTATATCTCTGGTATTTCAGAACCTATCACAAGAATTTTAAAGAAATATGATTTAACAGCTACTTATTCACCTATTAACAAATTGTCTTCTCATTTTCCTTCTCCTAAAGACAAACGCTCAACTTTATCTCTTCCTGGAGTACATCAAATTCCGTGCAACTGTGATCTATCCTTTTTTGGACAGACTGGATGTTCTCTTCAAAAAAGAATCCAAGAACATCAATCCTCCATTCTTCACAACAAACCTGAAAAGTCTGAATTGGCTCAGCACGAGATTGAAACTGACCGCAACATCCTTTGGTTCAGGACTCGCCTCTTACATATATCCCGTTATAGGTTTGAACGTATGTTCAAGGAAAGCGTGGAGGCCTTGCTTTCCCAACCTGAATCGTAATGACTGTATATCTATATCAAAAATCTGGGAGTCTAATCAAGATTACTCATTAATTTTTTATTTTATTTTATTTTTTTATTATTATTATTTTTTTAATCATGTCTCTACTTCAAAATATTCTGTTTCATACTTAGTAATATAACATCACACGGCTTGTTCTATTTTAAACGATCTATTGTTAATATTCTAGCTTGTATTTTTTTATAACTGTTCTTGTAATACCACTGAGGATGGTCTGCTATTTCCAGACTGAAATATCTAGTTAATTAAATATCTTTCTTGTGTTTACATGCATTAATCATTCAGTCTTATGTCACAAGTATCCTTAAAAGAGCAAATTATCAGATCTTATATTTCTATCGTCTAAGGACTTTGTACCGTATCAATCCACCTATATCTTGGTCTTCCTCTGGGTCGTTTTCCTGCCAACCTGGCAGAGAACACTTGTTTTGCTAATCTTTCCTCGCCCATTTAAGTGACCATACCACCTGAGATTAGCTCTGCTAACGCATTCCCGGATACTGACAATGTCAAGTTCTTTCCTAATATCCTCGTTTTTAATATGATATTGTCATTGATGCCATCTATTCACACCTCTAATATTTCTCAGGACTCTCATATCTGCGATCTCTTGTCTTTGGTCAAGTGCTTTACTTCTGACCCAGCTCTCAGATCCATAAGTTAAAACTGGTTTGAACACTGTCTTGTATACAGCTGATTTAGTGTTCCGACTAATTTCTCTCTTTCCATATGAATTTATTTATTTGACTTCCTACCATATACCAGCTTTGTTGATTCTGTTGTCTATTTCTATATTTAATTTACTATCTTCACTAAAAACAGTGCCTAAGTAGCTGAAATGTTTTACTTGTTCCACAGGTTCTCCATTCACAACACAGTTGACATTTTCAATGCTTCTGCCTATTTTCATTGTTTTTGTCTTTTTATTGCTGACTTTCATACCATATCTACTACAACAGCTATTCAATTTAGTCAGTGAATCTTGCAGACTTGTAGCAGATTTATTTAGAAGTATAACATCATCTGCATAAAGCAAAGAGCTGACATTAATATCTCCAATTTTGATATCAGTTATGAAAGTGGTTTAAGACCACTTTCCTTCATAACATGATCCATATAGATAATGTACATCCTTGTCTCACACCAGATTTAACATTAAACCATCTTCTTATACTTCTTTCAATCCTAACTGCTGATTTACAACTCAAATAAAGACTAAGTATTGCTTAATATAATGCCCCATCTACACCATTTAACTGTAGCGTACTGAATAGCTTCTCTCTTGGCACCTTGTCAAAGGCCTTTTCCAGATCTACAAAACTTAAATACAGATCATTGTTATATACCCATGCTTTCTCAACTATTGATACGTGTGGATAGGTTTATGTGTTCGTCAGACATGTTGTAATAGGTTTCACGGTATAATAAGAACACAGATGGTTAAGAAAATAACTATTTATTAACTTAAAAGCTAATATTTCACTGGTATTATATCCAGCATCTTCAGAGCACACAACACAAAGTTTGTTACAAAGGCAAGATAACCACAATCCGGTGTAACAGTGGGGCTAGAAAAAAGTGATTGCAGCATGCAACACAAGACTAAAGTCTTAATATGGCGCCATCTAGGTTAAAACTCAACTATTTGTCGTAAAGTGAAGATCTGATCATGACAGCCTCTATTTGGCCTGAATCCAGC
This sequence comes from Typopeltis vanoorti, assembly GCF_054136105.1. Taxonomy (NCBI): domain Eukaryota; kingdom Metazoa; phylum Arthropoda; class Arachnida; order Uropygi; family Thelyphonidae; genus Typopeltis; species Typopeltis vanoorti. The sequence goes on along the minus strand of NC_143568.1, from coordinate 107,537,242 downwards.
TTGCTCTTCACCAAGCTTTACTTCCACAATTCTTCTCAACCATTTCTCAAGTATACTGGCATAAATCTTGCCAGGAACACTCAGTAGAGAAATACCTCTGTAATTCTCACATTCAGTTCTATTTCCCTTTTTATATATGAGTACTATTAGAGCTCTACTCCAATCATCAGGAATTCGTCCCTCTGTCCAGGCCTTCTGAACTATGCAGTGCAGCCACTGTAAGACTTTTATACCACCATAATTCAGCATTTCTGGTTGAATATCATCTACTCCTGCTGCCTTTCCACATTTCAAGCCTTTGATAGCTTTTTCTACTTCAAGGAATTTTTTTTTCTACTTCAGGAATACATGGATATGTATTCCTGACTGCATGCCTGGTCAGTGTTTTTTTACCACTGTGCTATCATCATTGCTTGTTTCATTTAGCAGTTTTTCAAAGTAATTACTCCATACTTCAAGGATATCTTTTTCTCCTGTTTTCATGTCACCTTTATCATCTCTAACTCCTTTTACAGTCCATTTCTAAGTTTCTTAGAAATGGAGGAAAGAGTATCTTACCACCTTCTTGATATTTATTTTCTTGCCAAAGTCTTCTCATGACTTTTGTTTAGCTAGTTTTACACAGTGTTTAGCTTTCTTACATTAGTCTCTATATTCTCTAAGAGCACAAGCTGACTTATTTGCTAGGAACTTTTGATATGCTTTCTTCTTTTCCTTCACTGCCTCTTTTACTTCTTGTGTCCACCATGGAGTTCTGATTTTTCTATCCTTGCAGACAACCTCATTCCATGCCTCTCTGGCTGAATCAATCAGGGTTTTCTTCAAGGTTTGTCACTGAATCTCCAAGGTTTGGTTCCTGTTCTCAAACTCTTTCATTTTTTCTTCAATAATCTTCGTGTATTTTAGTCTACAGTTCCCATCTGAGAACTGCTCAACTTTTATTCGCTTTAAAACTTTCTTACATGTTATCCTTTTCAATATGAAATTCAGTTTTATCCTTTTCAAGATTAAATAGTGATCACTTCCAATTTCAAATTCTCTGTACACTCTGGTGTCCTGCACCAGGGAGAAAACATCACTATCAACAATAACATAGTCAATGAGACTTCTTATTCCTTGCCTCTTCTTTCCATGTGAATTTGTGCACATTTTTATGTTGGAACATGGTGTTAATAACAACCAGTCCATATCCTGCGCAGAAATCCAACAGGTATTTGCCATTATTATTAGCTTTGCTCTTCTCTCCAAATTAGTGAGAGATTAGTTAAAACACTAAAGTAGCTGTATACAAGACAGAGTTCAAACCAAATTTTTACTTGTGGATCTGAGAACTGGGGTAGAAATAAATCTCTTGATGAAAGACTGAGAAAGATTAAGGGACTGAACAGAAGGCATCAATAGCAGAATTATATTAAAAATGAAGATATTAGAAAGGAAGCTGACATTATTAGCATTCAAGAATGTGTGAACAGAGCTAAGTTCAGGCAGCATTGTAACTTAAAAAAAGATTGGAAGAGGAAAGGTTAGCAAAACATTTTTTTTTTTTTTTTTTTTGCAAAGACGGAAGAAAAGACTAAAAGAAAGATCAAGATCTAGATGGATTGATAAAGGCCTTAAAAACCAAAATATAAGATCTGACAAGAAATTAATTTGAGAAAAATTGTCAAGAGGAAGTTAGTAATTATGTAAATATTTCATGTAAGTACTATTAAATTATCTTGTACATCCTCTAGAGCATATATCAGGAATTTTACGATGATCATGATGCATCAAATGAGTAAACTAGTCACAAAAATAATAAGAAATCTGTGAATTGACTTTCTGATTAGGCCTTCTGAGTTATGCTGCATAGCCACTTAAAACTTTATATATCTTCATATTTCAGTCATTTGTAGTCTAACTTCATCTACTCCATCTGCCTTTTCATGTTTCAGATTTCTGACTCACTTTTTCTGCCAACAAAGCTAGTTTACTTATGTGATGCATCATGATCATCATCAAATTCCTGATATGTACCCATAAATTCCAGCAAATGTATAGTATGTTAATATAAGTGGGTGGGCTAAGGATTTTTATTAATTTTGTTTTTTTTTGTTTATTTATTTATTTTTTTACATAGTTCAGAAACCCATCTCTAGAAATCATGCACAGATCTTTTTCAAGCCATTCTAGACTTCCAAAGAACCAGAAAGATGGTCTCCCATGGGCAATCATTTCAGATGATCTCCATCTGAAGATCACAAACCCCCATGCAAATGGTAGGAATCAAACCTGTAGGCTATTGGTTAGGAAGTGGGTACACTAAACACTCAGTTTGTAAAACACATCTCTAGATACAACCTTAAAAAAAAAAAAAAAGTGAGAAACGCAAAGAAATTTCCCCATAGTATTTGTTTAAAAAAAAAAAAAAAGATTAATACAAGCAAGTTGCTTGAGAAACTTGGAAAAAAACAAGCTGGGCTCAGCAAAACAGGTTTTGTAAGTTTTTACTTTAAGACAGTTTGAGAAATCACATGACAATAACAGGTATCTGTATTTGTGTATCACAGATCTGAAAGATGCACATGGTATGATGCTAACTTTAAAATGCTACAATTTGACGGTGTAAATGAAACACTGTGCAGAGCAATATACAGTCTATACTTTGTAGGTGAGTAATAACCTGAAGGATATACAACTGCATTGGACTTTCAAAGCTGCTGGCATATGAAAAAGCTTGCTTTAGGGAGAGAACAGTGAAAGGCTCTTATCCACGTGGTAGTCAACCCACCTTCAGGATAGAAGAGAAGAAGAATATGGATTGCATTACGGAGTGGTCTGACATCCAAATGAGTGTTGTTAAACTCAACTTCTTGCTTTATGCAGATGATGTACTCCTAAATATCCACTACTTCAGGACTATTTAACTAAACTGAATAACTGCTATCAGAAATCTGATGTGAAAAGTAGCAATAAAAAGACCAACTATGAAAATAGGCAGGAAAATGGAAAAATGATGAAACAAGTAAAACACTTCAGCTATTTAGGCACAACTTTAGTGAATATGACAAATCAAATATGGAAATAAATAATTATAATAAGCAAAATTGATACACAGGACAGCCTGTATGTACACAAATACAGACAGTGTTTACACCAATTTTAATTTTGGATCTGAAAGTTGGTTGGAAATAAAACAGTTAATCAAAGACTGGAGACTACACACAACAGAATTCTGACTAAAATTACATGAGTGAAAAGATAGCACCAATGGCAGAAATTAAACATGAGGATAACATAAAGGAACTTAAAATCATTAGAATAATTTAACCATATTTATATGGAGCTATTTTAAGCATGGTCATTTAAACAAAATGGGAGATGAAAGGTTAATAAAACAGGTGCCTGATGCCAGGAAAGATGAAGTTCTAGACAGATCAATAAGTTAGTAAGTCTAAAAAGATTGAAATGTAAAATCTGACACCACTAGAGACTTAACAAATAAATTAATTCAAAAGAAAATTGCAGGTGCTAAGCTAGTAATAAACTTATGTAGCATACATAACACTATAATAGTATTATGAACACTCTGACAGGATACAAATCAGGAAACGATGATAACTGTTCAAGTCAGTCCTTGCACAACTGACCAGGAAAAAATCCCAGTGATGTCTCAACCATCTCTACACTAAACTCCTACCATGTCTCTCTAGCCCTGTCTTGACTAATCTACTTCTACACAAGTGCATATCTTTAAGCTCTTTTAGTTCAACATTTTGAGCAACTGACTATTGGAAAGGCTGTTAATGAATGTAGTAAAAAGTGACATGACAGTATTTACAACTTCAATAACTATTCAAAAGTAATAAAAATGTATATAATATAATAAAATTTATACAATAATAAATATAATAGGCCTGTGTAGTTCAGTGGAAGTGGTGTTTGCATCCTCGATCCTCAGGCCACCTGAAGATTGACTTAAGTTCAACTCTAGTGACTGACTAGAGGAACTTTTTCTAAGCCTTTCTTTGATCAATTCCTGACTAAGTCAATCTCTGGCATGAACAAGTGGATTTTTTCTTCCAGAAAATTGGGTTTTTCATCCTGCAAACTCAAGAAAAACGACCATAGAACCCACACTATTACAGACAATAACATATTCTGTTAGTGACCATGAGATGGCAGCACTTGTTTGCTAGTCGCTTCATCAGTTGCCACTTATAATTAATGATAGTCTTGAGCCAGCTGTCTGTTCATTCTGTTCATTCTCCACTAGTAGCCAGCAGGCTACTAGTGGAGAATGAACTGCCTGCTTAGTCTCCAAAAGTTAGATAGGACTAAACTAGCCTTGCATACTCCCTATAAGGGATAAAAGGTTTTTTAGCTGATTTTCTCTTGAATAAATATAATAACTAATAAATAAATGAATATAACAAAATATTAATATAATACAGATAATTTTATATTAATATAAAGGATACAAGACTCGGAAATACTGCCTTCTTTCCCCCTACTTTCAGAGTAAGTCAATCGTTTGTGTTTGTATTCTCCATTTAAAGCAACATATTAAATCATCATGAACTGATCAGCAGTGCAAAGCAGTTTTACAGTGGACAAGAAAGACCTTCATACTGCAAAGCATGACCACATGTGGTTGGAGCATGAATAACAAAAGCAGCTCCACCCTCCTCATATTTTTAAAAAAGAGATGAAAAGTGTGTGGAAAGACAAAAGGGACTAATATTAGAACAACACATTCTATTCCTGAATTACTTTTATCAACATCATTTGAGCACACCATTATCTTCTGCATCCAGAAATTAGATTATTTAACTAAGACCAATAAAACATAGCAGTTTTAAAATAATAATACATATGAAAAAAATCAACAAACCTACCCATTAACACTTGATCTTCATCTGAAAATTTGGAAAGTTCTGATCCTGAATAAATTTGACCTGCATAAATTCCCAAAGAAACCTGTAAAATAAAAATGCAAAGATTGCACAAAATTTGTTTAACTCTTCTCCTCTATGTTTGCAGCATAATTCCTAAATATACTCTTTTCAAGATATGACCATACTAACTGATTAAACTCAATTTGCAGTTTTTTATGTGAAGATAATCTGGAATGTTGTCTCTAGAAAACTAAACAGAGAACTTTTCTAGGCAACCTCGGGCCTTTAACCTTTTTACTGCTATCCTAAACTCGAGTTATCTTGAGTGGTTTATAAATGATGTCCTTGCTGAGTTTGAGTATTTTCAGCCAAACTAAAGATTCCTTCTGCATACAGCAGAAGGAATCTTTATCTTGAGTGGTTTATTTTTTTGGTTTATAAATGGTGTCCTTGCTGAGTTTGAGTATTTTTAGACAAACTAAAGATTCCTTCTGCATATAGCAGAAGGAATCTTTCAGCCAACATGTTACATGGTCTGTATCTTTGCAGAGATAGTAAAAACAGAGAACATGCGCATGATGACCATAATTCAAGAAAATTATATGAAGTAATCAGGAAAAAAAGAAAGATGAATCACCCAATAATGAAGTTCTACTGTGTAACTTAACAGTCTTCTACTATGGAATACAATAAGAATAACATGAGTAGCTGACATGATTCTACTGAATGTTTGCATAAGGACTTCAAGCAATAGTAAAGTAAGTTTTCACCTCCTGCACATATAAATTCTCAGATACTGTACAAAGTAAAAACAAAACAGGGAAAAACAATAATTATTGATTTTCAGATGACTTCCCTAAGAAAAAAATTTTCAAAAATTTACAATGCTAAAATTCTGAAAGGATGATGGAGTGAGTAAGAATGTTCAGCATTATAAAAATACTGAGCAAGATTTTCAATAAAACATAATTTATGTGTCACAATTTCCATTAACCTTGAACTGAAAATAAATAGCTTGAAGTTTTGCAAGTTATGGAACAAATCTGAAAACAAACCCCAACTCAACATCACCAGAGTTAAAGAGCGGTACTATCAATGTAAGAAGCCTGAATGGCAAAGAAATGGAGCTAGCTGAGGAATTAGATAAGTACCAGATCAACATAGTAGGGGTGACTGAAACAAAAAAGACAAAAACTGGTGAGATCTTTCTGAGCAATAAATACAAAATGTTATATTCAGGCAATGACAACCAAGAAAAACAAGGAGTAGCCATAGTATTCAACACAAAATATGAGGCTAGTCTTCTTCAATGGCAGGCAGTCTCAAGTAGAGTAATGTGGGAAAATATGAGAATGGGGAACTGGACAATGAGACTTATTTATGCCTATGGTCCCACAGAAATTTCTACTAAGGTAGAAGTGGAGGAATTTTTTGAGGCTCTAGAGAAAGTTACTGACACAATGAAAAAGGAAAAGTTGATCCTTGTTGGGGATCTAAATAGCAGAGTAGGAAGTGATTGTCAGACATACAAAAATGTTTTGGGAAAATTTCGAGAAAAGAGCAAAGCTAATAATAATGGCAAATATCTGTCGGATTTCGGCTCAGGATATGGACAAGTTATTACTAACAGCATGTTCCAACATAAAAATGTGTACAAATTCATATGGAGAGAAGAGGCTAGGAATAAGAAAAGTCTCGTTGACTATTAAACGTGTGGACAGACTTATGTGTTCGTCGAACATGCTGTTTATTATTTTAACGGTATAATAGAACACAGAAACTAAGTAAATAATTAATTTATTAACTTGATGCTGATATTTCGCTGGTGTTATAACCAGCATCTTCAGAGCACAAAAACACTGTTTGTCACAATACGCAAGACTAAAACAACATGGTGTACTTAAAACAAAATTGTAGCAGCAACACAAAGACTAGAGTCCTGATTTTGTGCCCTCTATCTGAAAAAAAAATAAAAAAAAAAAGCAGCTATCATATATTACTAGAGTCTTAGAAAAGTGCTGGTTTTTTCTTAATATGACTGTCTCCCAGATCTTCGGCAAGTTAATACAGCCATATTTGTTGAGATTTGGAGTGTGTTTTAGGGCTTCTGTCGCTTCTAAGAACAATCTCTCTGATTTATACAGGTTTCTGTGTAGTACTTTTGTGTTTTTCCAGTTGATCCTGTGTGCAGGGGTATCCAGAGCATGGACTGCTAGGCCCGACTTCCCATAATGATAATTCTGGATGTATCTTTTATGTTCGCTGATGCGGATGTTCACAGTTCTTCCTGTTTGCCCATAGTAGGCTTGATTGCATGAGCAGGGTACTTGGTAGACTCCTGGATGTGATAAAGGAGGAATGCTGTCCTTTTGGGTGAGCGGATGAGGGTGGCTAATTTGCTACATGGTCTGAATGTAGTGCGTAGTTTACGTTTATTGAGAATTCTTGAGATCTTTTCGGATGTGCCTTTAATGTAAGGGATGGTGACTGTTTTGTTGTAGTTCTCTGTGGTGGATGGTGGGAGGGGTTTCTTAGGAGTGTTTAGTATTTTGTTTATTTTATGTGGATTGTAGCCGTTGGCCAAGAAGGTGTGGCGTAAGTGAGTCAGTTCAGCAGTGAGAGCCTTGTCATTGGAACAGATTGCTCTCGCTCTATGGGTTAGCATTTTTAATATGCCATATTGTTGAGCAGGATGATGGTGTGATTGTTTGTGTAAGTATCTGCCTGTATGTGTGGGTTTTCTAAAAACTGAAAATGATAAGGAACCATCTGGGAGACGTGTGATGAGTGTATCCAGGAAGGGCAGACAGTTGTTGGCTTCCAGTTCCATAGTAAAGTGGATTTTTGGATGTTGGCTATTTAAATGTGCTAAGAATGTTTTCAATGTCTCAGGGCCATGTGGCCAAATAGCAAGCATATCATCAACATAGCGTAGCCAAAGTGTTGGTTTGAGAGTGGCTGTGTTGATTGCTTGTTTTTCCAGGTGTTCTATGTAAAAGTTGGCTAGGGAGGGAGAAAGGGGGGAGCCCATGGCTGTCCCATCAATTTGTTTGTATATTTTCCCTTTCCATGTGAAATATCCTGCATGTATTGTGAATTTGAATAGTTCAAATATATCAGGGGGGAAGTGTGACTTCAGTAGATTGAGGGTTTCTATTAGTGGTACATTTGTGAATAGTGACGTGATGCCAAAGCTTACTATTAAGTCTGAGCTTTTTAGGGTAAGGTGTTGTAAGATGCTTTTTAGGTGTGCTGAATTTTTGACAAAGGAGGGAGAATTGTTTGTGAGAGTGGCTAGTAGCTTTGCTAAATGTCTAGCCAGTTTGTATGTGGGACTATTTATACTGTCCACAATTGGGCGTAGGGGTGTACCTTGTTTGTGAATTTTTGGTGCTCCATAGATCCTCGGTGTTTTAACATGAAAGGGTTTGAGTTTGTTAACTGTATCTTTGGGCCAGGAAGTGACTTTTTTCAATAATTTTCTTGCCTTATTCTTTTGTGTGTTGGTGGGATTGCAATCTATGATTTTGTATGTTGACTGATCTTGTAATAGTGTGTGCATTTTGTTTTCATATTCAGTTGTGTCCATCACCACGGTTGTATTTCCTTTGTCTGCTTTTGTTATGGTAATCTGGCTGTTGCTGTATAGCTCTTTTATAGCAATGAATTCCTTATGTGGGATATTATTTTTGGGAGGCTTGGACTTGATTAGGATGTTGGCCACATCTAAACGTATGTTGTTAGCTATTGTTGGAGGCAGGTCGTAAATTCCTCGTTCGATGGACGCCATTATTTCGGCTTTTGGAACTTGCTTGGGAGTTATGGCAAAGTTGTGCCCTCGACTTAAAGCAGTCGTGGCTTCTTTGCTTAAGGTGAGTGACGATAGATTCACGACGACGAGGTCTTGTTGTAATTGCAGTCGCTGTATGATGTTCCGTTGTTGGAGATTTTTAAACTTATTTTGGTGCCGGTTTTTGACTCTGTCGAATTCTTTTTTTGCCGTTGTCTCGGTGATGTTATCTACGATCTCCCACAGTTCAGTATTTAGAATATTATGCAGTGATTCTCATAATGCGCTGATGGTTACATTTGCTTTCGCTAATTCCAGGCGAGTGGTGTTAATCTGTTCACGTAAAAGCACTACACTCGCTCGTTTATAGATGCATTGGGCTTTGGCCGAGTGGAACTTGTTTTTGATATTAAAACAGTTCGGTATTAATTTGGTGTCTCGGCACCTCTTTAAGAAGGCTAACCTGTTTAGTTGCTGCGCCAATTTCAACTTCCACTTACCATATTGTCGTGTCCTGCGTACGATATCGTCTCCGTGAAGAATCCTTAAACGTGTGGACAGACTTATGTGTTCGTCGAACATGTTGTTTATTATTTTAACGGTATAATAGAACACAGAAACTAAGTAAATAATTAATTTATTAACTTGATGCTGATATTTCTGAAAAGAATAACATGTAAGTTTTAAAGTGAATAAAAGTTGAGCAGCTCCCAGATGTGAACTGTAGACTAAAATACATAAAGATAATTGAAGAAAAAATGGAAGAGTTTGAGAACAGAAATCAAACCTTGGAGATTCAGTGGCAAACTCTGAAGAAAACATTGATTGATTCTGCCATATCTCATCACATGTCTGGATACACTCATCACACGTCTCTCAGATGGTTCCTTATCATTTTCAGTTTTTAGAAAACCCACACATACAAGCAGATACTTACACAAACAATCACACCATCATCCTTCTCAACAATATGGCATATTAAAAATGCTAACCCATAGAGCGAGAGCAATCTGTTCCAAAGACAAGGTCTTACTGCTGAACTGACTCACTTACTCCACACCTTCTTGGCCAACGGCTACAATCCACATAAAATAAACAAAATACTAAACACTCCTAAGAAACCCCTCCCACCATCCACCACAGAGAACTACAACAAAACAGTCACCATCCCTTACATTAAAGGCACATCCGAAAAGATCTCAAGAATTCTCAATAAACATAAACTACGCACTACATTCAGACCATGTAGCAAATTAGCCACCCTCATCCGCTCACCCAAGTACCCTGCTCATGCAATCAAGCCTACTATGGTCAAACAGGAAGAACTGTGAACATCCGCATCAGCGAACATAAAAGATACGTCTGGAATTATCATTATGGGAAGTCGGGCCTAGCAGACCATGCTCTGGATACCCCTGCACACAGGATCAACTGGAAAAACACAAAAGTACTACACAGAAACCCGTATAAATCAGAGAGATTGTTCTTAGAGGCGACAGACGCCCTAAAACACACTCCAAATCTCGACAAATATGGCTGTATTAACTTGCCGAAGATCTGGGAGACAGTCATATTAAGAAAAAACTAGCACTTCTCTAGGACTCTAGTAATATATGATAGCTGTTTTTTTTTTTTTTTCAGATAGAGGGTGCCAAAATCAGGACTCTAGTCTTTGTGTTGCTGCTACAATTTTGTTTTAAGTACACCATGTTGTTTTAGTCTCGCGTATTGTGACAAACAGTGTTTTTGTGCTCTGAAGATGCTGGTTATAACACCAGCAAAATATCAGCATCAAGTTAATAAATTAATTATTTACTTAGTTTCTGTGTTCTATTATAAACAACATCTCGTTGACTATGTTATTGTTGATAGTGATGTTTTCTCCCTGGTACAGGACACCAGAATGTACAGAGGAATTTGAAATTGGAAGCGATCACTATTTAGTCTTGAGCAGGATAAAATTGAATTTCATATTGAAAAGAATAACATGTAAGTTTTAAAGTGAATAAAAGTTGAGCAGCTCTCAGATGTGAATTGTAGACTAAAATACATAAAGATAATTGAAGAAAAAATGGAAGAGTTTGAGAACAGAAATCAAACCTTGGAGATTCAGTGGCAAACTCTGAAGAAAACATTGATTGATTCTGCCAGAGAGACATGTGGTGAGGTTATCTGCAAGGATAAAAAAAATCAGAACTCCATGGTGGACACAGGAAGTTAAAGAGGCAGAGAAGGAAAAGAAGAAAGCATATCAAAAGTTCCTGTGAAATAAGTCAGCTTGTGCTCTTAGAGGATATAGAGACAAAAGCAAGAATGCTAAACAATGTGTAAAACTAGCTAAACAAAAGTCATGGGAGGACTTTGGCAAGAATATAGAAAATAAATATCAAGAAGGTGGCAAAATATTCTGGAGGTTGTTGAAGAAGCTTAGGAATGGAGGAAAGAGTGCTGTAAAAGGAGTTAGAAATGATAAAGGCAACATGAAAACGGCAGAAAAAGATATCCTTGGGGTATGGAGTAATTACTTCGATAAATTGCTAAATGAAACAAGCAGCGATAGCACATTGTTAAAAAACACTCAATAGACATACAGTCAGAAATACATATCCATACTTGAAGTAAAAAAAGCAATCAAAGGCTTGAAATGTGGAAAGGCAGCAGGAGTAGATGATATTCGACCAGAAATGCTGAAGTATGGTGGTATAAGAGTCTTACAGTGGCTGCACTGCATAGTTTAGAAAGCCTGGACAGAGGGACGAATTCCCGATGATTGGAGTAGAGCTCTAATAGTACCCATATATAAAAAGGGAAATAAAACTGAATGTGAAAATTACAGAGGTATTTCCCTACTGAGTGTTCCTGGCAAGATCTATGCAAGTATACTTGAGAAACGGTTGAGAAGAATTGTGGAAGAAAAGCTTGGTGAAGAACAAGCTGGATTCAGGCCAAATAGAGGCTGTCAGGATCAGATCTTCACTTTACGACAAATAGTCGAGAAAGCATGGAAATATAACAAAGATCTGTATTTAAGTTTTGTAGATCTGGAAAAGGCATATGACAAGGTGCCATGAGAGAAGCTATTCAATACGCTACAGTTATACCGTGTCAAAGGGGTATTATATCAAGCAATACTTAGTCTTTATTTGAGTTGTAAGCAGTTAGAATTGAAGGAAGTACAGGAAGATAGTTTAATGTTAAATCTGGTGTGAGACAAGGATGTACATTATCCCCTCTGTTATTCATTACCTCTATGGATCACATTATGAAGGAAAGTGGTATTAAACATGATACCAAAATTGGAGATATTAATGTCAGCTCTTTGCTTTATGTGGATGATGTTATACTTCTAAATAAATCCGGTACAAGTCTGCAAGATTCTCTGACTAAATTGAATAGCTGTTGTAATAGATATGGTATGAAGGTCAGCAATAAAAAGACAAAGACAATGAAAATAGGCAGAATCGTTGAAAATGGCAATTGTGTTGTGAATGGAGAACCTGTGGAACAAGTAAAACATTTCAGCTAATTAGGCATGATTTTTCCTGAAGAAGGTAAAATAAATATAGAAATAGACAACAGAATCAGCAAAGCTGGTATGGTGGGAAGTCAATTGAATAAATTCATATGGAATAAGAGAGAAATTAGTCGGAGCACTAAATTAGCTGTATACAAGACGGTGTTCAAACCAGTTTTAATTTATGGAGCTGAGAGCTGGGTCAGAAGTAAAACACTTAACCGCAGATATGAGAGTCCTGAGAAAGATTATAGGGGTGAACAGATGGCATCAATGAAAATATCATATTAAAAACGAAGATATTAGGAAAGAACTTGACATGGTCAGCATCCAGGAATACGTTAGCAGAGCTATTCTCAGGTGGTATGGTCACTTAAACAGAACGGGTGAGGAAAGATTAGCAAAACAAGTGTTCTCTGCCAGGTTGGCAGCAAAACGACCCAGAGGAAGACCAAGATATAGGTGGATTGATACGGTACAAAGTGCCTTAGATGACAGAAATATAAGATCTGATAATGTTGGAGTCTTGACAAGTAACAGACTGATTTGGAGGAAAATTGTAGATAGGAAGTTAGTAATGATGTAATATTTTTTCATGTAGTACTATCGTAGCACTGCAAATTCCTGCAGTGTACCCCTTGAGGGTACACTGCAGAAATTTGATGATGATGAAGAAAATAAGTCAGCAGGGAGAGTTTGGTTGGCTTTATTTTCTCAGCAGTGATAAGGTTAATAAGCAGAACATGATCTCACACCATACAAGGAAATTTATCTATTACCTTCCTGCATAGAAGAAACTGGATTCACATAAGTTGTTCATAAACATCCAGCCTATTGGATTCAGAGCAGATATGCTATCCTCAGTCAACCAGGTTGGAAAGACTATCTCATATTTAAAATAAAGGGGGGGAGGAGTAGTAGCTTAATTATACTGCATAAGTGCATGTTTAAAAATGCAAGAAGACTGTAAAATCTTTTATTAACTCATTTGATCATGATATTAAATCTTATTCTGCCAACCCTAACAATATTTTATCAGCTAACAGAATAGATAAACAATTTACACGATAACCACAGTAAAGGTACATACAATAATCAGTTTACCAATTAAAAATGGTTGCTGCAAGCCAGAAATTAATATATTAATAAATATTAAAACTATTTTTTAAGTTTACATAAAATGAGAATCTCCCAAACTTTTGGAAGAGAGAGAGAAACATTTGTTCTTCAACAGACCACAGGGTTCCAAATCCAGTATATTTCTGGTATCTCTGAACCTATTGTAGAATTGGTTTTGAAGAAGTATCACCTTATTCCCACATCAACAAAATTTCGCATCTGTTAACATCTACAACAAACAAACTATCACCTCTATTGTTAGTTGGTGTTTACCAGATTCCTTGTGAATGCAATCTGCATACTTCGGACAGACAGTCCGTTCTGTGGAAAAAAAGAATGAATGAACATCAATATTACCCTTTGAAACCTCAAAAGTCTGGTATGGTACAGCATGGTATAGTATTGATGCTAAACATCATATCTGGTGGGATGAAGCTTGGCTTCTCCATAGAAGCAGTTTTAAATATGAATACCTTTACAAAGAAAGTTGCAAAGCCTTTTTACATAAGCCAAACCTGAATCAGAACGATTATATCTCTCTCTGAAAAGTTTAGGAGAAACATCAAATATAGTTTTAATATTATTTATTAATATATTAATTTCTATCTCGCAGCAACCATTTTTCTCTTCATTGACTGCTTGTGTCTACACACTGATGATATAATATTATCTTTAGTATAAATTATCTGCACTTTCATTAAAGTTAATTAGCATGGTTATCATCTAATTTATTGTTTATAGTTACCACAGGTTTACATTTAAAGATTAGAAGTATGGATTTGTATACTATCATTTGACATACTATCATTTGACAATAAATATTATGATTTACGATGCTATTTTTGGTAGTAAAGAAATCTAACTTATTTGTGCCTATGGTCCCACAGAACATTCGACTAAGGTAGAATTAGAGAAATATTTTGAGGCTTTAGAGAAAGCAACTGACACAATGAAAAAGGAAACGTTGGTCTTTTTTGGGGATCTAAATAGAGTAGGAAATGATTGTCAGAGCTAAAAACAAAGTTTCTTGGCAAATAAGTAAGCTTGTGCTCTTAAAGAATACAGAGACAAATGTAAGAAAGTCTAAATACTGTGTAAAACTAGCTAAACAAAAGTCATGGGAACACTTTCGTAAGAACATAGAAAATAAATATCAAGAAAGTGGCAAGATATTATTGCAGGTTTTTGAAGAAGCTCAGAAAGGGAGGAGTGTTGTAAAAGGAATTAAAGATGATAAAGGTGACATGAAAACTGGAGAAAAAGATATCCTTGAAGTATGGAGTACTACTTTGAAAAATTGCTAAATGAAAGAAGCAGTGATAGCAAACTGGTAAAAAAACACTCAACAAACAGGCATACGGTCAGGAATACATATCCATACTTGAAGTAGAAAAAGCCATCAAAGACTTGAAATGTGGAAAGGTAGCAGGAATAGATGATGTTCGACCAGAAATGCCGAAGTATGGAGGTACAAATGTCCTACAGTGGCTGCACTGCATAGTTCAGAAGTCCTGGACAGATGGACGAATTCCTGATGATTGGAATAGAGCTCTCATAGTACCCATATATAAAAAGGGAAATAAAACTGAATGTGAGAATTACAGAGGTGTAGGGATATACCTCTGTAATTCTCACATTCAGTTTTATATCCCTATTGAGTGTTCCTGGTAAGATTTATGCAAGTATACTTGAGAAACGGTTGAGAAGAACTGTGGAAGAAAAGCTTGGTGAAGAACAAGCTGGATTGAGACCAAATTGATGCTGTCAGGATCAGATCTTCACTTTACGACAAATAGTTGAGAAAGCATGGGAATATAACACAAATCTGTATTTAAGTTTTGTCGATCTGGAAAAGGCATATGACAAGGTGCCAAGAGAGAAGCTATTCAATACACTACAGTTATATGGTGTCAATGGGCATTATATCAAGCAATACTTAGTTTTTATTTGAGTTGTAAGTCAGCAGTTAGAATTCAAGGAAGTACAGGAAGATGGTTTAATTTAAATGTGGTGTCAGACAAGGATGTACATTATCTCCTCTGTTATTGATTATCTATATGGATCACATTCTGAAGGAAAGTGTTATACTAGATATGGTATATCTAGTGAAAATATCAACTGCAGGGTGAATGGAGAACTTAGAGAATAAGTAAAACATTTCAGCTACTTAGGCAAGATTTTTAGTGAAGATGGTAAATTAAATATGGAAATAGACAACAGAATCAACAAAGCTGGTATAGTAGGGAGTCAAATGAATAAATTCATATGGAATAAGAGAGAAATTAGTCGGAACACTAAATTAGCTGTATACAAGACAATGTTCAAACCAGTATAACTTATGGGTCAGAAGTAAAACACTTGACCAAAGACTAGAATGCAGATATGAGAGTCTTAAGAAAGATTAAGGGCACAGACAGATGGCATCAATGGGAATATCATATTAAAAATGAGGATATTAGGAAAGAACTTGACACTGTCGGCATCCAGGAATGTGTCAGCAGAGCTAATCTCAGGACATTTAAACAGCATGGGCAAGGAAAGATTAGGAAAACAGGTGTTCTCTGCCAGATTGGCAGCAAACTGACCCAGAGGAAGACCAAGATATAGATAGATTGATATGGTAAAAAGTCTTAGAGAATAGAAATGCAAGATCTGATAATGTTGGAGTCTTGACAAGTAACAGACTGATTTGGAGGGAAATTGTAGAGAGGAAGTTAGTAATGATCTAATTTTTCATGTAGAACTATCATATCCTGTACAGCCCTTGAGGATACATGGCAGGAATTTGATGATAATAACTCTGGGGGGGGGGGGGGGACTTAAGGGACAAAGCTGTATAACTGAGAGGAGACCTCCACATAGCCTTTAAAGGAATGCGGAGAACCAACCAGGGCTTCTGACCAATCCTCACCTTCTTGTGGTGCACCCTTTTGGGTATCTACCTGAATACCGAACGAACGAGGATCGGCTGGCAATTTGGGATTTAGCTGACCAAATTGTATTTTTATTGGTTAAACCATAATAAAAATGATGGTACAGCATGACAAAATTTCATGCCGGCTGGGGCGTTGCCCGGTTAAACAAAGCCCCTGTTGTTTTCGTGGCACCAGGGCGAACAGCAAAAAGTCAGCTACTGGAACAAATCTGAAAACACACCCAAACTCAACATCACCAGAGTTAAAGATCAGTACTATCAACATAAGAAGCCTGAATGGCAAAGAAATGGAGCTAGCTGAGGAATTAGATAAGTACCAGATCGACATTATAGTGGTGACTGAAACAAAAAAGACAAAAACTGGTGAGATCTTTCTGAGCAATAAATACAAAATGTTATATTCAGGCAATGACAATCAAGGAAAAGAAGCAGTAGCCGTAGTATTCAAGACAAAATACAAGGCTAATCTTCTTGAATGGCAGGCAATCTCAAGTAGAGTAATGTGGGCAAATATGAGAATGGGGAACTGGACAATGAGACTTATTTGTGCCTATGGTCCCACAGAAGGTTCTACTAAGACAGAAGTGGAGGAATTTTTTGAGGCTTTAGAAAAAGCAACTGACACAATGAAAAAGGAAAAGTTGGTCCTTGCCGGGGATCTAAATAGCAGAGTAGGAAGTGATTGTCAGACATAGAAAAATATTTTGGGAAAATTTGGAGAAAAGAGCAAAGCTAATAATAATGACAAATATCTGTTGGATTTCTGCTCAGGACATGGACCAGTTATTACTAACACCATGTTCCAACATAAAAATGTGTACAAATTCATATGGAGAGAAGAGGCAAGGAATAAGAAAAGTCCTACTGACTATGTTATTGTTGATAGTGATGTTTTCTCCCTGGTGCAGGACACCAGAGTGTACAGAGGATTTGAAATTGGAAGTGATCACTATTTAGTCTTAAAAAGAATAAAATTGAATTTCATATTGAAAAGAATGACAGGTAAGAAAGTTTTAAAGCGAATAAAAGTTGAGCAGCTCTCAGATGTGAACTGTAGACTAAAATATACAAAGATTATTGAAGTAAAAATGAAAGAGTTTGAGAACAGGAACCAAACCTTGGAGAATCAGTGGCAAGCATTGAAGAAAACCCTGACTGATTCAGCTAGAGAGGCATGTGATGAAGTCTGCAAGCATAGAAAAATTAGAACTCCATGGACACAGGAAGTTAAAGAGGCAGTGAAGGAAAAGAAAAAAGCATATCAAAAGTTCTTGGCAAATAAGTCAGCTTGTGCTCTTAGAGAATACCGAAAAAATGTAAGAAAGCAAAACACTGTGTAAAACTAGCTAAACGAAAATCATGGGAGGACTTTGGCAGGAACATAGAAAATAAATATCAAGAAGGTGACAAAATATTCTGGAGGTTGTTGAAGAAGCTTAGGAATGGAGGAAAGAGTGCTGTAAAAGGAGATAGAGATGATAAAGGTGACATGAAAACAAGAGAAAAAAAGATATCCTAGAAGTATGGAGTAATTACTTTGAAAAACTGCTAAATGAAACAAGCAGTGATGACAGCACAGTGGTAAAAAAACACTGACCAGGCATGCAGTCAGGAATACATATCCATACTTGAAGTAGAAAAAGCCATCAAATGCTTGAAATGTGGAAAGGTAGCAGGAGTAGATGATATTTGAACAGAAATGCTGAAGTATGGTGGTATAAAAGTCTTACAGTGGCTGCACTGCATACTTCAGAATGCCTGGAAAGAGGGACGAATTCCCGATGATTGGAGTAGAGCTCTCATAGTACCCATATATAAAAAGGGAAATAAAATTGAATGTGAGAATTACAGAGGTATTTCCCTACTGAGTGTTCCTGGTAAGATATATGCAAGTATACTTGAGAAGAATTGTGGAAGAAAAGCATGTTGAAGAACAAGCGGATTCAGGTCAAATAGAGGCTGTCACGATCAGATCTTCGCTTTACGACAAATAGTAGAGAAATCACGGAAATATAAGAAAGATCTCTATTTAAGTTTTGTCGATCTGGAAAAGGCATATGACAAGGTTCCAAGAGAGAAGCCATTCAATACGCTACAGTTATATGGTGTCAATGGGGCATTATATCAAGCAATACTTAGTCTTTATTTGAGTTGTAAGTCAGCAGTTAGAATTGAATCAAGTACAGAAAGATGGTTTAATGTTAAATCTGGTGTGAGACAAGGATGTACATTATCCCCTCTGTTATTATCTATATGGATCACATTATGAATTAAAGTGGTATTAAACATGATAACAAAATTGGAGATGTTAATGTCAGCTCTTTGAGTTATGCAGACAATGTTATACTTCTAAATAAATCTGCTATAAGTCTGCAAGATTCACTGACTAAATTGAATAACTGTTGTAATAGATATGGTATGAAGGTCAGCAATAAAAAGACAAAGATAATGAAAATAGGCAGACTCACTGAAAATGTCAACTGTGTTGTGAATGGAGAACCTGTGGAACAAGTAAAACATTTCAGCTACTTAGGCACGGATTTTAGTGAAGATAGTAAATTAAATAGAGAAATAGACAACAGAATCAACAAAGCTGGTATGGTAGGAAGTCAATTGAATAAATTCATATGGAAAGAGAGAAATTAGTCAGAACACTAAATTAGCTGTATACAAGACCGTGTTCAAACCAGTTTTAACTTATGGATCTGAGAGCTGGGTCAGAAATAAAACACTTGACTAGAGACTGCAGTTACGCGAGTCCTGAGAAAGATTATAGGAGTGAACAGATGGCATCAATGGCAATATCATATTAAAAACGAGGATATTAGGAAAGAACTTGACATTGTCAGCATCCAGGAATGCGTTAGCAGAGCTAATCTCAGGTGGTATGGTCACTTAAACAGAATGGGCGAGGAAAGATTAGCAAAACAAGTGTTCTCTGCCAGGTTGGCAGGAAAACGACCCAGAGGAAGACCAAGATATAGGTGGATTGATACGGTACAAAGTGCCTTAGACGATAGAAATATAAGATCTGATAATGTTGGAGTCTTGACAACTAACAGGCTGATTTGGAGGAAAGTTATAGACAGGAAGTTAGTAATGATGTAAATTTTTCGTGTAGTACTATCATATCCTGTACACCCCTTGAGGATACATGGCAGGAATTTGATGATGATAAATCTGACTTCCTTTATCAGTGAAAAACAAATTATAACAGAAACTAAAAAAGGTACAATATGAGAGTAGAAGATATTGAATTAATTTTTAAATTTCTTTTTATATTTGGCTATAAAATATGGCTGGATCCATAATATCATCCATTTTAACGATATCTTACTATGCCAAAATGAAGCCTTTCTTCTCTATAATTTAGCAACTTAATCATGCTCCTACTGAGATTTCAGTTATAATGAATTTAACTTTCTGACTGCTACCGTATAGAGAGTTTTTACTCTCTCTAGGTTTCTGATGAGAAATACAAGTTAAAAACAGCTGTCAGGCTAATGAAACCTAATTTAAGCATTAATAAAAGGCAAACTTGTGGGCTTCTGGATAGAACTTGTGTCTTAAGTTTTTTTATACTGGGCTATAAAATATGGCTGGATCGACATCTTACATTTTAATATCATACTTATACCAAATTGAAGCCTTCTGACTTTCCCTTCACAACTAAAAATGGAGTAAGTAACACGTGCAGATAAAATGTGAAGGATTGATATTTGAAATATAAAATTTGGCTCAATATTATGTGTTTCATTTTGTGTGGTGGTGCTATTAAGTGAAAAGCAAAAACATAAGTTGTCTGAGGGACTCCAATGAAAAGAAATACTCTATCAACCAACAATGATAAATACTGTTATATATATCTTATACTGATATATATATATATATATATATTTCAAAAAATAGATTTAATGACTCCAAGACCGAGATAACATATAAAGATTTTAATGATAAATACTACTAGTTTCGGCATATAGCAGCCTTCTTCAGGTATTTATAAAGGAAAGGAATACTAATAAACATTGAATTATTTAAATAAACAAACTGGAAATTACAGGTACAAATTGCCTCACATAATCGATACATAAAAACGTTGTATTTTTCAAGTTGTTCCAACTGGCGTGCCATTGTTTGTTGCAATTGTGCGTGCAAGTTCACGTGAACGCCAATATTGAATAACTGCAGCATGGCTATCTGGGATGTTATAACTTAAATTATTATTTAAGTGGACCGGGTTCAGTAGGATTTCCCGTGATTCTACGATTTTTCTTTCAAACTCATCTTCACAGCGAAAAATATTTTCTGATCTATTCCAGCATACAGAGTGGCTTTGTTGGTCATCATTAGGATTATTTGAAAAAAGAACATGACTGGATAAAGCAGTTGCATGAGATCTTTTGTATGAGATGTCTCTCTTATGCTCTTCTATGCGTTGTTCAATAGATTTGTTAGTTTGACCAAAGTATGGGATATTGCAATCACACCACAATTTATATACTCCAGGGTACTTAAGGTTGTGATGAGTAGGTTTTGGATGGCTGATTAGAGAGCGGATTTTTGGAAGTGTGGTGAAGAAGGTCCTGATATTATATTTTTTAAGGACTTTAGCTATTTTCTTAGAGACTGTGCTAATGTATGGAATAGAGATGCTACCTTTAAAATTAATAGTCTCTGTTGTGCACTGCTTAGGAGGGTTCAGAAGAAGTTTCTTAATTGTTTTTTCAGAGTATCCATTTTGTTTAAAAATAAGAGTGAGGTGATTCATTTCTTTTTGTAGTTCATCTTGTTCATTTAAGAGAGAACGTGCTCTGTGTCCTAAGGTAGATATAATTCCAAGTTTTTGTGGTGGAAAATGATGAGAAAGATTATGCAGATATCTATTGGTATGCGTAGGTTTTCTGTACATAGAGATTTTTAATCTTTCAGAGTATCGTGTAAGCATAACATCCAAAAAAGGTAAAGAGTTATTATTTTCTATATCAGCAGTAAATTTTATATTAGGATGTTGGATGTTTAGATGACGAAGAAAATCTGTGAGAGCTGTGTGCCCGTGATTCCAAATAATGAATATATCATCAACATATCTTTTCCAAACTTTTGGTTTAAATGAGAAGGAAGATATGGCTTTCTTTTCAAAGTCTTCAAGGAAGATGTTAGCTAGCACAGGGGACAAAGGGTTGCCCATTGCCAGGCCTTGTTTTTGTTGGTAAATGGAGTCCTTATATCTGAAGTAACCAGAATGAATGCAATGTTTTAATAAAGTGAACATTTTTTTGGATAATTTATCCTGTAGTAATGTAAGTACCTCGTCCGTAGGAACGTTAGTAAATAAAGATATAATGTCCAAACTAGCTAGAATATCATTATCATCGATGGGAATATCTTTAATATGAGAAACAAAATCTGTGGTGTTTTTGATGAAAGATGAAGATTTATTGGAGAAACACTTGAGGTACTTTGCTAAATATTTTGAAAGTTTATATGTAGGTGAATCAATTCCTTCCACAATTGGGCGAAGAGGGATGTTTTCTTTATGAATTTTTGGAACTCCATAGATGCGTGGGATAAGAGGATGTAGAGAGCGTAATGAGAGCCGAATATTATGAGGAAGTTCACTCGCAGTCTTTAACAAGTTGTTTGTACGGTTTTGTAATTCTCTTGTAGGATCTTCCTGAAGAATTGAATATATTGAACTATCTTCAAGTAATTGAAGCATTTTGTTGTGGTAATCTTCAGAGTTGAGGATGACCGTAGAGTTGCCTTTATCTGCAGGTAAAATAATAATGTTACTGTTCTGTTTTAGATTTTTTAGGGCTTTTCTTTCAGCCACTGAAATATTATCTGTTGGAGGTTTGGCATTATTTATAATGAAAATCGATTCAATACGAAGAAGTTTCGCCAAATGATTAGGAATGAGTGAACATGCTTTTTCTATTTTTGTAAGAAGAGATTCTTTAGGGATAAATTTTGGTGAGGGAATAAAATTGAGACCTTTGCTAAGAATATTCGTTTCTGCATCCGTTAACATATGAGAAGATTTGTTCACTACAACCTTTTCAGGATTAATACGGGCATCACTATGACCAGATCTGTTTTGTATCCTTATTAGATTATCAAATTTCTTGATAAGGGTGTATTTATTCTTGTTTTGTATCCGTGTGGCTTGTGCTTCACTGTTAATGATAAAATCATGTAAGTTAACATTATCCATAATTTCTTCAAGTTTTTGAGTTAAACATCTTTTAGTGCTGAACAAAAAAGCTAAACTACGTTTTAATAAACACAAGCCACACGGATACAAAACAAGAATAAATACACCCTTATCAAGAAATTTGATAATCTAATAAGGATACAAAACAGATCTGGTCATAGTGATGCCCGTATTAATCCTGAAAAGGTTGTAGTGAACAAATCTTCTCATATGTTAACGGATGCAGAAACGAATATTCTTAGCAAAGGTCTCAATTTTATTCCCTCACCAAAATTTATCCCTAAAGAATCTCTTCTTACAAAAATAGAAAAAGCATGTTCACTCATTCCTAATCATTTGGCGAAACTTCTTCGTATTGAATCGATTTTCATTATAAATAATGCCAAACCTCCAACAGATAATATTTCAGTGGCTGAAAGAAAAGCCCTAAAAAATCTAAAACAGAACAGTAACATTATTATTTTACCTGCAGATAAAGGCAACTCTACGGTCATCCTCAACTCTGAAGATTACCACAACAAAATGCTTCAATTACTTGAAGATAGTTCAATATATTCAATTCTTCAGGAAGATCCTACAAGAGAATTACAAAACCGTACAAACAACTTGTTAAAGACTGCGAGTGAACTTCCTCATAATATTCGGCTCTCATTACGCTCTCTACATCCTCTTATCCCACGCATCTATGGAGTTCCAAAAATTCATAAAGAAAACATCCCTCTTCGCCCAATTGTGGAAGGAATTGATTCACCTACATATAAACTTTCAAAATATTTAGCAAAGTACCTCAAGTGTTTCTCCAATAAATCTTCATCTTTCATCAAAAACACCACAGATTTTGTTTCTCATATTAAAGATATTCCCATCGATGATAATGATATTCTAGCTAGTTTGGACATTATATCTTTATTTACTAACGTTCCTACGGACGAGGTACTTACATTACTACAGGATAAATTATCCAAAAAAAATGTTCACTTTATTAAAACATTGCATTCATTCTGGTTACTTCAGATATAAGGACTCCATTTACCAACAAAAACAAGGCCTGGCAATGGGCAACCCTTTGTCCCCTGTGCTAGCTAACATCTTCCTTGAAGACTTTGAAAAGAAAGCCATATCTTCCTTCTCATTTAAACCAAAAGTTTGGAAAAGATATGTTGATGATATATTCATTATTTGGAATCACGGGCACACAGCTCTCACAGATTTTCTTCGTCATCTAAACATCCAACATCCTAATATAAAATTTACTGCTGATATAGAAAATAATAACTCTTTACCTTTTTTGGATGTTATGCTTACACGATACTCTGAAAGATTAAAAATCTCTATGTACAGAAAACCTACGCATACCAATAGATATCTGCATAATCTTTCTCATCATTTTCCACCACAAAAACTTGGAATTATATCTACCTTAGGACACAGAGCACGTTCTCTCTTAAATGAACAAGATGAACTACAAAAAGAAATGAATCACCTCACTCTTATTTTTAAACAAAATGGATACTCTGAAAAAACAATTAAGAAACTTCTTCTGAACCCTCCTAAGCAGTGCACAACAGAGACTATTAATTTTAAAGGTAGCATCTCTATTCCATACATTAGCACAGTCTCTAAGAAAATAGCTAAAGTCCTTAAAAAATATAATATCAGGACCTTCTTCACCACACTTCCAAAAATCCGCTCTCTAATCAGCCATCCAAAACCTACTCATCACAACCTTAAGTACCCTGGAGTATATAAATTGTGGTGTGATTGCAATATCCCATACTTTGGTCAAACTAACAAATCTATTGAACAACGCATAGAAGAGCATAAGAGAGACATCTCATACAAAAGATCTCATGCAACTGCTTTATCCAGTCATGTTCTTTTTTCAAATAATCCTAATGATGACCAACAAAGCCACTCTGTATGCTGGAATAGATCAGAAAATATTTTTCGCTGTGAAGATGAGTTTGAAAGAAAAATCGTAGAATCACGGGAAATCCTACTGAACCCGGTCCACTTAAATAATAATTTAAGTTATAACATCCCAGATAGCCATGCTGCAGTTATTCAATATTGGCGTTCACGTGAACTTGCACGCACAATTGCAACAAACAATGGCACGCCAGTTGGAACAACTTGAAAAATACAACGTTTTTATGTATCGATTATGTGAGGCAATTTGTACCTGTAATTTCCAGTTTGTTTATTTAAATAATTCAATGTTTATTAGTATTCCTTTCCTTTATAAATACCTGAAGAAGGCTGCTATATGCCGAAACTAGTAGTATTTATCATTAAAATCTTTATATGTTATCTCGGTCTTGGAGTCATTAAATCTATTTTTTGAAATGTATAACAACCGAGTAAAAACTAATCGCCACATATATATATATATATATATATATATATATATATATATATATATATATATATTCATTTTTCTAAATTAACTGACTTAAAACCCGAGAATTATAACACAATGACATTTATTTGAAAAAAAACGCAACATGTCTCGTCAAGAATGACTTCATCAGGCGATAAGAACATAGAAAGATATTAAAAGACACTTAAATTAACATTGACAGACTCTAAAGCTATACAATTATAAAGCCATAATATTCGACTGTAAATTACAGTTATTATGAGCTTGAACTACAGTCAGAGTTAAAGTTCTATTGTTGTACACCTGTGCGTGTGTGGAATCACGCGATCTCCAGTATCTAATAGTAGAGTTGAAAGAGTCAGGCAAATTATAGCTAAGATTATTATTCAAATGAAAAGGGTCCAAGGTGATTTCTTTTGACTCGACAATGCGGTGCTCTATCTCATCATGTCAGATGTGTAGGTTTGAAGTTGATGTCCAATTTATTTCATGGTGGTGGCTTTCGTTGTTCATGTTTATTGAAAGCAGGACATGGCCTGACAGAGCAGTTGCTCTGGTTCTTTTATAAGCATAGTCGCGTTGATGCTCTTCGAGATGTAGTAAGATAGATTTCTCTGTCTGCCCATAGTAAGTCAAAAGAAATCACCTTGGATCCTTTTCATTTGAATAATAATCTTAGCTATAATTTGCCTGACTCTTTCAACTCTACTATTAGATACTGGAGATCGCGTGATTCCACACACGCACAGGTGTATAACAATAGAACTTTAACTCGGACTATAGTTCAAGCTCATAATAACTGTAATTTACAGTCAAATATTATTGCTTTATAATTGTATAGCTTTAGAGTGTGTCATTGTTAATTTAAGTCATCATCATCATCAAATTCCTGCCCTGTACCCTCAAGAGGTGTACAGGATATGATAGTACTACATGAAAAAATTACATCATTATTAATTTCCTATCTACAATTTTCCTCCAAATCAGTCTGTTACTTGTCAAGACTCCAATATTATCAGATCTTATATTTCTATCGTCTAAAGCACTTTGTACAGTATCAATCCACCTATATCTTGGTCTTCCTCTAGGTCGTTTTGCTGCCAACCTGGCAGAGAACACTTGTTTTGCTAATCTTTCCTCGCCCATTCTGTTTAAGTGACCATAGCACCAGAGATTAGCTCTGCTAACACATTCCTGGATGCTGACAATGTCAAGTTCTTTCCTAATATCCTCGTTTTTAATATGATATTGCCACTGCTGCCATCTGTTCACGCCTATAATCTTTCTCAGGACTCTCATATCTGTGGTCTCTAGTCTTTGGTCAAGTGTTTTACTTCTGACCCAGCTCTCAGATCCATAAGTTAAAACTGGTTTGAACACTGTCTTGTACACAGCTAATTTAGTGTTCCGACTAATTTCTCTCTTATTCCATATGAATTTATTCAATTGACTTCCCACCAAACCAGCTTTGCTTATTCTGTTGTCTATTTCTATATTTAATTTACCATCTTCAGTAAAAATCTTGCCTAAATAGCTGAAATGTTTTACTTGTTCCACAGGTTCTCCATTCACAACACAGTTGACATTTTCAATGATTCTGCCTATTTTCATTGTCTTTGTCTTTTTATTGCTGACCTTCATACCATATCTATTACAACAGCTATTCAATTTAGTCAGAGAATATTGCAGACTTGTAGCAGATTTATTTATAAGTATAACATCATCTGCATAAGGCAAAGAGCTGACATTAACATCTCCAATTTTGATATCATGTTTAATACCATTTTCCTTCATAATGTGATCCATATAGATAATGAATAACAGAGGGGATAATGTACATCCTTGTCTCACACCAGATTTAACATTAAACTATCTTCCTGTACTTCCTTCAATTCTAACTGCTTACAACTCAAATAAAGACTAAGTATTGCTTGATATAATGCCCCATTGACACCATATAACTGCAGCATATTGAATAGCTTCTCTCTTGGCACCTTGTCATATGCCTTTTCCAGATCGACAAAACTTAAATACAGATCTTTGTTATGTTCCCATGCTTTCTCGACTATTTGTCATAAAGTGAAGATCTGATCCTGACATCCTCTATTTGGCATGAATCCAGCTTGTTCTTCACCAAGCTTTTCTTCCACAATTCTTCTCAACCGTTTCTCAAGTATACTTGCATAGATCTTGCCAGGAACACTCACTAGGGAAATACCTCTGTAATTCTCACCTGCAGTTTCGTTTCCCTTTTTATATATGGGTACTATGAGAGCTCTACTCCAGTCATCAGGAATTCGTCCCTCTGTCCAGGCTTTCTGAACTATGCAGTGCAGCCACTGTAAGACTCTTATACCACCATACTTCAGCATTTCTGGTCGAATATCATCTACTCCTGCTGCCTTTCCACATTTCAAGCCTTTGATTGCTTTTTTTACTTCAAGTATGGATATGTATTTCTGGCTGCATGCCTGATCAGTGTTTTTTACCACTGTGCTGTCATCACTGCTTATTTCATTTGGCAGTTTTTCAAAGTAATTACTCCATACTTCAAGGATATATTTTTCTCCCATTTTCATGTCACCTTTATCATCTCTAATTCCTTTTACAGCACTCTTTCCTCCATTCTTAAGCTTCTTCAACAACCTCCGGAATATTTTGCCACCTTCTTGATATTTATTTTCTATATTCTTGCCAAAGCCCTCCCATGACTTTTGTTTAGCTAGTTTTACACAGTGTTTAGCATTCTTGCTTTTGTCTCTAAATTCTCTAAGAGCACAAGCTGACTTATTTGACAGGAACTTTTAGTATGCTTTCTTCTTTTCCTTCACTGCCTCTTTAACTTCCTGTGTCCACCAGGGAGTTCTGATTTTTTTATCCTTACAGATAACCTCACCACATGCCTCTCTGGCAGAATCAATCAATGTTTTTTTCAGAGTTTGCCACTGAATCTCCAAGGTTTGATTCCTGTTCTCAAACTCTTTTATTTTTTCTTCAATAATCTTTGTGTATTTTAGCCTACAGTTCACATCTGAGAGCTGCTCAACTTTTATTCGCTTTAAAACTTTCTTACATGTTCTTCTTTTCAATATGAAATTCAATTTTATCCTGCTCAAGACTAAACAGTGATCACTTCCAATTTCAAATCCTCTGTACACTCTGGTGTCCTGCACCAGGGAGAAAACATCACTATCAACAATAACATAGTCAATGAGACTTTTCTTATTCCTGGCCTCTCTCCATGTGAATTTGTGCACATTTTTATGTTGGAACATGGTGTTAGTAATAACCAGTCCATGTCCTGAGCAGAAATCCAACAGATATTTGCCATTATTATTAGCTTTGCTCTTTTCTCCAAATTTTCCCAAAATATTTTTGTATGTCTCACAATCATTTCCTACTCTGCTATTTAGATCCCCAACAAGGACCAACTTTTCATTTTTCATTGTGTCAGTTGCTTTTTCTAAAGCCTCAAAAAATTCCTCCACTTCTACCTTAGTCGAACCTTCTGTGGGACCATAGGCACAAATAAGTCTCATTGTCCAGTTCCCCATTCTCATATTTGCCCACATTACTCTACTTGAGACTGACTGCCATTCAAGAAGATATTAGCCTCGTATTTTGTGTTGAATACTATGGCTACTCCTTCTTTTCCTTGATTGTCATTGCCTGAATATAACATTTTGTATTTATTGCTCAGAAAGATCTCACCAGTTTTTGTCTTTTTTGTTTCAGTCACCCCTATTATGTCGATCTGGTACTTATCTAATTCCTCAGCTAGCTCCATTTCTTTGCCATTCAAACTTCTTACGTTGATAGTACCGATCTTTAACTCTGGTGATGTTGAGTTGGGATTTATTTTCAGATTTGTTCCAGTAGCTGACTTTTCGTTGTTCGCCGTGGTTCCCTGGCGAAAACAACGGGGGCCTTGTTTAACCGGGCGATGCTCCAGCCGGCATGAAATTTTGTCATGTTGTACCATCATTCTATATTCTGGTTTAACCAATAAGAATACAATTTGGTCGGCTAAATCCCAAACTGCCAGCCCATCCTCGTCCGTTCAGTATCCAAGTAAATACCCAACAGGGTGCACCACGAGAAGGTGAGGATTGGACATTAGGTCAGAAGCCTTGGTCGGTTCTCCGCATTCCTTTAAAGGCTATGTAGAGGTCTCCTCTAAGTTATACAGCTTTGACCCTTAAGCACCCCTGTTAATTTAAGTGTCTTTTTAATTTAATGTCATGTTAATTTAAGTGTCTTTTAATATCTTTCTATGTTCTTATCGCCTGATGAAGTCATTCTTGACAAAACATGTTGCATTTTTTTTCAAATAAATGTCCTTGTGTTATAATTCTCGGGTTTTAAGTCAGTTAATTTAGAAAAATGAACATATCCCAATCCCGAGTTAATAGTACTAATCATATATATATATATATATATATATAAAGAGACTTTTGTTTGCTTTCGAAATGATATGAAATATACTTCATGATATATTTTAATATAAAAATACTTCATGTGACAAAAGTCCTATGTTATGTCTCTCTCTCTCTCTCTCTCTCTCTCTGTGTTTTCATGCACAATATACACATTGTTTCAGATTCAGATTTGGATCGTGTGCATGCATTTCTTTCTTCTGAGGGGGGGTGGGGGTTCTTTCTTCCTAACTTCATAAGCTTTGGCCAAACCGTAATGTCACCAGATAAATTATCACATACCTGAATGTTTGTGGGAGCTGAGGAGAAATCTAGGCATTGTTGGATTGGAATATCACTGTCATAGCTCTCTGAAATGTAAGCATTGTAACAAACTGCAGGGTAACTGCTTCCTAAAACCTTGTTTTTGCAATATTGCAAGTTGGAGGACCTGGATTATGGAGGATTATACAGTATTTTCTCAATTTTGACATTCCATAACAGCCTAGTCAATGAACAAGACAGGATGCTATCATTATCAGCAATATTAACTGATAAGACTTTTCTTGTTTTGTGTGGGGTCTCTTCATGTGAATTTATGTGCATTTTTTAGCTGGAACAGTGATGGCAACTCTGTCCTAGTCCTAGCAGAAATCTAACACATATGTGCCATAATTATTAGTTCTGTCTACACCTCTTTTTCCCCTTTTCCAAATGTTGAAGATAAATGATAAATGACTTATGTCTCTGATACATTTCCTACTGTTCAGGTCTCCAAAAAAGAACTAGCTTTTTTTTTTTTATTTCAGGTGCATGTTACTCAAATTCATATATTTCTTCCTACTAGTCTTCTATGTAATAATGGGAATGCATAAACAAATGTCTTATCCACTTTCCCATTTTGAAACTGTCTCTCATTCAAGACATTTATCTTCATATTTACTGTTGAGCAATATCAATACTCCCTACTTTTCCTGAGTACCTGAATAAATCATGTATTTATCATTTAGAAGGAATGCACTTGTTTTGGTATTCTTAGTAACACAAATTATGCTGAAGTGATAATTCCATAATTTTTGCTAGGTATAGTTCTCTTCACTGATCTTTTGCCATGCTATTTTTTCCAATAGCAACTGACATGTTATTATTCACTTTGGTATTTTGGTCAGAGGGAAAAAAAAGAAGAAAAAAAAAAACTTGTATAAAGCTAAAGCCATAGTCAGCATGATGCATTTTCAGCCAATAAAGAATACAATTTAGTCAGCTTAAGACACAGATTGCCAGTCCATCCTTGTTCATTCAGCATGTAAGCAGATATCTTATAAGGGTACCACAAGAAGTGAGGACTGAAGACTAAATTAGAAATTCACTTGAGTGGGGGGGGGGGATTCTCTGCATTCCTTATAGGCTTTATAGAAGAGTTTACCTTCAATTATCTAGCTTCAATTTATAAGCAAATCCAATATTAACCATATGTTTATTATCTCTCCCATTCAAAAATATAATAAAGATATCATTAACAAATTACAACAATTATAAGAAATAGTATTTAACTACCATTTGTATTCCTGGTAAGATTTAAGTATACCTGAGAAAAGGTTAAGAAAAATTATGGAAGGGAAGCTTGAAGAAGAACAAGCTGAGTTCAGGCAACCAAATAGAGGTTGTCATGATCAGATTTTCACGTTGACATAAATAGCTAAGAAATTATGGAAATATGAGAAGGATCTATGTTTAAGTACTGTAAATCTGGAAAAGGCACACAATAAAAGTGCCAAAAGAAAAGCCTCAAAACACCACAATTATATGATGTAAATGAGACATTATATCAAGCAACAACATTTTGTCTATATCTAAGTTGTAAATCAACAATTAGAAATGAAGGAGTTACAGGAAGATGTTTGATGTTAAACCAAGTGTGAATTATCCCCACTTTTATTCATCATCTATATGGATCACATTCTGAAGAAATGTGACATTAAACAATGCTATCAGAATCGAATCTCAGCCCTTTTCTTTAATCAGATCATGTTATACTCCTAAATAAATCCAGTACAAGTCTAAAGGATTCCCTGACTAAATTGAATAATTGTAATATACCAAGTATGAAATCCAGGAATTTAAAAAAATATAAAAAAAAGAATGAAAACAGGCAGAAACATTGAAAATGTGAACTGTATCTAGAATGAAGAAGTCATAGAATGAGTAAAACATTTCAGCTATTTAGACACTATTTAGTGAAGATGACAAATAAATATGAAAAATAGACAACAGAATTAGTAACACTGGGTTGCAAGAGATCAATTACATAAAACACTAAAGTAGATACATACATATAGTTTAGTGTTTATTTAATTACGAAACAAAACACTAAACTAGATATATACAAGACAGTGTTCAAACTAATTTTAATGTATGGATTTGACAGCTGGGTTAGAAATAAAACACTTGATCAAAGACTTGAGGCCACAGATATAAGAGTTCTGAGAAAGATTAGGAGAGTGAACAGTTGCCATCAATGAGAGTATCATATTAAAAATGAAGAAAGAAATTCATGCTGTTGGCATTTAGGAATGTGTTGGCAGAGCTGATCTCAGGTGGTATGGTCACAAACAGAATGGGAGAAGAAAGGTTAGCAAAACAAGTGTTTTTTGCTAGAATGATAGGAAAAATTAAAGGAAAAGGCACCAAAGAGACCAAAGTCTAGGTGGATTGATACAGTAAGATGAGCCTTAAAAGATAGAAATATAAGATCTGATAATAATGGAGTATTGACAGATAACAGATTACTTTGGAGAGAAATTGTTGATAGGAAGTTAGTAATCATCTAACTTTTCATGTTAGAGTTTTATTGTAATATCCTGTTCACCAACGACTATATATCAGGAATTAGAATGAGTATTAACAATCTACATGTTACTTATAAATTATACTTTGTAATGCTGTAATATTAAAAAAAAAACATAACTTACTTCTGTAATCATTGAAGGATCACCATAGGTATCTTCATAATTTATGGATATACCATCTATATTCTTTAAACAATAAAAAAAAAAATCATTTTAAATAAATGATAGTTAACTTTCATGTCCAGAACAGAACAACTCTAGATTTGAAAGATATATTTCAAGTAATTGATAGATTTCTAGATATAATTCAGTTGAAAATGCATGTAAATTTTTATCAATACAAAACAAGTTGCAAAACCATTATCATATAGGTTAGAAATCAGGACAAAGATGGTAATTAAGTGACTTTTTTTTTTTTTTTGAAAAGTTGTAGGTTGCAGCAATCCTTATAGAACATGTAGAAGGTATGTTTCAAATAATGCAAGGAGAGGAATGAAAGAAACTGCTTTGATGAGGCTGGAGATGGACTATGTAGGAAAGATAGTCAGCTTCTTGGCATTAAATAGAGAGGATTGTAGATGTGGAAAAAGAGTAAAGTAAGTGAGTCAAAAAATTAAGTTGGATCACAGATGATTTTCACTGACCACTGAAATATCACCTTGCTTACAAGAGGCGCATATGACATGAAAGTAAATGCATCTGGTCTTCAATTGAAGGGTGGTTTGCATCTGCATTCTTTTCTCCTCTACTTTATCCCGCTTTCCTCCCTTCCCATCACCCCCCCCACTTCTATATTGAACAAATGTTGTTCTTCAAGGGTATGATTAGAAAAAGATTAATCTTTTTCATCGACTTCTATTAGGATATCGATGAAAAAGATAATAAATTATCCTTCTCCATCTTTGGAAAACCCACCAACACAGGAAGATTTCTTAATGCGGCCTCACACCACCACCCCTCGCAAAAAACAAGTTTAATTAAAACCTTGAGGGATAGAGCTTATATTTCCAGCACAGAAAAACAGAGAAATGAAGAATTTCAATAATTAACACAGATCCTCAAAAAAAAAATGGTTATGAACCTAAAAACAATCCTCAACACACCTCCTACAAGCATCTCACAAAAGCAAGATTTCAATAACTCAATCACACTTCCATACATCAAAAATGTTACAGACAAAATGGCCAAATTACTAAACAAACATAACATCAAAGTTGCTTTTCTACCTCTGGAAAAAATTTCAAGATTTCTACATCTTCGCAAACCTCCACATCATCCTTTAAAAAAACCAGGTGTTTATAAAAGTCATTGTTCCTGTGCCATCTGCTATGTAGGCCAGACGGGAAGATCAGAGGAAATTCGCATGAACGAACACCAAAAAAGACGTTCAAAAAAGAAGAGAACACAAATCAGGCCTAGCATACCATACAACTTCCACAGACCATAATGTACTCTGGCAAAAAACAAACATGTCTTACATTGAAAAAACTTGTTACATAAGAAAATTTGAAGAAGCTGCAAACAAAATAGAATTCCAACGCAATGCAACAAAAACCAGGTCCTAATTTTACACCAAATTTGGTCAGCATTGATAAAAAAAAAATATACCCAAGTCAACGTGAACAACAGAACGTGACAGCATCCAGCATTGTTCAAACTTAGCATTGCACTAAATCTGCATTCGGATATTTAATTTGATGAACAGTTAGATGGCCACAACTGCATAGAATGAACTATTCTGAGTAATTTCTCATTTCTCGTGTTTAAACTTTTAGTTACCTTTGACCCCTGAAGATGTAAGTCAAACTACTTACGAAACTTGTTGGGTTTTTTCTTTTTTATTGATATTTATCTTAGTAAACATGTGGTCCAATTACCAGAATCTTTCTTATGAACTGCTAAACCACAGAAAAACGTCTACAACTAGTTACTATTTATTTTACTAGTTATGGTTATGCCTAAAAAACGTCCAGCTGCCAGGAATAGAAAGCACTTGGATTCTCTTCTCAAGTTTGAGCTCATCCAGAGAATACATGCAATTTACATAAATGTATTATAGGCAAACCTCTGCTTATGAACATTCAAGATACAAACAATTCATATTTATGAACATTGCACAGACTAATATTATGCGACTCCAAATTCACATAATGAACACAGAACCCTGCACTTACAAACATTTTACATTGCTTGAAGTCCACTGATATTTTACATTGTGCAATGGAAAATGTTTAGTTGGAATTTCTTCTCCTTTGTATGTCATAATAAATATTCTTCAGTTGCTGAACATATTCCACATATTAATACTGTGCTTGTATTTGAAAGATAATAACAAAACAAAATGTTATATGTAAATATGGAATTGATCAACAGAAACTAAACTGGACATAAGTAACCAGAAAATGGTGAATTACTTGCTTCAACTAAATAATAATAAATAGGTGTGTTTTTTATAGCAAACAGTTGCAACAATTTTAAAAGCCAAACAAAAATTTTGTGATTATACTTGCAGTGCAAGCTCTGTTCAGTTTATAGCTATTTGTAAAAACAAAATATTGTTTTCGAAGAAATGATTTCTTCCACAACAGTCAAAACAGAAAAACCAATGCTTAGAAAAACTAAGCATTGGTTTTTCTAAGTTTAATAGAGTTGGCTTCTAACAAACAAATGTATGAAGTATGGAAAAAATAATGATAAATAAAAAGTGAAAAAATTTAATTATTTTCAAATTTTCATATTTTGATAAAACTTTTATTGTAAAAATGCATAATTAATATCTTATTAATTAATATGAAAATAACTTTATATCAATCACGTACTATAGTTACATATACTGTATTTTGTTAGAATGAAGAACCCAAAAAAGGACTGCATGTTTAATTATTATACTTAATTAGAATACATTAATTTTTATTAATTACTTTTTACTAGCTTTATACGAGGGCTGTTCAATAAGTAATAAGACTAATTTTACTGTCGCGAAACCACTCATCACAATATTAATTTCTGTGGAATAAAGAAATGTTGCTGTCTGTATTAACAAGAGGTTGATAGATGGCGTATACGGGCTGATGTGTCAGAGTGTCACGTGACTAAATGCAAGCTTGTTTCGGCACACCTATGAGCCGCGACCAGTCGTCGAAATGGAAGCATCCTTGGAACAGCGTTATGCGATTAAATTTTGTGTGCATTTGCAAAAATCGGCATCGGACACTTTTGACATGATACGTGAAGCTTTCCACGATGAAGCAATGTTGAGGGCAAGTGTTTTTTGCTGGCATAAAACTTTTAAGGAAGAAAGGCAAACTGTGGAAGATCTTGAACGTCCATCACAGGGACAATGATCAACACAGCAGCGATTATCATCAAGGAGGATCGCAGAATTATAGTACGCTAGCTGCATGTTGTCCGGAATATTTCTGTGGGAAGTGTTCACTCAATCATGGTTGAACATTTGGGACTGAAACGTGTTTACACCCGATGGATTCCCAAACTCTTGACACTGGAGCAAATGCAGCATCGAGTGGATGTGTGCACAGAATGGAAAGAAAGACTGGAACAAGAAGGCGACAACTTCTTAAAACGCATCATTACAGCAGATGAAGCTTGGTTGTATCATTATGACCCTACAATGAAACAACAAAGCAGTGAATGGAAGCATCCGTCTTCACCTACCCCCAAGAAAGCAAAAACTGTAAAATCGGCTGGTAAAGTTATGACCATGTTTTTTGACTACGAAGGCATTGTTTACCAACATGCTGTAGAACCCGGAAATACTGTAAATGGCTCATATTATGCAGATGTTTTACGGACAATGGTATAGCACGTCAAAAGGAAGCGCCCATTGCTGAAGAATGGCTTCTTATTGCACCATGATAATGCAAGACCACATATTGCTGTTGTGTAGTGGACATTTTGCAGAAGAACAACATAGATATCCTACCACACCTTCCATACAGTCCTGATCTCGCACCATGCGATTTCTGGCTGTTTCCTCAGCTCAAGAAACCACTAAGAGGCCGCCATTTCGAAAGCAACAAAGCATGTGTAAAAGCTGGGAGGCAGTTTTGAAAGAACTCTCAAAAAACGGACTTTCACATGTGTTTAAGAAGTGGACGCAACATTGGGACAAATGCATCGTGTCTCACGGTAGTTACTTCGAAAAAGACCATGTAAATGATGACAATTAAAGGTAATCTGTTTTCTGTATAAATAGTCTTATAACTTATTGAACAGCCTCTGTATTAAGAGGCAATTTATTTCAGAAAAAAATTAAAAATTTAACAGTGTATCTGATGAAAAAATAAATTGAACTTATTCAAACACATTTCCAAGAATACATTATGTTCACAATTTTGGGTTCATCTATACAGCCAATAAATATATTGGTCTGATAAGATACCCCATATATATGGGCCTTACTGTCATTGTAATAAATAAATAAAAACATTTTGGCTAGTGTGATAAATTTATAAGTTTACTTTCTTTTTAAACATCATGCTGCACAAGATCATTATAAATCCACTTTCTACAGACTGCTTTATAATATTTTTTTAAAAAATAAGTTTAATTTGGAAAAATCTGATACAGTAGTTATCGGGACAGTTAATATACATAGATCAAGGGCAACATTACATCAAATTAATTCTGTAAAATGAATCGAACTCAGGAAATATTGTTAAAAATTATTATTAATTACTAGCTACTACTCAAATTCTTACTGCTTGTGTAGAATTAAGAAGCAAACTAGCATCGGGCTGCAAATTAGCACTCTCCATTCCATTTACTATAACAAAGAAATAAAAGTTCAGTATTATTAAAATGGAATTTTTTTTTAATAATATAAAAGTACTAAATACTGACAAAGAAAACAATTAAAGCAGAAGTGTAACTATGGTTTGTAGAATCTTAAAATAACTGTTGTTGTCACAGTCCCATTAAAAATAGTAATGACTGATTATTATTCTTAGCAAATAGTAAGGTTAAGTAGTATGCACTTTCCCAAACAAAATATGGGAAAGCGTATACTTTATCTGTGTTACGGTACATTTGCTGCAATACCTTATCTGTGTTACAGCAAATGTGCACAATAGTAACCACCACTATTAAAAAAGTGATATGCTACTATGAACTAATGAAAAAGTCCTGACCAAAGCACAAGTACAGCAATTTTATTTTTAGCTCAACACTCTGAACCTAAAAAGGTTCAAAAATTCAGCAATAGGAGACATTAAAATCCACACATCAAAACTGTTCATTAGCTAAATGCAGATGATTTTGTTTAAACTGCACACAGCAAGCACATCAAACAGTAGTAGTTTAATGGGATGATTTCCAGACATGGAAGGATGTCACAGTCTTAGAAGTGATGAAAGCTCACCTAATATATGCAGAGAATGGTTGCAAAAAAAAAAAAATCAACCTTTCAGAATAGAGTTCTTAGAATACAGAAATATTTTCGAATTCTAAAGCAGCAGCAGCAGCAGTATACATGCTATTACTGCTCCATTCTATATGCAAGGCTTGAAAAATGTGCTAGTCCGTTCATCTTGGCAAGTGAGAATATTTAGTTGACAAGTAAAGAAATCAGAAAAGGAACTTCGGTTTAAAGAGTTTTATTTATCAGCTAACCAAGCTAACAAGCCAGCTTGGTTAGCTGAGTGGTTAGCGTATCCACTCTCCAGCCAAAAGGTTGCGGGTTCAAATCCTGCCATGGGCATGGATGTTTGCGATTGTCTGTGAAAATACTAGTGGTGGTGGAGGACAGTAGATGGGCGTTGATGTAGATGGGGTACCCTCCCTTGATGAGTCTTGGACACCCTGGAGGTATCAAATAATAATAATAAAAAGTTTTATGTTAAACAATTTTTTTTTCTATATTTTTACCTTACTGATTGCCACTACTGGGCACACCAGTCATTACCAGCAATTGTTTTTATCAAAATGGAATGCGATCCATAAGAAGATAGGATGCTCAAGCATCATTTTATCTCTACAAAGCATTCAGGCATATCACGAGATAGTCAGCCAATCATGACACAGTAATCTAAAACAGATATGTAGCAGACAGCAACTGGCTTATTTCATAACCATTGATAGAATACATGAGGAATATGAATCACTAACAGTGAACATGAAAATTCAGAAATTTTACAATTTCTTTAATTTTCTAAATGATATCATTTTTTTACATTCATTCTAAAAATCCACTATAACCACTAAACTGATATCTGAACATTTTGTATGTTTTTTCAGTTGACCTGTTTATTGTTTATGGTCGTTTTTTTTTATGTGGTTCCCACCAATAAAGGATTAGTAGTAAACCTATAATACATTTGTACTGTGGGTGGCACAGTAATTTTTTTTTTTTTTTCCCATTTTCATCAATATTATATATTTTTTGTAATTTTTTAAAATTTATTTTTAGGTAGTCCAGAAATCCTACTCTAGAGACCAAACATGGAACTTTTTCAAGCCACTTCAGGCCTCCAATAAGCAGGAGGGACAGGGATCTCTTCACTTAGCAATGAACTTCATTTCCCACCTGAAGACAATCAGAAATGCCTATGATGGGATTTGGGATTTGAACAGTTGGAGAGCAGGTATGCTAACCACTCAGCCAACCAGGCTGGCTGATAAAGTGCAAGTTTTTTTTTCTTAATATCTCATATGCTGATAAACACACTATTATATAAATAATTAACAATTTTGTTTCGGCAGGTAGTTACTCAAGGTAAAACCTTGTTATGGCATTAGCAAAAGCTTATAAATTGAATAGGTCCAGAAACCACATAACACTGATACACCCACACACAGAAAAACTGGCCAGAAAACACATGCATGCATGCAATTAAAAAACAAAAAATACTATTAGTGGGCAGTAGATTAAGTGTTACAGATAGTGGATTATGTGCTGTATTGAGGTGTCCTCTGGCAGTGAGTCTTAGAATTCCATAAAGATGTTACCTAATAATATTATTAGATGATGATGATGCTCAACCCAGGATAACACTTCATATCACACCAATGCCTGACTGGCGAGCCAGCACAAGATCTTTCAAGTCCTAATTATATGTATTTGTGAAGTTTCTACATGCATCTCTGCTTCTATGACATTAATTTTAAGGAAAAATTCATCTCCAACAGATGGAGAGATTAAAATAACATGCATATGATAAAAAATCCTGCGAGTTGTGAGGTTCATGGTGTGATATGGTTTTTGTTCGCAGAAAACAATAGTGCTACAGAAATTCACCGATGACTGTGTAAGGTTTACAGGCCTAACGTAATCAGTGACGTAAGGTTATGCAATGCCGTCATTTGGTTAAAGGAGGATGCAATAATGTTCATGATGAAGAACACAGTGGCCAGTCAAGTGTGGTGACAGCAAAAACTATCACATTGTGCAACCCCTCTCTCATATATTATTTGGCAGAAAATTCTGAACATACCTCTTTCAGGATGCACTTCATACATATATATATGTAAAGTGGAAAGAAGAGGCTTTCTAAGGAGAAGCAAGACTACTACTACCCAAAAAAAATCACATATAAATCATAAGGCCATATTAAATAAATTAAAACTCGACAGAATGTGATGTAGGAGTTATCAGAGCAAGTAGTGCTACTATTGGTGGCCTTTCGTGTGTGGGCCAGATATATATTAAAAACAAATATTGACTATAAAATACTTCTTTTAACATGTGGTATTTTTTCAATAGCATATAAACAATCAACTGGACAAAACTATTCCAGCTTACTGATTCTTAACCCTAAGGTACTACAAGAAATTATACATATTAATAAATTTTACTGAAATTTTTAGTTTTATATATACACACACACACACATTATATCATATAATATAATGAAATATAAAACTTACAATTCCAGTAAAATTTATATACCTCCTTCGCATATGGTTGCGAAGCACATAGCCACTAGGCTAACTGCATTGTATTGTGTATAACATATATGATGTTACACACAACAAATCTAAAGCAATTTCAAATCCAATACTACAGGAGACTTATTCTATTCCTTTACCTATTAGTTTACAAAGGCTGATCAATGCTGATGACAAAGATGCAACTGGACAAAACTATACCCACTTACTGATTCCTAAGCCCAAAATACTACAGGAAGCTACATATATAAACTTTTACTTCAATTGCAAATTTTTATTCTACTTGTATGTAACTGTCATTGGTGACCAATA
Source organism: Typopeltis vanoorti (assembly GCF_054136105.1). NCBI lineage: Eukaryota > Metazoa > Arthropoda > Arachnida > Uropygi > Thelyphonidae > Typopeltis > Typopeltis vanoorti. The sequence goes on along the minus strand of NC_143568.1, from coordinate 107,496,932 downwards.
ACAGTTAAATGCTCATGGTTAAGACTAGCTAATGACATTTTGATAAACATAGTCATATAAGGCAGATGCCAGTATCTATTGACAGTAAACACTAAACAGTATTACAGGTGGCAAGAGTTTTCTAGTTATTAATTATGTTTGTGGCTCACAATTACTTCATTTCATGGTTTTCACAAGTTATCCAGGATATGCAAGCAGAATGCTTATTTCTGCAAACAGTGCCACTTTAGCTGGACATTTTGTTAATTTCTGAAAGTACATATTTCCTGTTTTTAGCCTGGCAATTACATGAACTTATTTATCACATTAACCATCTTCCTTGGATTGAGGCTAATGGAAGTGATAGCCAAGAAACCTGGCTTCATATAAACTTAATTAATACTTTGTCACTATGAAACTTATACTTCTCTGAATACAACATTTATTACACAATCCTGCTGACTTGTTACAACTCCAAAAGTTTTATACATAAATGATATTCAGGTAGTTATCCTTTTATGTATAAAACAAACAAGCTTGCTATTTAACAAGTTTTCATTTCTGTATTATGGTAGTCGAAATCCTCATAAAAAAGATAGTGTGCTTTTTAATTATAGTAGACAACTCTCAGTCACAAAAGTCACCACATCTTGATGATCCAGTTTGTTTGCTGATGCTAAGAAGTGATAAAATTTAATTCTTATAACACCAAGCAGAAATAAAAGCTTTAATAAATTACTCTGATCCAAAATTTAGGGTGTATATCTTTCTGCTTCCTATATATGCTAAACAATTGCTTTCACAAACAAGTTAAAAGTATTTTGGAAGAAACTAAACTCTTTAAAAAACAATTGAGTAGTATATATTCCTAATTATAGCAGACACTAGATGAACTCATTGGGAAGTCATCACTCTTAGCATGAAGGCATTATCACAAAGTTACTTCACATGTAAAATTGAGCCTTGGTGATATAAGTTTGTTTTGCTTACACTCAGAAAAAAGTAAATATAAGAGATATTATTTCTGGAAAAATTTGTTCATGTTATTCCTCTAAATAAATATTAATTTTTATGACTATTTTGTCTATTTTTGTTTAGGAATACCACTTTTTATGATGTCATTGGCTTTTTTATTCAATTTTTAGGGCATTACTGATGTTTTAAAGACAGATACATGAAGAATATAAGGAAGGAATAATTTTGGACATATCTTTGTAGGATGTTCCTAGTTGTCTTCTTATTGAGTGGCATCCAGCATATGGCGATAAACATTTATATTACTACTGAAGTATGACCGAAAGGGGTGGGGTTTGGAAATGTGGAGATAGAGAGAGATGTGGGAGAATAGTGGGTAACACAAAGGCATGTGAATTTATTTTGCCTATTTTTGTTTAGGAGTACCCCTTTTATGATGTCATTGGCTTTTTTTTACTCAATTTTTAGGGCCATTTACTCAATCGCCCTAAAAATTGAGTAAAAAAAACCAATGACATCATAAAAGAGAGTACTCCTAAACAAAAATAGGCAAAATAAATTTGCATGCCTTTGTCTTACCCGTTATTCTCCCGCATCTCTCTATCTCCACATTTACACCCCTCCCCTTCCTTTCAGTCATACTTCAACAGTAATATAAATGTTTACTGCCATATATCGCTCAATAAGAAGACAACCAGGAACATCCTACAAAGGACTGTCCAATGTTATTCCTTCCTTATATTCTTCATGTATCTGTCTTTAAAACATCTGTAATGCCCTAAAAATTGAATAAGAAAGCCAATGACATCATAAAAAGGGTATTCCTAAACAAAAATGAGCAAAATAGCCATAAAATTAATAAAAAGCAAATATAAGAATTTTTATTATATTACACAGAAATAAAATCTCTTGTTCTTTGTTCAAAAGTAACATCATCATGGGTCATATTTTGATTATTAATGATCTTATACATTGCCTGTAATGTCTAAAATGTAATGTCATTACTGTCTTTAAAACATCCGTAATACCCTAAAAATTGAATAAAAAAAGCCAATGACATCATAAAAAGGGTATTTCTATACAAAAATGGGCAAAATAGCCATAAAATTAATAAAAAGTAAATAAAAGAATTTTTATTATATTACACAGAAATAAAATCTCTTGTTCTTTGTTCAAAAGTTTAAAATGCTATGTAATGCTTATATTTTACAATAACCATTAAGCTTTTTAGTTTTAGTGAAACAAATAAACGCAACCTGTTTTTTATTTATTTATTTATTATGAAACAATTTCTGATTTGTCCTTTATTTTCTCCAAAAAAATATGGGCACTGTACATATAATGTGTGTGTGAGTTTGCCTGCCAGCTTAACCCAAACAAGCAGGAGTAAACTTCAACCAAGGGTTGAAACTTCGTGTGAGTTCAGCCCGCTGGTAATGAGAAGTTCCGTCTGAACGATAAATGACACCCCGTCGTGAATGTGTTAAAACTAATAGTGAATGTTGTTATGACAGTTTCAGATGTTATGAATTCGGTTGAAAAGAATTAGCATTTCAACTCAAAACTTGTCAGTTGCCTATATCTTTGGGTGTCGTGTGATCTTTTGTTAATACTGCACCAATCATATGCAGTCTTTATAGCTGCTGTCTCGTGTAAAACAAAATTTAACTTGTACGTATTGTAATAATTAAAAAAAAAAAAAGTTGAATAATTCATAAGCGTATAAAAGGATATCACCTGTAAATCGTTGACGTGCCACATCATTAGATCATAGATGGCGTGCCATAGGTTCGCCATCTATGATCTAAGCCATGTATTATATAGATACCATCCACTGAATTAGAAACTTTTATTTTCTGTATAGGCATTCAACTGCCAATACCAATCCTCTTCAATTCCCTGTGCACAGTTCAGTGAGATATGGATTGGGAATAGTCTTCATTAAATGCTTTGGTCAATTGCTGCACGAAGAAGTTCTGTTTGTCCATACAAGCCTTCTCAGATGATGGTGATTTCATTCCTGACAGACCATCTTAGGACCAGTTACACTTCTTACACAAGCAATGTGGATTATATTGATTGCAGACCAAGGATATTTCACTAGTTGTGAAACCAGTCAGTTCTGCTGTTTTCAAAATTGGCTCCAGCCAGACAGTCACCCCCCCCCCGATAAGCCTTTATCAAACTCTGAAAGATCCTTTGTTTTTCCCATTATGATCAACACTATTGACAATTACTGACAGGAGCATTTTTAAATAGTTGCCTAGAACATGTGGTGATGCACATGACCAAGTATTTTCATATATGCTACATACATGATGTTTACATACATCTGAATAAGTTTCTAATTCAGTGGCCAGTATATGTAGTTCCTGTGTATTATTATTATTATTATTATTATTATTCCTAATACCTCCAAGGAGTCCGAAGACTCATCGCGGGAGGACACCAACAACTATCTCTACACCTAACCTCTACTACGAATCATCTCCATCAACGCCATCTACCGCCCACCTCCAACACCACCACAACTAGTAATTTTTGTCTGTAAATTGCGTGTGTTCTGAAGGGCCGATTTGTATGTATGCGGGATGAAAAACCCGAGTTTCCGGGAGAAAAAACCCTGCTACCTCCGTATGAGATCGGCTAACTCACCTTCGATTGAAATCGACCAGATAAAGATTCCTCCCGTCGCGACGAGAATCGAACTTAGGCCTATTCCAATCGAAGGGCGCAATGTACCATCGTTCTTCCAATTGCGCTACGGAGGCGCTTAATTTAACTTGTACTATCTGTTATGTGTTATCTGTTATGTGTTACTCTAGGTTTGTATAGTCGATGAATTCAGGAGTGAGGCTGAACTGATGAGACTAAAACACCTATGAAAGGGCGAAATGAAACAAAATCAGAGTCATCTTTGAAGCCTAAAACATTTTTATGATTATCTCAACTTTTAAACTTAAATAATGACCCAACATCACATTTAAATGAGTGAAAGGTAAATTAATAAAAAAAACTAATTTATAAAAAAGTAAGCAAATCTCAATACCAATAACTAGGAAATTGAAATTAGTTTTGGTAGTTTTACTCAATGACTAGAATTACAATGACCAAGTCTAAATATTCTAAAAATGACATTTATTTCCTATATTTTATTGAAAATATTGATATTATTTTACATTAAGAAATTATTCATTAAAATAAAATTTAATAAACAAAAAATTCAATTCCCAAGAAATGAGCACCCACAACAATAGTTTTAATTTTTAATACATCTAATTTTCATATTATTAAAATAACTTACAGTTCCATTGACTTTTGTTTTTTTCACTTCTAAGGCCTAAATGGGTGACTGGATTCTTACAGGTGACTGGTGTGGCTGTTGTTAATAAAGAATATACAGACGGCAATGGGGATCCATTCCTTGAAAACAAACACATCTATATTTTGTAAGTATGTATATATACATACATATAAATAGGTGAGGCTTGTGACCCCTTATAAATCCAAATAATAACTTACTATAAATAAATGTATGCATGAAAAACTACAAAAATGGCAAAATCTCAATTTTACTATTTTAAGTCATCATCCCAGCCAAATAGGGAAAATGATATTTCCCCTGATAATTTATAAGAAATTTCTTGAAAATGCCATGCAATACTTTAGCAAAGTAAGACAAATAAAAGAGGATTACAAAGTCTATAGGCCTTGTAATCCATTGCAGCATTTACAGGTTTCAAAGAATTATAACATTTAAAGCAGAATGCTTTCATAGCTCATGACATTACAAACGGACATGAAAGCCATAAAAGCTAAAGTATCATATACACAGAGAGTTAGTATATCTTTCTGTCCTTTTGACTGAATAACCAATTCCTTTATTATACGACAAAAAGTAATGGGAATGGAAACTAAAACACTGCATAAAGGAAAATACATTAAGTAAAAATGTATTGATGCATGATAGTTTCATGCTTTGCAGTTTAAAAGCAAGTTGTACTTTACATTAGGATTTACAGTACTATTTACTAAATATTTACAGGATTACCTCCATGTAACCTATAAGATGCTATAGGTATCTTATAACCTATCATGTACTAAAATTCAGGAAAACAGAAAGCAAACTCTAGCTTGCTTTTGTGTTCATGAATTTTTTAGCAAGCCTCCTCCCCCCAAAAAAGTGGATTTGAGTGGGATTTTGTGAAAATAACTATTAAAGGGATGCCACTTGTTATCTCACTAGTGTAACTTGTGAGATAATAAGTGAAGAAAAAAACATGTATAACTTAGGCAGGTAGAACTGTAGATTTGATGGCTGCTAAAGAACAGCACTGTGAAACAAATTTCAAATTAAAATGAATGACAATAGCAGATACTATATTAATACCATCAGATTCATCTCAAGTTATGTTGTTAATAACAATGATAATAGCTGGAAGTTCAATGCAACTAGCAGTCATATTTCATCTTAAATTCAATCTTCATCAAATAAATAACATACCCTCTCACAGACTTACTCCAAGCAGAAACTTCCATGATTACTATTCCACTGAATCAACATCCATCATTCCAATCCCTAGGCATCTTATAGTTTACATGGAGAAAACTTATACATAACCAATCAGTTTAACCTATCCACATACCCTATCAGAGAAAAACTTAGGCAAATATATAGCTAATCTAAATATCTGTCCTCTCCTAATTGCAGCAAGTCCATATCTATCCATTACATTCAGAACATCTTAGAAAAACTATACTAAAAAAATACAAACTCCACACAAAATCCTCTCTTTCCACTCTTCTAACGATCCTACCCCATCCTTGAATCACCTGGGAACAACATATATCCTGGGGATTTCAGGTGAATGACCAAAGCATGCACCTACTCCTGTCAGTTGACATACTTCGGTCAAACAGGAAGGATAGCAACCAACTAACAGACTGACATCCAGTACATTCTAAGTACCCTCATCTTGAACCTTCTCTCTTAAATAGGAGAAAAATTAAAATTGTGTGTGTAGTAAGGTAGACTTATTTAGTTTTGCGAAAGCGATGTTTGCATCCATAGTACTAGGCTATCCAAAGAAAAACAATTCTAAGTTCAATTCTAGTTGACAACTAGAGAAACTTTTCTAAGCCTTTGTTTGATTGGTTCCCGAGTTAATCGATCTTGCATGGGTAAACAGGTTTTTTTCTCCTGGAACCCTTCTGGTTCACACAAAGCTCACTAACTTTTCATGGACATGAGTAATGGAACAGAGGTATAGCATATAGAAAAAGAGAGAGAGAGAGTGAAATGACCAGTTGCTCTTCTTGTAACTAGTCTGTACACACACACTCTCTCTCACAGTGCCTTATCTTTTGTTCCATTCTGACCTCCCTTGCTCTTTTTATTCATTTATGCGCTCAGTTAATATTTCCAGTCCTTCCAGAACTGGTCTTTCATTCCTTACATCCACATTCTTCCTGTTTTTACATTACTTATCAGTCATTATTTGGTTTCTTTCTTTTCCATATGCCTGTATCTCTTCCCTTTACCTTCTCCCTCACTCAAAAACTGCTTCAAATACCAATACCAATTCGCCTCTCTCTCTCCACCCCCTTTCCTATCACCACTCTAATATTCCCTAAAATTCAGTTAATATTTAAAAACTGTACACCTTTCAAAACTGACTGTCATATCATTAATTCTCTTCCTCTCTTCATTACTGCCATAATAAATTAATGTGTCGCATTATTATGGCAGTAGTAAGGCGAGTTTCAGTCTGAAATTTGTGAAATCTAAAATTATCAATGAAATTATAGTCTATTAGTATTACTTCCAAGCCTCTATGGAGTCCAGAGACACATTGCAAGAGGACAAATACTCACAGACCACAATAACTATCATACCTTGCTTTGAATACATTCAATGCTGAAGTACACAACACCCATTCTAGCAATGAAATCCACTGGTTCACAACCCACAAAGCAAACAATCTCCTTTTCACCTCTTTACTCACATAACCCTTGTACAGCCTCAGGGATGATCTCTAGTTCTCGCATCAACCACTATGTTCTATGCAATAACTCCCTTGTATCTATTTGGTAGGCTCCTCTTGCTACTTATACATCTCAATCATATCATATCATCCCTCCTCCTATCTGCCATGCTCTTAAAGATCATATTCCCTCAATCTGTCCTCACTCAATATTCCAGCATCTTGAGACAGTCATAGTTATTCGCCTCTGCACACTCTCTCTCCCTCCAATGTTTCCCTATCACTAATATAGCCAGATGAACATATCTCATCATCATGTGTCTCAAGGATTTAGGCCTAGCATGGCCTGTTCCAGTCTTAGGAAGTCATCGTTGAATCATTTAAGAGGACGACTTGGTTTTCTTTTTCCTAATGGCTTGTACTTTAAGGCTTGTTTTGGTAATCTTTCTGTTTTCATTCTTTGATTGTGTTCCATCCATTTATGTTTATATTTTTAAATTTTTTCTATGACTGGTTCTTGGTTTAATTCTTTCATAATTTCTTTGTTTCTTTTGTGATCAAATAGATTATACTTTGCAGTTTTTCTCATTTCTCAAACTTCATTTCTACTGTTATTAATATTTGTTTGTCTTTTTGTTTTATTGCCCAGATTTCGCTTCCATACATTAAGACTGGTAGGGCTAATGTATTGTATACTTTTAGTTTGGTTTAGAGTTGATTACACCTGTCGTTTTTAAATATTTTGCAATTCCTATTTTTATATCTTTTTTTTTTCATTTTCATATGTGATCATACATCCTAGGTAGTTAAGTGAATTCACCTGTTCTAAGATCTTGTTATCTATTACTATTTTAGTTCTTGCTGGATCTTGTCCTTTAAAGGCCATAGTTTTTGATTTTTCAAGGTATGAACAGATTTGTGCACAGAAATCCAAATGAGACCTAATTAGCACATTACAGAGTGGAACTATTATTATTATTATGGGCAACTCCAAGGAGTCGACAGACTCATCGAGGGAGGCCCTAACATCATGTCAAGAACAACTATTCGACATTCACACAGTATCTACCATACCTTGCCTTGAACTCATTCACAGTCATGGCACCCACAACAGACTCTGGCAGCTTATTCCACCCATTCACCACTCTCCAAGTAAAAACCTACCTCTAACACCCTTGCTAACCGCACTCTTGCCCAGCTTCCATGTATGGCCCCTAGTCCTCCCACCACCAGTCCTATTCTCAAAAATATCTTCTGAATTAATCTTCTAGAAACCCCTTCAGTAATTTGAATGTCTCAATCATATCACCCCTTTTCTGAAACCCACAAATCTTCAACCTGTTCTCATAAGGTTCATTCCATAGACCTGCTATCATCTTGGTCACTCATCTCTAGATCCTCTCCACTCCTCCCCATCAAGAAAAAACCCTAATGTCCATATCTGGGCACAGTAATCTAGATGGGATCTTATCAAGGCTCGATACAGAGGAACAATAACCTGTTTGTCTCTGCTTGTTAAAGTATTTTTCAGCAACCAAGTGATTTGATGAGCTGATTTAGCCACTTTTGCAATGTGCCCCCCTAACCTTCAACTCCCTATCCACCAACACTCCCAAATCCCTGGCCTCATCAACCTTACACTTTGCCACATTAAACAGACATCCATTCTCCTTAGCCCAGTCCTCCAAACTATCCAAATCTTCCTGCAAAATTTTGACATCCTGTGCACTCAATATTGCTCTACCCAACTTTGCATCATCAGCAAACAAATGAACACCTCCTCTCAGATCCTTTCCTATATCGTTAATGAACAAATTGAACAGTAGTGGTCCAAGAACAGAACCCTGCAGCACACCACTAGTCACAGTCCATCTTTAGGACTCTACTCCTGAATAAACCACTCTCTGATATCTCTCCATCAACCACCCTCCTATCCATCTCACCAACCCTATATCCATCCCCATATGCCGCAGTTTACTGATTAGAATTCCATGTGGTATCCTGTCAAAGGCCTTGGCAAGATCCAGTAGAATCACTGTAAACCCATTACCCTTATCCAGTTCAGCCGTCACTGTGTTATAAAACGTGAGGAAGTTACTGAGGCATGATCTACCCTTCACAAAACCATGCTGTTCCCCATACAGTATCCCATTTTCATCTATCCAATCTTGTATTTTCCTCTTGACTATTTTCTCCAAGACCTTGACAACGATTCCTGATATGCTGATCGGTTGGTAAATTTACAACAGCAGTCTTGGAACCTACTTTATGCAGTGGAACTATTTTCTCCTCTTTCCACCCCCTCAGGACTCTCCTTATCCTTACATGTCAGTGTTCTTCACATTATAGAAGCAATTTTTTGTGTAACCCTTAAAACTTTCACGATATGTCCCCTGAACTTCAGTTCATTATCTTCCAAGATGCGCAGATCTCTTGTTCCTTTCACCCCCTGAAGCAAAGTTCCTCCAGTGTGGTAAACCTCATCCCATCCTCTCTGGCCAAAGTGCATGACTTTGCATTTAGCAACACTGAAATGACATCCCTATGATTCAGACCAAACCATCAACCTCTTCAAATCCTCTTGTAACAAAATTTTCTGACATTACTCTTCCTAATTTAGCATCATCAGCAAACAAACGAATATCTCCTTTCACACCATGAACTATATCATTGATATATAAGTTAAACAGCAGTGGTTCAAGAACAGAACTCTGTGGCATCCTACTCACCTTCCTTTTTTGGGACACTGCACTTCCCTACACAACTCTCTGGCACCACCTATTAGTTGATCAAACCTTGTAACCAAGCTACCAAATGACTATCCAATCCCATCCTGCCCAATTTCAACAGTAGTTTATCATGTGTAACTCAATCAAATGCTTTAGCAAAATCCAAATAAATTCCTATATAAGCATCCCCCCCCCAACCAATATGCTAGTCACATTCACCTTTATTAAGGGAAAGTCATGCTTTTGTAACCAAGTTACTAAAGCACGACTTCCCCCTAATAAGCCTATGCTGGTTTCTCGAAAACCTTCCATTTATCAATCCTTGTTTGTATTTAGTCTCTAACCAGCCTCTCTAACATATTCACCACTTCACACACAGGCCTATAGCTTGATACTACTGACTTGGATTCTGCCTTATGCAGTGATACTATTTTTCCTTCTTTCTACTCTTCCAGGACTGTTCCTGATGCCAGATTTCTGTTGAACAACCAAGTGAAGGGTACAGCCAGCTCTTTTCTTAATACATATGGTGATATCCCTTTCATTCCCACAGCCTTATTAACATCAAGGTTACTTAAAATTCTAAACACTTCCCATTCTTGTAGTGTTGCTTGTCTTTCCTGTCTATTGCTATTCAACATGTGGGGGACTATTCTTAGCTCCCCCCCACATGAAATACACTAACAAAATACTCATTAAACATTATTTTGTATTTCTACTGAATTTGTGTGTTTATACTGCATATATATGCCTCCCACTTGAAACTCAGTTATTTTTCTATTCCTTCTCCTAGAAAATATGTTCCTTTGTATTCTTTCATAACCATAAAGCCATTCACATTTTTTGGTCAGTACTTTCCAATTATCCCTTTCAAAAACATCATTCTGGCTTTTCAATTATGCCAAACTTTTGTCAAACTGCTTACAAGCTACCATTCTTTTTTTTTTCTCCAATCTGTCCATTCTAACACTGCACTATTTTGAATTCTTCCTAATAATTCAAAGATTTGGTATCTCTTTAAATGCATACGTATTACAGGAAATGAACATAATCTTGAATAACCTATTATTAAGATAACACTGGTGATTAAAAATATATATCACAGAATTACCCTCAAACTACTTCTAACTTAATCAGATGAATATAAGAAGCAGAACTGAAAATATAATATTAAAACATATTAGCCTCTTGAAACAGTGTATATGCTATTGAACTATGAACACAGACACAAATACAGGTATGAATACACAGGTCAAAAATGTATAACTGTTCACTATCGACAGTTCCAAATTTCTTGTTCTGCCCCGTGTAAGCCATGCAATTCCATCATGTCACTCAGACACAATCTAAGACAGTATATAATATTCTACATGAATATTAGTCCAATTTAGACACCGATATACTCATTTCAATTAAGTATGAATTTTGTCACTAGGATGGAACATGCTATAAAATCCAGATGAAAATTATTATATATTTTGTAAACAGAAGAATACACATGTCTCTGAAAATTACTGATAAAGAGAAATAACTTAATGATTTGAAAACAAGCATGATTAGTAGAAAACTCTCACTGTACTATGAGAAATCTACTAGAATCAACTAAAATGGGAAAATTAAACAATTTTCCTGGAATTCCAATGCTGGAATTATAGAGGAATTTCCTTACTGAACGTTCCAGGTAAGATTTATGCAAGCATACTTGAGAAGAGACCAATAAAAATTGCAGTGGAGAAACTTGGGGGGGGGGGGGGAATTGTATTATATTCCTGTGATTTCTTGACAAACAGCCAAGACATCATGGTAATATAAGTGATTTGCATTTATGTTCTCTAGACCCCTGGAGAAGGCATATGAGACATCAAGAGAAAAACTGAAAACTATAACTACACAAAGTAAATAGGATGTTGTACTGAGCAATATATAGTCTATATTTAAAAGATGTAAGTGAAATATTTGAAATGAAGACCATACAGGAAGGTGATCTGATGCAAAATCACAACACAAGAGTGTACACACTATCATTACTCTTAATCATCTATATTGATCATATTATCAAGGAAAGTGACATTAAACCTCATATCAAAATTGGAAATATTCAATTCAGTTCTTTATCTTAGGCAAGTGTTGTTTTTCTCTACTAAATAGATGTATAAGTCTTTAAGGACTAATGCTGACAAATTTCACATGAAGATCAACAATAAATATACACACGCACAAAAAGTGCAAAAATAAATAACATGAAAAACATCAACTGCATTCTTAATATCGAACGTATAGGAGAAGTAAAATATTTCAGCTATTCAAGAATTTCTGGTGAAGAATGCAAATTATATTGAAACAGACAATAGAATAGTGCACAAAACAGTATATACAGGTTATATACTGTTTTGTGCACTATTCTATTGTGCACAAAATGATGTTTTCTTATTAAGATAACACTGATGGTAGAATCATATGAAAAATAAAGATGTTAGACTCCTGACGTTGTTGGCATTCAAGAATGTGGCTGCAATGTTGATCTAAACTGGCATAGTCACCTGTAGAGAAGGAAATGTTAACAAAAGTGGTGTTTGAAGGCAGGAAGACCAAGATCAGGTGGAATGATGCTGTCAGAAGTGCCACAGAAGACAAAATATTAAATCTGAAAATAATGTAGAACTGACAAATAACAATAAATTTATAAGAAGGCTTTTGATAGAAAGCTGGTAATAACATAAATTCATTATATATCTTGTATAGCCCTTGAAGGCACACATCAGGAATTTGAAAACGTTTCAAAATGTATTCCTTAATGTGATTTTAATACGAGAGAAACTGAAATTGGAAGCTACAATAACTTCCGGGTGTACATTTCTCATGTTTAAAAAACAAGATCTCACAATATACAGTACAGGGGTGCTTTCGGGGTGGGGGGTGAACGTTTTTATTTGACACTTCATGTAATGCATGTAGCATTCATAATGCCGGTTCACAAATGAAATTTCCTGCACACAATTAACATAAATACATTTTTCACGCCATACCTAAGTTTTTGCATATTCTAAATATCTCTCTTTATCTTCTTCTCGAAACATAAGCATAAAAAGAAAAACCAAAAGAAACTAAACATACAGACACAAACACATCTACTTTAAAACCAGCGGCAACACGAGGAACACATCTACAAAATAAAAATAAAAATAGCACTAAAGCACCACCGCTACTATAACACACTTAACAAACTAAGAAATGATCAGATAAAAAACATATAAGCTATTCGGTCTCATTTGTTTTGTACTGTATATATATATATACCGTATATATATTTCGACAGATGTTATTTTAAAATATTTCTAATGATATTCATTTATTTATTTATCGTCTATAGTACGCTCACAATTCATAGAACACGGGCTGGCAGATTGCCAATAATAGTCAATTCATGCTGAAGGGAAAAAAGAAATAAAGGATGTACGAATTGGTTACTAACACGCGAAATCAGTATTTTATACGTAAAATTTTCCAACTTTTATACAAGCAAAATAGTTACCACTTTAAAAACTACAATGTTCATAAAAGAAAAGTTAATTTTCCGACGTGTAATAATAAACAACTCATTTCAGAAGACGGATCGATTACCCCATTATCGGAATGGATTCTCCTTCTTCTGACATGCGCTGAAGTGTCGAAGGGTATCGCAACTGTGGGCGTACAGTACCCATTGCCATTCGGATATTTTAATGACTGTTATGAAGCTTCTCATCCTAGTGCTTCTTATCTGGAATGCTAATTGTGCTGTAAATGTACGGTAAATGGTAATGGAAATAAGGTGTTTACATTTAGACGGTGCCAGAGAAGAATAAGGATTTGCAAGTTGTCCAACTATGTCATGCAGAATGCAGACAAGAGTATACAAAAAAATATGCAGTTAGATTATTATGTTTGTACACGAATACTAGGAATATCAGAAACAAAGAGGTTGAGTTTGTTGCCTTGGCCAATATGTTGGGACGTCAGGTTGTAGGCATTAGGGAGACCTAGCTATCAGAATCATACATACTAACTAGGATCGAGTGTAAAGAGTACAGTACAGAATTTTTAGGAAGGATGAAGAGGATAGGAGAGGGGGAAGCATGTTAATCATAATCGTTAATCATTGGTGGGAGTGACCATAAGGTCATGACTTGGGAGGTGGCTAAAGGAGTGGAATTTACAATTAAGACAGGGTGCATGTGGAATTACCGGGCTGGTAAGTATGACAAGCATAGGTGTGTGCTTGGCTCAGTGCCATGGCATGCAAAACTGCAAGGGCTGGATGTTGATAGTGCATGGGAGGTGGTTAAGAAGTGTATGCAGGAGGCAATGGTTGACCATTAATGATATAGGAAAGGATCTGAGAGGAACAGTTGATTTGTTTGTGGATGATGAAAAGTTGGGTAGGGCAATAGTGAATGCAGATGACGTCAAAATTTTGCAAGATGATTTGGATACCAAGAGTCCGAATAATAAATCAAGTAGGGGTTAAATGGATGAATAACACTATTAAGCTTGAGCTGCAAAAAAAAGAAACAACTGTGGAGGGAATTTAAGGAGAAAGATGACCAGCAGGTGCAGGAACAGTATAAAGCTCAGGCCAGGATGGTAACAAGGGTGGTAAGAAAAGCAAAAGCGGATTACGAAAGAAAATTGGCCATGCAGGTAAAGAGAATCCCAAACAGTTTTTTCAATATGTTGCAAGTAAAAGGAAAAATGTTCAGTTGCAAGTAAAAGGAAAAATGTTCATGGTAGAATGATCTTAAAAAATACTCACGGTAGGGAGGTAACCGAATCAGTCGATATAGTGGAATTACTGAGCGAGCACTTTGCAAGATTATATCATCCAGGTGGTGACATTGCAGGAATAGAAGAACCAACAGCTTATACTGGAATTGTGATGAATGAAGTAGAGGTAACTAGTCTATTACAGAACCACAATGTCAATACATCTGTGGGATTGGATGGTATACCAGCTCTTGTCGTACGTGAAGCGGTTAAAGAATTGTCAGTGCCCTTGACCATTTTGTTTAATTTGAGCCTCGGGTCTGGGTCAGTCCCAAGGGGGTGGAAAGAGAGGAAAACAGTTCCGCTGCATACAGATGGTTCCAAGACTGCTGTTGAAAATTACCAGCCAATCAGCATAACAGGAATCATTATCAAGGTCTTGGAGAAAATAGTCAAGAGGAAAATACAAGATTGGATAGAGGAAAATGGGATACTATATCGGGGACAGCATTGTTTTGTGAAGGGTAGGTCATGCCTCAGTAACTTGCTCACGTATTATAACACAGTGACGGCTGAACTGGATAAGGGTGAGAGGTTTACAGTGATTCTACTGGACCTTTGCTAAGGCCTTTGACAGGATACCGCATGGAATTCTAATCAGTAAATTGCAGCATATGGGAATGGACATAGGGTTGGTGAGATAGATAGGAGGATGGTTGATGGAGAGATATCAGAGAGTGGTTTATTCAGGAGTAGAGTCCACAAGACGGCCTGTGACTAGTGGTGTGCCACAAAGATCTGTTCTTCGACCACTGCTGTTTAATTTGTTCATTAATGATATAGGAAAGGATCTGAGAGGAACAGTTCATTTGTTTGCGGATGATGCCAAGTTGGGTAGGGCAATAGTGAATGCAGATGACGCCAAAATTTTGCAAGATGATTTGGATAGATTGGAGGTCTGGGCTAAGGAGAACGGATGTCAATTTAATGTGGCAAAATGTAAGGTTATACATTTTGGGGTGAAAAGATTAACAGCAGTTTACTACATTGGTGGAACTGTACTCCAGGAAATTGATGAGGCACGAAATTTAGGAGTGTTGGTGGATAAGGAGTTGAAGTTTAGGGGGAACATTGCAAAAGTGGCCAAATCAGCTCATCAAATCACTTGGTTGCTGTAGAATACGTTGACAAGCAGAGACAAGCACGTTATTGTTCCTCTGCATCGAGCCTTGATAAGACCCCATCTCGACTACTGTGCCCAGATTTTGTCACCTAGGTTTCTTCTTCTTCTTGATAGGGAGGAAGTGGAGAGGATCCAAAGGCGAGTGACCAAGATGATAGCAGGTCTGTGGAATGACCCTTTTGAGAACAGGTTGAGGATTTGTGGGTTGCAAAAATTGGTTGATAGGTGGAGGAGATATGATTGAGATATTCAAATTACTAAAGGGTTTCTATAAAATTAATTCAGAAGATATTTTTGAGAACAGGGCTGGTTGTTGGAGGACTAGTGGTCATCCATGGAAACTGGGCAAAAGTGTGGTTAATAAAGGTGTTAGAGCTGGGTTCTTTACTTTTAGAGTGATGAATGAGTGGAATGCGCACCCAGAGTCTGTGGTGGATGCTGTCACAGTGAATGAGTTTAAGGCAAGTTATGATAGATACTGTATGAATGTCGAATAGTTGTGATGAATATGATTTGGGGCCTCCCTCGATGAGTCTAATGACTCCCTGGAGTTGTCCGTAATAATAATAATAATAATAATAATAATAATAATAATAATAATAATAATAATAATAATAATAATAATAATAATAATATCAGATGACTTGAATTCAGTTAGAGTTGGGACCTGTGATTGTAGTATGACTACTGACAGTATTTCATGTGGCAGTGAGTTTGAAGCCATCTGCTGTGAGTTAAATTTTAACAAGATCAATTACATAGTCGGGTGTTGTTACAGACCTGGTAGATTGGTTGCTAGTGATGAAGAAATGGATCACCAAGCAGGAAGATGAGCGCGAAAAGAGTAATCAGAATGGGAGATTTTAATTATCCAAGTATTGAATGTTTGGCAGTAGAATCTCATGAGAAGAATGAAAATGAATTTATAGATCTGTTGCGGAACAACTTTCTCGAGCAGCATGTGACAGAAGGAACTCGAGGTCAAAGAGTGTTAGATTTAATTATAGTATATTATAGTATCAGAGGGCCTTTCAGTTAACCACGTCACCGTGAATATGGATAAAATACATCACTCCTCTATACTTCGTATCCATCATATATTTCAATGTAATATCAATGGCATTACAATTTTAATATGCACATCGCATCCATGGTAACTGGACGTATATATACGTCTTGACAGGTTGGGTGGTTAAAGACATAACTATTCTGCCTCCGGCTGGTGACAGTGATCATGCGGTGCTCACTAGGGAAGTGATTAAGTTTATCAATGTTCCATTCAGAAAAAGTTATATGCAGAAGTACAAAGCAGGAAATTATGACCAACTGAGGAGTATACTGACGTTCATTGCAATGGTATCGATTGCTGGATGGCAAGAATATCGACAGTGCATTGGAAGCATTTAAACAATACTTAAATGATGCGATATCAGAATGTGTCCCGAAAGTTCGAAGAATAAATAGGGGAGCAGTCAAAGGGATGTGTAATCTTATTAAGCAATCGATTCGTTGAAAAAGGACGATGTGGAAGGAATACTGTGTGCATAAAGATGATGTCTGTTACAGAGGCGTAGCAAGGTGGGTGGAGGGGCGGCACTTTGAAATTTTGCAGTTAATTCTAAAATACAGTCTCCAGAATTCATTTCCAAATATTGTAATACTACTGCGAATTTTCCTCACAACTGATGTAAGTCTTGCTAGTTGTGAGAGGAATTTTTGATTTTGCTAAGATTTTGCTAACAGAAGAGCAAGAAAAATAACATTTTAGAATGTTGAACTTTAAGTTTTACTTCAAAAATATACATAGTATTTTAATTTTTTTCCTATACGTCGTTTTGACTTTTTGTAGTATTTTTGGTGTGTATTGAGAGGGGCGATAAACTCAGGGACCGTCCCGGGAGGTAAAAGTTCTAGCTACACCACTGTTCCGTTATGAAAATTATAAGCAGCAGGTTAGAATATTCACAACTGTTGTATGGAAAGCAAAATCTGAGTATGAAAAGAATCTGGCTCTACATATTAAAGACAACCGATAAGAATTCTATCGCTATGCTGCAAGTAAAAGAAAGAATAAATATGGAATATTAACTCTTCTAAATGCAGATGGTGTAAGGGTTATATATATGTGGAAGTGGTTGTTCAACTAATGAGTGTCCATTTTCTCAAAAGCTATCAACCTGGTGTACACGACATTGAGCTCACTGCTACCTCTTCACTGGATTAAGAGACTCAGGTGGAAGAGGAGGAGGTATAGGAGCTGTTGCACAAACTGAATAAGAATTGATGGGATTATATGTGCTGAAATCCCACAGACTGATGGTATATCAGCACATGTGTTAAAAGAGTGTTCAGCTAAACTGGCTGTTCCTTTGACTAGGCTGTTTAATATCAGAGCAGGGAAGATTAAATCACAGGGAAGATAAAATCTCAGAACAGGGAAGATTCTGCAGGATTGGAAAAAATGTATGGAGATCCTTTTGCAGAAGGGTGGTGCAAAGACCGTTGTATCGAACTGTCGACCAATCAGTATCTCAGGAAGGATGGTGAAGATTTTGGAAAATTTGGTTAGGGCTTGCATTCAGAAATGGGTTGGCAGTGAATCTCAACTTTGCAATTAGCAACGTGGATTTACAAAGGGAAGGCCGTGTTTTTGCAACTAGCTCACATTTTATAACAATGTTATCACTGAACTAGACAAGGGGAATGGATACACCATGATACCTTTGGATTTTGCTAAGGCTTTAGACAGAATACAGTGTGGTAGACTGTCGCATAAATTGGAGAATATGGGTTTGAGTTATAGAATATTAGCGTGGATAAGAGGTATATGGGAGATATGAGTCTGCAAGATTTAAGATAACCAGGGGTGTACAACATGGATCAGTGCTTGGTCCCCTGTTATTCAATCTGTAAATTAATGATGTTGGGAAGCAATTTACAAGTCACATGCTTGTGACTTGTCAAATCTGTTTGCTGATCATGCAAAGACAGCTAGGTAATTAGGAATGCTGTCGATATGCAGTATTTGCAGAGTGATTTGAATAGGCTGGAATTGTGAGCATGGAAAGTGAATAAAAGGTGTTACCTAATTATTATTTATTTTCAGAAATAAATAATTATAAACAATTAACAGCAATCACTTTCCAAAATTTAAAAATGGCATACAATCTGCCATATTATGATTAGGACGATAGAGTAGGACTTCACACGATTCAAAAAATACACGACCAAATATTAACCTGCTACACTACGGTAGGAACTACTTCTGAACACTGCTGCTGTTCAACTTCTCATGTTTACATCGATTTTAATTTCAATTCTCTTTCTGAGAAGGTTTACAGTTTTTTCAGGCAATTTATATTCTTCCTTCCCTTTGTGATTACGCCCATTTCTCTGGCATTTAGTAGGATCTCCGTTATTGTTTGGAAGTTTTTTTTTTAATCCAAGTCTTAATTCGTATCAATATTATGGAAATGTATCACTATTATAAAATTTGCGTGATATAGTTATAAATATTGAATGTAGGAGATACAGTATTCTCAGAGAGGCCAGAGGGTACTTGATAATGATGGTAGAACAATTGAAACCAAAAAGAGTAACATTTCATCAGGAGGATAGGGATGCCGCGGACAATTCATATAAGGCTATTTGATCAGGATAAAATATATAATTGGCTGACACTATATTCTAGGTGGTAGAATTGAGAATGTAGCTGGTATGCATGTGCAAATTTGTATTTCGAGTAATTATTTTGGGAACAGTGATTGAAAGAAGTAATTATTATAGGGGATTTTAACTTGGGAACAGTGACTAGGAGAATTAATTATTATAAGGAATAAATGGATTTTATACAATTGCGAAGAGATAAATTACCTGAGACAGCATGCAGAAGAAACAAGAGGATCAAAAGTGTTGGATCTGATCACAGCGTCCGAGAAACGAGTGGAGATATAACAAAATCATCCTACTGCATAAAGGAAGCTCCACGAGAGACATAGCAATCAGAGATCTGACAGAAATATCACTTTTTAAGGGAAAACATGGTTTTGTGAGAAATAGGACTTGACCATTAGTAATTAGATTGTAACAGTTGAGTTGGATTAAGTAAGTACTCTATGACACTGTTGCACTTTGCAAAGACATTTGACAGGAATCCATACAGAACTCTGTTACATAAATTTGAGCTAATATGAACGAATCTCAAAGTGGAGATTTGGATTAGAGAGTAACCGATGGACAGATATCAGAGAATAGTTTATGGAAGAGTTGAGTCCTAGAAAATGCAGGTGATTAGTGATGTATCTCTGTGATTAATACTTAGTCCTCTCTTGTTTAATTTGTACGTTAATGATATAAGAAATGATTTCACTGGAAATATCCTGTTGCTTGCAGGTGATGCATAATCGGTAGGACCTACAGTGAATGAAGATGTCGAGATCTTGTTGATTACTTAAATAAGTTGACGGCACGGGCAAAGGTAAATGGCTGCTAGTTCAATGTGGCCAAGTATAATGCGATCACATGCTTTGTAATATTGATGGACATGAACTCTACGTAGTTGAGAGGGCCATGAACTTGGGGACGTTTGTGGATGGGAAGTTGAAGTTTAGAGGACATATTGCAAAGGCTCCCAAATTATATGGCACATCAAATTATATGGTGTTGAAGAACACACACACACACACACACACACACACACACACACACACACACACACACACACACACACACACACACACACACACACACACACACACACACACACACACACACACACACACACACACACACACACACACACACACACACACACACACACACACACACACACACACACACACACACACACACACACACACACACACACACACACACATCCCTGCTTGTCAGTGTCTGTGTTATTGTGGCAATATCTGCACCACTGCACACCAATCTGGTGGCCTGGATCCCTTAGCGATGAAGAAGTGGTGGACAGGATTCCAAGTGAGTCAAAGATTGTAGAAGGTCTGTGGTATGCTCACTATGAGAATAGATAGAAAGGGTATGAGCTCCAAAACTTATATAATAGATATAAGAGAGGAGACATGATAGAAGCATATAAGTTATGAAAGAGGTTTTATTGGATTAAAACTGACGACTTTTCTCGGTACAGTGCAAGAGAGGAGCGGAGAGAACAAGTAATCACCCATGGAAACTGTTTAAGGGTGTTGTTAAGCATTAGGTCTAGATATTTTGATGAGAGGTGGGTGACTGGTGGAATGCGTTGGCAGTGTAGTCGCGAGTGTTTCTTCTTTAAATTAGTTTAATAAAGGTATGATAGGTATTGTGTGAATAATATCTAGTATGATTTAAAAGGTTAAAACTCTAACAGAGGCATGTGTAGCTCAGTGGAAGTGGCGGTTGGTTGCTAGAAGTCAGACTTCAAGTCTAGTCGCCGACTGGAGGAACTTTTTCTAAGCCTATCTTCAACTGGTTCCCGAGTTAGTCGATCTCT
This sequence comes from Typopeltis vanoorti, assembly GCF_054136105.1. NCBI lineage: Eukaryota > Metazoa > Arthropoda > Arachnida > Uropygi > Thelyphonidae > Typopeltis > Typopeltis vanoorti. Next base: position 107,475,845 of record NC_143568.1, on the reverse strand, counting down.
GACACGGGCAAGCGTGTTTTTCTCCCGAAAACTAGGGTTTTTCGTCCCGTAAAATCAAGAAAATCGACTGTATTACCCACATTACTATAGACAGTAACATATCCTGTTAGAGTTAACACCAAAAGATGGCAGCACTTGTTTGCTTCATCAGTAGCCACCTATAATTAATTAGACAGTAGCCACTATCTCCGGTGGAGATTGAACTGCCCACTGAGTCTCCAAAAGCTACATAGGGTTTAAAGGCCTCCCCTACACATTATAAAGGAATAACAGGCGTTATTTGATTTTTTTTGAACTCTAACCAGTACAGCCCACAATCTATGTTCCAGTGGAACCTCCCTTTCAACCGAACTCAACCATATGCATAACACCTTTATTTCCAATGGCTACAGAGATTGCAGAATTAAAAAAATAATAATCAGTTCCTTCCCCATTCCAGGCCACCTCTGCAGAAGGGTTTTAGAAATGCCATCACCATCCCCTGCATTTTTATGACATCCATAAAAATAGCCAGGTCCTTAAAAAATACAACCTCAAGTCAGCTTTTAAGTCCCATCATAAACTTGCTACCCTTATCGGTACTACCAAAGACCAGCTCCTTCCTCTCTCAGTGCCTCGGGAATATAAAGTGCCCTTTCCTACAAGCTATCTTACTTCAGATAGATAGGTAGATCAACAACCATCCGTTTAGAAGAACACAAATCATACATCTCCAATCTCGACTATGGTCAATCTGGCCTTGCAGGCCATGTTTTGGATACAAGTCAAACGATCACTTGCAGAAAATCACCATGCTCCACAAAATTAATTAAAAAAAGATAGGATGTTTTAAGAATCTGTGGCGGCACTCAGAAATCAACCGAATTTAAATAAATAGGGTTGCATAAAGTTTTATGCAATCGTATTTATTTTAAAGTTCTTATTCTTCCTTTCCAAAACAATTTTGGATTCAACTGCATCTTTTTAAGGATCTTCCTCTGCACCGGGTACCTAAAAGGTACCCGGTGCAGAGGAAGACCTATTCTGCTTCTATTTATTCTCAGTACGTGTTCTTTGCATTCTTCTCTATAGCATATAAGTGTTTCATTTAGGGAGTTCGTAATTTCAAGTTTGTTTTAAATTCCAAGTTATTAAATTCCTAGTTATTTTAATTATTTTTTCACCAACATTTGGGAAACATTAATCATCAGAATTCCCACTTTACATTCTAGGACACCAATGCCCATATAGAGTGCATCACCTAGATAGGACTTTAGAGACGACTACGTGTTTCACTTAGTATTGCGTTGTATTTGAGTGTGCTACAATTATTTATTTATAATCCATGAAGATGTCTCAGTGACTGATATGAAATATGAGAAGCATTAAAATTAGTTTTTACTTCATTCCTAGTGTTATAAATGTTTAATTTAACCTCCAACATGATGTCCTCCCAGCTCTTAAGCCTCAACACATGTATAATTATAGTAATGGTAATAATAACGCTGTACACTATTTATTTACATATATACTATTAAAACATTTTCATTACTGTTTTTATCACAGCTGAAGTTCAGTATACCAATTACTGAGTACGTTCGTTTTTGATAACCTTGCCGTTTGTTCGAGTGGCACTTCTTTTATCTTCCTCAAAGCTTATCTTCCTCAAAGTTGAGCTTATCTGGGAAAGATGGCAGTGGTTTCGTGGTTATAGTTCAGTACCCCCGACTAGTCAGGTGTAAATTTAACTGTTTATATGTATGTGCTTTGAAACATATGAGGATATGCATAAACATATACATATCTATACATATATGCATACACATATATACATATATGCATTTTTATGGTTAACTTGTAGAACATGCACCCACATGAATGTGTGCGGCTTAACCTTTTGGAAGAGGGGTGGGAAGGTAGGTTGGATTTGGATATGGGGTGTTTGTGTTGTGTTGGGTTTTGAGAGGAATTCGGTGTAGTGTAATTTCCCTCTAATTTCACTCTCGCTGTAATATTTATATAGTGTCGGTTTCAGCTCTCTATAGATCCCTGGCTTCTCTCGTCGAATGGCAGTTGGTCATATTATTATTATTATTACGTAACGCCTCCAAGGAGTCCAAAGATCCATCCAGGGAGGGCATCCACCCCACAGCTCTCTGTCTTCACTACTCAGTCCACCAACTACAGTGTACCAGATCATCTACACGAACGCCATCCACTGCCCACCATCACCTTTACTGACAATCACCAACATCCACGCTGACGGCGAAATTCGAACCCACAGCCGTTTGGCTGGAGAGCAGATACGCTAACCACTCAGCCAACCAGATCAGCTAGGTGTGTAGAAACATCGGATGACTTTTCCATAATGATTATTGTTGTATTAAATGTTATATAGTTTGTTGACTGTGATCTTGTCATCTGATATAACAAAAAATAATAATAATAATAATCATAATAATTTCAAGAACAGACATTACAAACTAATGCCATGAAAGCAAAACTTTTGATCATCAGTAATTCCCTCGATGAGTCTCTTACTCCCTGGAGGTCTCTCTTAATGATAATAATAATAATAATAATAATAATAATAATAATAATAATAATAATAATATAACAGCAAATGCAAACTATGCGATCTGAAAGATGAAACTATAGAACATCTAATCAGTGCCAATAGCATGCTAGCTCAAACTGACTATAAATACCGAAATGAACAAGTAGACAAAATAATTCATTGGCATGCTTGCAAAAAATATGGCTTTCCTGGATCTGATAACTGGTGGCAGCATAAAATTGAGACAGTATTGGAAAACGAAATATCAAAATTTCTCTGGGACTTTCGAATACAAACTGATCGGCATTTGGAACACAATAGACCTAACATCACAATTATCGAACATCGACAGGTTTGGATTATTGATATCGAAGTACCCAGTGATAACAACATTAACAACAAAGAAATTTTTTCCAGTGGAAAAAATAAAACATATCGAGATCTAGCATACGAAGTTCGCAGGCTGTGACTTAAACACACTAAAGTTATTCCAATAGTTATCAGTGCGTTTGGCGCAATTTCAAATAAGCTATCCAACTATTTACAGCAATTTAACATCAACAAAGTGACTCCATATGACCTACAAAAAACAGCATTACTTGGAACAGTCCATATTTTACGACGCTACCAGACAGACTATTCTCAGATTCTTGTGTAGAATCTGAATTTTGTTTAAATAATATCTCTTATTTAAATAATGTTGTGTAGATTTTGTTTTGACTGTGTATCAATTGTGTGAATAAATAATAATTTAAGTTAACAACACTTAACTTTCTTATTGAACTTCTAACAAAATTAATCGGCCAATATATGCCATGGCACCAATCTTTGCCTATTGAACGAAAGGGATGTCGAAGAAATTCCAGAAAAATAAAAGACCAATTGTTAATTGACAAAATGATTCTGAAAAATTCGATAAAACGAAAAGCTAACTTTCATATTGTTTATATGACGTATATAATTGTATATCTGTAAGGGAACAAAAATTTTCGGGTTTAAAATATTCGGACGCGTGCTCGTTCCAGTTCACACTGTAATATGAATTTTCACTCAAATATGAATGGCAGGAGCCCGTGTAGCTCAGTAGAAGTGGCGTTTGCACTCTACAGCGCTTGACCGCATGAGGAAAGGCGTTTGAATTTAGTCTAGAGGAACTTTATCTAAGCATTTTATCGACTTCCAGAGTTAGTCGATCTCTGGCACGAACTAGAGTTTTTTCCCTCCCGGAAACTCAGGTTTTTTGTCCCGTAAACTCAAGAAAATCGGCCGTCGAACCGACACTGTTTTCAGACATTAAATATATTGTGTCAGGATTAGGGACTACCAGATGGTGACACTTACTAGCCGCCTTCTTCACTGAGTGCCGATTAATTAGTGATAGCCTTGGGCCAGCTATTTCTGATTGGCTACTAGTGGAGATTGAGCTGTCTCCAAAAGTTAGATAGGGCTAAAAAAAAAACGGCCTCGCCTACTCCCTATACGGGAACAAAAAGGCATTAGCTGGTTTTTTCTATATGAATGGCATATACAGCAATATAATGGCATATACATCAAGACCAAATCATGAATAAATAATCCCTGAAATTCTAAATACTTTAGAAGAAAAAAAAACAGCAAAGACTATATTAAATATAAAAAATACAGAAGAATTAAACAACGTTATAAGAATCTTAAAAACAAAATTGATAAAATGTTTATATCTGCCAAAAATAACTGGTTGGAGGAAAAAGCAAAACTGTGCGAAGAAGCTAATAAAAGAAATGATAATAAAATGATATACAAAATTATCAAAGAATTAATTAAGATCTATAAAGATAAACCATCAACAATGAAAGATAAAAACAATCTAGAAACTTAGTCAATACAAAATATTAAAATAATTTGAAAGGACTATTATCAAACATTATTTCAAAAAGAACAGGACGAGGAAAGTATAACAGAAAAGATGATATATGAAAAGGCACCACCATAACCCCAGTAGAAATTATAAATGCAATAAACCAAATCAAACTTTCAAAAGCTACGGGTAAAGATGAAATATCTCGAGAAAGGTGTAACGCAGGGTTGCCCTCTCTCACTTCAACTCTTTATTATCTTCCTAGAAGAAGTTTGTAAAACCATAGCTGATGAGCCAGATGTAAAAATCAATGGTACCAACATGAATCACATAAAAAACGCGGATGATATAATTATTTTAGCAGATTCTAAACCACAGCTAGAAAAAACTGTTAATATTTTAAATGACTCTTGTAGAACTTATGGTATGAAAATAAATCTTCATGAAACAAAAATAATGACGATAGAGAAGAAGAAAATATTTCTATAAATCTCTTATATCTAGTAAACTCAACAATATGGAAACAGTAAAACACAGGCTAAACCTAGGTTGGACCAACATGAATAAATTAAACAAAATATGGAAAAATAAAAAAAATCCCAACTAGTCTAAAATTAAAATTATATAAAACAATCATTATCCCAATGGCTACTTATGCTTCAGAAGCCTGGAGATTAACTCAACAACCAATCAAGAAACTTCAAGCATTTGAAATGAAATGCCTTAGAAAAATTAATAGCACCCTCTGGTTGCAACACGAGACTAATGATCAAGTCAGAACAGATTTAAACTTCCCAGATAATATAATAGACACAATCATTAAGCATCAACTGAGATGGTGTGGTCATATTCAGAGAATGGCCCTCATAGGCTCCCATATTTTGCTCTGAATGGATATATAGGAAGAAAGAGACCTAGAAGCAGACCAAGAAGTACTTGGATAAAGTTGCTGAAAGAACATTCCCTTCTACCCCGCTATTGAGTCATGATTCAGATGGCTAAAGATCGCGATAAGTGGAAAACCTTTCTTCTCAGTAAACTCGACCCGTTATCAAGCAGATGAGATGACGATAATGATGGTACAGCAATCCCTCAATTAATGCACCTAATGCGTCCTTTAAAGCAGGCGCATTTATCGAATATAATAACCTATGGGGAAAAGTATGATTCGTTCCTCAAATTTCTTTTTTGATCCTTATTTTTTTTTTTTTATAAAAGAATTAGGATATATATCACAGGGCCTAGTTAAAGGAAAACCATGAAGCTGAAAGACAATAAAACATATTCAGAATATACATTTATTATTATACTTCTTAACAAAGAATTGAGTTAATGTAGTTTGGTGGGCATCCTGTTTCTTTTCTTTTTCCCCTACAACTAATGGTATGGTCCTATTTTCTCTTCTACTACTTCTGCAAATTTTACTGCTTCTCTCTTCATCAGAGTCAGCTTCAAAGCATTGCTGCTTAAAAACTTCGATTGTACGAACAATATTTTCAAACTGTTTCTGTAAAATCTCTTTGGACTTGTCAGTTATTAAATGTTGTTCATATTCTTCAGGATCTTCCCGCTGTGCATCTAAATTTAGCTGGTCGGAATCCCTGAACTTTTCCGAATGAGATTTAATTAACTTAGATTCATTCTAAAAGCCTCTAAAATCATTTGCCCAATGTGGAAGAATGTACTTCCAAACGGCTCGCATATTGCTAGCAGTAATTTCATTCGAATTTGCGACTTTATAACAAGGCTGAGATTTCTCTTGATTTGGCCAGAAAAGTATTGGAAGGCATTCTCTCCCCCCTCTCCAAAAAAGGCCGGTTTCATCGACATTAAATATTTGTTGGTCACAACAGACTTCTTCTTCCACAATTTTCTTCAAAATCTCTGGATAATTTGTGACCACTTCCTTATCTGCACTTGCAGATTCGTTTGTGATTAGAACATTCTGTAGGCTATTTCTCATTTTGAAACGCTCAAACCACCTCTCACTAGCATGGAATTCTTCGTTTCCATTATTGATAACCCTTTCTTTCAAGATTGCAAAGAGACTTAATGCTTTTGATTTAATAAGGTCAGTGCTTACTGGGATCTATTTTTGGTTACAATCTTTGATCCATGTAGAAAGAAGTCTTTCTAATTCAATCATTATGATACTTTGATTTCGAGTGCATGCATGATGAACTTGAAACAGCCTTACCTTTCTCTTTGTATCCAGAAGCTTTGCTTAAAATTCCTCTTATAGTCGATTCTCCCATTTTTATGTTCTTGTCATAAATGCCCTGGACTCGCCTTGTTAATTTTTCTTTATTATTTCAAGTTTTTTTTTTTAATAAGATTACTTTTCAAATCATTTTCATACTTCCACTTTTTTGCTCACTAATTCTTTTGCTCATGATGAAAGGTTGGAAAATACTTTAAAATAAAAAAAAAGTAAGGAAAACAATTGTAAAGGAGGTACGAGATATGATCATCAAAATGCTATAGCAGATGACAGCTTTTGGCTTTAAATTTGGAACATAGTGTGCATGGAAATAGTATGCCATTAAAAAATAACTCTGTAAAATGTTTTAAATCAGTAATAACTAAATTATTTCATCCTGGCGAGTAATTTTTTAAAATAGTTAGCCATAAAAAATTTTTAAAATCTGTAACATTTATTTTTAAGATGTATATAGGCGCACTAATCTTATTTGGGTATAGAATAAAAAATGACGCACTAATCGAAGGATTGCTGTATATTTTTTTACGTGCCTTCATAAAATATTTTAAAAATTATACGAATAGTAAAAATATTATTATTATTCGTGACACCTCTAAGGAGTCCGAAGACTCATCACGGGAGGACACCTACTATTAAACCGTCTCCACCCCTACACCGAACCTCTACTACCAATCATCTCCATCAACGTCACCGCCCCGCCGTTCTTCCAATTGCGCTACGGAGGATAAACAGCATTTCAAATTTTCTTTGAACATGACAATGGCAGACTATACATATGTTTACGAAATGCACCTTTTTTTTTGTTAACTAAAATAAAAAAGATTTTCAGGATCTGAATAAGTTAAAAAAAAACAGATGTAATTCTCTTAAACATTAGCCAGACTGGCTTTAAAAATTTAAGAAGCAATGCGCCCAACTTTAGAAATTATTTATGAATTGTTAGTTTAAATTTTCCTGCCATGATAGATTTCCATATTTTCAGGTATTAGAAGTACTGAAAGAAAATAAAAGAGAAAGATTATCAGCAGTTTCGATTTTATTTGATAAAATCGAAGCATCATATTTATTTTCTTAGATATTGTTACTATAATAACTTTATGTGGCGCCATCTCGTCTAATCGAGAAGGGCCCCTTAAAGGGCCAAGTACTCTACAGGGAACAATTATTTCTACTTGTTCCGGTGTTTAGCAAACACCTTGCTTCTCTTTGTCAACTTTGTATTAGAATTGTAATGTGATTACAGTATACGAATTAAGATTAGCTAGTTTAATCACAACGTTTATCGAGCGTAAACTTAATTTATGCATGAAAAATTTTTATCATTTATATTTTAAAAAAAAATTATACAGGAAGAAAAGGCGTTAGCTTAGCTGACATATATGTCAATTATGTTTGAGGACTCTTTCCTTGAACTATTTTAATCTTTCTTTGTTTAAATTATGTACACAAATAATAACACGAAAAAATAATATCGAAATTACCATAGAAATTATAATTTAATTTTTTTTAGAATGTTTTTGGTATAAAGTCACATTAAGTTTGAATTTTTTTTTTTTTTTTTTTTACTTGCACCATATTTCTTCTAATCATGAATCTTGTTCTCGATTTGTCGTTTCCTGTCTTTTCCGAAATCATGAATCTGCGCTTAAGCATTAGGTTGTACATTTTTATTTATTCTTTATTAACGACGTAGGGATGTTTCGTCACTGGCGCTAGTTTCTGAAGTTCGTTTCAGTAATTAGTTAGATGTGGTAGCATTGTTCAGTGTTATAATCAAGTAATTTGATTTTCATTATTTACGATGTCAGATAGTACGAAGGAGGACTGTTCTAATGATACTGCAAATGATGTTAGCAACGAGTTAACAATGCTTGATGTTTTGGAAGAAGAACAAGAATTAGAAGATGATGCCAACGCGGTATTGGGAGACAGCGATGATCAAAACTGTACATATTCACAGGTTGGACATTTCTTTATTTTATCAATTTTTTATGTGTATCCGAGAGCTTTCTAATTTGGTTTTTGACAGATATATGTTTGACAGTAATATATCAAATCGGAAAACCATTCCATTGATATCTGACTAATTAGAACATTTTTTGTTGGATACATTATATGCAGGTAAATATCGCAGTTAATAAAATTGTTTTTCTAGATGACAGTTAAAAAAGTTCGGCTATTCTAGTTTCGTGTTCTCTACTTTTTAGGGTTCCATATTCAACATGCTGTATAGTTCACAAATATATTTAGTTTCTCTCAGTTGACTACTGCTCTCTCATATTAAATTAGTAATAGCTTACGCCTTTGACTTAACTTACTGTCAGTTGGGTTTATTACAGTTTATGCTTGTGATTCCTTCTTTTTTTGCATGATTGGAGTGTGTTTTGGGAAGGGGGGGGTGAGCCTGTATACAGAGTTATGGTAATGTTTGATAGCCTAGAAGAAAGCAGTCATGTCTGAGTACTCGTGAATCTAGCCACAATGTATTTCCATTTCTTTCTGTCAATTGTTGCAGCAGGAGCCTTTATACAGAGTTATGGTAATGTTTGATAGCCTAGAAGAAAGCAGTCATGTCTGAGTACTCGTGAATCTAGCCACAATGTATTTCCATTTCTTTCTGTCAATTGTTGCAGCAGGAGCCTTTATACAGAGTTATGGTAATGTTTGATAGTCTAGAAGAAAGCGGTCATGTCTGAGTACTCGTGAACCTAGCCACAATGTATTTCCATTTCTTTCTGTCTTTTGTTGCAGCAGTGGCCAACTCCTAAGTCCATTGATCTGGTCCAATCATCGGTCTTAGGTGCTTTGTTTTTCTTTGTCCTTGCACTTTTTCCTGGATGATGTTTTTCCAAGTTGTTATTTTCACATCTTGAAATGTGACTGAAATATTATAGAATTCCTTCATTTACGATGTCACATTGCCGCCTCTTGATTTTTAGTTGGCTTATTATACATTTATTAGAACTGTTGTCCATTCAGGAAACACTCTCAACATCCTTCTCCAGCACGACATCTCGAAGCTGTTTATCTTGTCCATATCTTTCTTGCTGAGTGTCCAAGATTCAGCACCATAAATGAAAATTGAAAATAGCAAGCTATTGACCAGCCTTGATTTAGTGGTGATAGAAATATTTCTGTCTTTTCATATTTTCTTCAGTTTCACCATTGCTGACCTCACCATGGTAATTCTTCTTTTAATTTTTGGTTCACATCTACTCTTGGTGCTTATTACAGCTCCAAGGTAAATGAATTCATCCACCTTCTCCAGTCTATTGCTTTGAAGACATCATGAAATTTTCAGTGGCAGCATGATCTACAGCTGCAGACACAGCTTCACCAATCATTTTGAGATTGTGGAATGTATAGTGATTCTTATAGCAGTCTAACCACCCACAACTTACAGCAAAAGGTGTTAGTTGCTATTCGTCTTTTATCAGCTCTTTATATTTACCGATAAAGACAATATGTAAACTAGTAAAGCGGTTGACACAAAATCAGACATAGGTGGACAACAAGACATATGCACAGTAGATTCCACGATCATTAATAGGAACTGCGATAGTATTTATGTAGCAAATTAAAACTGCACACAAAAAATGTAGATAATGAAAGTGTGTATAAAGTGCATGTGATACAGGTAATGAGTTACCTGTATACTATAATGCTCTGTACGGCGTCTCATTCACATAATAAAATTGTAGGGTTTTGAACAGCTTTTCTCTGGGCACCTGATCTTAGACCTTTTCTGGATATATAAAATTTAAATACACCATCAATCTGATGATATGTACCCCTAAGGTATGTTCAGGTTACTATGACATCACTACTTACTTCAAAAATTACACCCATGCTAACTCTGTCACAAAAAGAAGATTGGTAAAACAAACTATCAAGAAGAAGAATGAAATCAGTGAAATTAATGAAAATAGAGAAATAACCACAATCATCACGACTAAGGGCAGAAAATATTTTAAAGGCATGAAAATTCAGCTGGATGGTACTAGAAGTTATAAAATATGCAAGAACATCTAGGAGTTGAACTAACACCTGTCCATATCTATTCTTGTTCAGAAATTTTCACTGCTCTACAGAAAATTGACAATAATCCTATAGAAAAGCTCTACTCCATCAAAGTTCAACAGATTGTCAAAAGCAGTTCTCCAGGCTCAGGGTCATATCTAGAAGCTCTTCAACAGACTCGACAACAACGTCTATTGTACTTCACATTAAACTCATTTATTGACAAAGCATTCATGACCACCTCTGGCAATCCATTCCATTCAATTACTCCCTATGCAAAATGCATTACTCCCTACGCAAAAACTTTGTCCTTATACCTTGCTAACCACACTTATACAATTTTCACAGGTGATCCCTATTCATCTATAAAAAAAACTTCTTTAGCATTTACTCTATGAAGTCTGATGTATAATTTATAACCTTCTATCATATTCCCCCTATTTTTTGTGCCTATCAGTTGCTCTTTGCAACTCATAAACTTTCGGTCTATCTTCACAACCACTCCACAGATCAGCCACTACTTCAGGCATTCAATTCTGATTCTTGTCTTTACTTTTTCCACATAGCCAAGAAACTCGGAAGACCAAATCTACAGAATGGTGAATATATGATCATGTCAAAGCCTTATAAAGAGGGATAACTTCCTCATCTCTATTGGTCAGTGTATTTGTTAACATCCAAGTAATCATCTGAGCTTGTTGTCATCTGAGCAATTCAGGTATAGACTTTTTATGTCCTGTTTTCCTGCTCTGCAGATGAAGTTTGTCTTTCCATCTGAGTCTTGGATGTCTGCAGTCTCTTCTTCCTGTAGGTTTATATTTATATACTAGTTTGAGAATCCTATCGTTATTCATCCTTTTTATGTGGTGTTGCCAATTTTGCTGATATTCTTCTATTTCTTGTACGATGTTTTTTGTATCTGATCGTTCTCTTATTTCTGTGCTTTTCTTTTAATCTAATCTGGTGAGTCCCAGGAGAGGTCTTAGAAACTTCATCCGTGCTGCTTCCAATCTTTGTTTCTTTGTTTTAGAATCGAAGTTTCACTTCCAAATTTGAGAGATGGTTTAGAGGTCATATTATGTAATCTTAATTGAGTTTCTTTAGTCATTTGTTTACCAAAGTTTCTTTTAATTATGCCATTCATTCTATTGTAAATTTGTAGTCTTGCTTCCAATTGTGAATCAGTATTGTATTACTAGATTATATTTCTTGTTCTATTATTTTATTGTTAAGCATAATTTTGACATTTTGAATGGTGTTCCACACATTGCCATAGCTTTTGTTTTTGTTTCAGAGATTTTCATTAAAATTTATTTTGCTATTTAGATGGTTAGTTGGAGTTTATCTTCTGAATTTGAAATTAGTACTTGATCATCTGCATAAAGTATTGTATTTAGCTGTTTATTATTTGTTAGTTTAATTCCATCTTTGACAGTTGTTTTCCATTCTTTTAGGATTCTGTTTATATAAATGTTGAATAGGATTGGGGATAAGCCACAACCTTTACTTACTCCTTTATTTATAGTTATAGGTTCTGATAATGTTCCATCTGCAAATTTGATGCAAATTTTTGTTTCTCTATATAGACTTTTTATTGCATTAATTAATTGAGGGGGTATTTTATCATCTTGTAATATTTTCCAGAGTAGATTTCTGTTCATACACCTTTTCATAGTCAATAAATAGAAGAAAAGTGGGCAGGTTAAATTCTTTTCTTTTTTCTATGATCTGTTGCATTGTGAAAGAGGCATCTGTGCATCCTCTCCCTCTTCTAAAACCACACTGTTCTTCTTCTAAATAATTTTCTGTATATTTAATTAATCTGTTCTTTAAGATGTTTGCATATAGTTTAGATGCTGTTATTAAGAGAGAAATGCCTCTGTCATTTCCACATTTGTCCTTGGGACCTTTTTTGTGAATATATATTGATATCTTCAATTTTGTGAGTTTTGTCATTGTTTCGTATTTCTTGTTTTTCATTCCACAATATTTTATAGTGTTCTATCCAATCCTCTTTGGAAATTATATTATTTCTTAATTGGTCACTTTCTGCTGTTTGTAGTTGCCTGAAAATTTTAAAATCTATTCTTTGTGGTCCAGTGATATCCTGTTCTAATGATTTAATATATTTACTCCAATCTTCTCTGCGTATACTTCTGGAAAGATTTCTGACTTCAGCCTGTAATTTCTTATATTGTATATAGTCAACAGTGTTTTTACTTTGCAGATAGATTTTAAAAGCCTGTTTTTTCCTTTCGATTAATTCCTTTAAGTCATCATTACAAGTTCTGAGCCATTTTTTGTTTTTTCTTGATTTGTATCCTAAATTTTCTTCTGTTGCTTTTAGTATGGTTTCCTTTATATTTTTCCATTCAGTTTCAATATTGTTTGTGGTTGGTTTTATTTTATCTCTTATTCTGCTTTTATATAAGTTTCTAATACTCTCCTGTTCTAGGAGGTGAATTTTAAACTGTTTATTAGATGTTAGTTTGTTATCTTTTTTTCTTTTGAAGTATGTGGTTCTTTTTATGAATTCAAATCTGCTTTCAACTAACATGTGATTACTATCAATTTCACTCCTCCTGAAACCTCTTGAATCTATGATATTATTATTTAGTTTGTTGTTAATAATAATGTAATCTATTATTGATTTTGTTCCTCTTGCTTCCCATGTGTACTTATGTGTATATTTTTATGCCTGAAGAAAGTATTGCTGATTTTTAGATTGTTAAATATCCAGAAGTCTCTTAATAAAATTCCATTGTTATTGATTACTGATTCTCCCCTGGATTCAGTGCATCCTGTTATTGGGGTTACTTCTCACTCTAGCATTGAAATCTCCCATCAAGATCGTTGCTTCATTTTTATTTGTTTCTTCAATACATTCCTGAAGTTTTCCATAAAATTCTTCTGTCTCTTCCTCTTTTCCATCTACTGGTGCATAAATTCTGAAAATATTGAATGTTTGATTCTTAATTTTCATTCTAACTTTGATTAGGTGCCGTAGGCATCAGGGGGGCTCTCTCTCTACACACACACACACACACCCCTACCTACCTACCTTCTTAACAGAATATTTCTCATATTTTACAATCTCCCAAGTCAAGAGCCCTTGGCCACTTTCCCCAATCAGAGGCAATGTTGGCCACCTTAGTAATTATCTCTCAGTACATGTATAAATTCTATTTCCTTCCTGCCACGTGATCTTTTTCTTCCTTCTGATCTCTAATTTGCTGATACATGCCTTCCAGATCATCCCTGGAAAATCCTCTGGCCTATAGCAGCAACCATATGTATATTTTGTCGTCTTGACCTTGATCTCATACCAAACTGCTTCAAATGAACAGCCACCCTCCTTCTGACTATCTCCATTCTTTTTTTTTGCCCACAATTCATTTGCTATCATCAGCAAGCTGCCTCCCCCCCCATTCCTATCTTCCCTGAAAATACTAAACCCTTCACATTCTGTCCCTGTAATTACATCATCTGCTGTTAGCCAAGTCTCATGCTAATCCTATAACTTTTGACGAAGTTGCACTAACCAATGCTCGAAACTCCTCCCACTTGTTCCTAATCCCTTTAGGCGCCCCCAACCACCTTTACTTCCTGTATCCAATATTATTTATGACAACACAGAATGATAAGAAAATAATATTTATTAACTTATTTGCTGAAATTTTTTTCTGGTATTATATTCAGCATCTTCAGAGCATAAAAACAGATTTTGTGAAATAACAATTTGGTATAACAATGGGACTAGTTTAAAAAAATTGTAACAACACAAGGAACGGAAGTCCTAATTAGCTGCCATCTATGTTGAAAAAAGAGAGAATACAAATATTAATTACATTTTAAAGTGACTGTCTCCCGGATTTTGGGTAAATTTATACATCCATACTTGTTGAGGTTTGGAGTATGTTTTAAAGCTTCTGTTGATTCCAAAAACAATTTCTCTAACTTATGACTTCTGTCATAACTTAGAGAGATTGTTTTTTTGTTTTCTTTCAGTTGATCCGGTGTGAAGTGATATCCAAGGCATGGTTCTGCTAGACCCAACTTGCTATAACGATAGTGCCGGATGTATTTTTTATGTTTACCAAGGTGGATGTCAACAGTTCTTCCTGTCTGCCCATAGTAAGTCCAGTCACAAGAACAAGGCATTTCATAAACTCCTGGATGTGATAAAGAAGAGAGTTTGTCCTAGGTGAACAAACGAGAGTTCTCATATCATCTCTGCCTATCCACTAAAACGAAATTAACAGTATCGAAGTTAACTAACTTCAATACTGTTAATTTGTATATCTCATGTCCAACAAAGGGGCATGTCCATTTGAATCCCATCATGGACATGAATCTTTGTGAAGGTCTTTAGGTAGCAGATGAATTTCACCACCTTATTTATTGGGAACCTGAACTGACTCGAAAAGGTTCTGTATTTGTTCTCTAGTGCCTAACATATCTGGATTACCCCACCTGTATCCCACTGTAATGCTAATAAATGTACTGTAGTTCATGTGTGGGATTCACCTATAAAAAACAAAAAAGGCAATTTACATCTCTTGCCATAGGCAACATTCCAGAGTCCTCATATTGCCTTATTTGGTTATCTCTAGATCCTCTTCTGTTTCCTCATCACATTGGGAATCAGGTGGCCATACTTGATGTGGAGTACATTTCTACCCATACTCTACATAGCCTTGCATTACTGCACTCCTAGTGAAGTAGTATAACAACCCCAGTCAGTTCACGTGCTCTGTTTAAATCTTCATGAAGATATGTGACATCAGCATTACTTCTCATAATAATGCTCTCCAACTGTAGGGTCAAAGCTGTATAACTGAGAGGAGACCTCCACGTAGCCTATAAAGGAATGTGGAGAACCGACCGGGGCTTCTGACCTAATCTCCAATCCTCACCTTCTCATAGCGCACCCTTTTGAGTATCTACCTGGATACTGAACGAAGGAGGATGGGCTGGCAATTAAGGATTTAGCCGACCAAATTGTATTCTTATTGGCTTAAACCAATATAGAAAATGAGTACAACATGACAAAATTTCATGCCGGCTGGGGCAACTCCCGGTTAAACAAGACCCGCGTTGTTTTCGCCAGGGAACCAGGACGAACAGCGAAAAGTCAGCTACTGGAACAAATCCTAAAACACACCCCAACTCAACATCACCAGAGTTAAAGATTGGTACTATCAACATAAGAAGCCTGAATAGCAAAGAAATGGAGCTAGTTGAAGAATTAGATAAGTACCAGATCTACATAATAGGGGTGACTGAAACAAAAGACAAAACTGGTGAGATCTTTCTGAGCAATAAATACAAAATGTTATATTCAGGCCATGACAATCAAGGAAAAGAAGGAGTAGCCATAGTATTCAATACAAAATACGAGGCTAATCTTCTTGAATGGCAGGCAATTTCAAGTAGAGTGATGTGGGCAAATATCAGAATGGAGAATTGGACAATGAGACTTATTTGTGCCTATGGTCCCACAGAAGGTTCTACTAAGGTAGAAGTGGAGGAATTTTTTGATGCTTTAGAGAAAGCAACTGACACAATGAAAAAGGAAAAGTTGGTCCTTGTTGGGGATCTAAATAGCAGAGTAGGAAATGATTGTGAGACATACAAAAATATTTTGGAAAAATTTGGAGAAAAGAGCAAAGCTAATAATAATGGCAAATACCTGTTGGATTTCTGCTCAGGACATGGACTGGTTATTACTAAAGCCATGTTCCAACATAAAAATGCACAAATTCACACGGAGAGAAGAGGCAAGGAATAAGAAAAGTCTCATTGACTATGTTATTTTGATAGTGATGTTTTCTCCCTGGTGCAGGACACCAGAGTGTACAGAGGATTTCAAATTGGAAGCGATCACTATTTATTGAATTTCATATTGAAAAGAATAACATGTAAGATAGTTTTAAAGCGAATAAAAGTTGAGCAGCTCTCAGATGTGAACTGTAGACTAAAATACACAAATATTATTGTATTAAAAATGAAAGAGTTTGAGAACAGGAACCAAACCTTGAAGATTCAGTGGCAAGCCTTGAAGAAAACCCTGATTGATTCAACCAGAGAGGCATGTGGTGAGGTTGTCTGCAAGGGTAGAAAAATTAGAACTCCATGGTGGACACGGGAAGTTAAACAGGCAGCGAAGGAAAAGAAGAAAGCAATATCAAAAGTTCCTGTGAAATAAGTCAGCTTGTGCTCTTAGAGAATATAGAGACAAATGCAAGAATGCTAAACAATGTGTAAAACTAGCTAAACAAAAGTCATGGGAGGACTTTGGCAAGAACATAGAAAATAAATATCAAGAAGCTGGTAAGATATTTTGGAGGTTGTTGAAGAAGCTTAAAAATGGAAGAAAGTGTGCTGTAATAGAAGTTAGAGATGATAAAGGTGACATGAAAACAGGAGATAAAGATATCCTTGAAGTATGGAGTAATTACTTCAAAAAATTGCTAAATGAAACAAGCAGTGAGAGCACAGTGGTAAAAAACACTCAACAGGCATAGAGTCAGGAATACATATCCATACTTGAAGTAGAAAAAGCCATCAAAGGCTTGAAATGTGGAAAGGCAGCATGAGTAGATGATATTCGACCAGAAATGCTGAAGTCTTACAGTGGCTGCACTGCATAGTTCAGAAAGCCTGGACAGAGGGATGAATTCCCGATGATTGGAGTAGAGCTCTAATAGTACCCATATATAAAAAGAGAAATAAAACTGAATGTGTGAATTACAGAGGTATTTCCCTACTGAGTGTTCCTGGTAAGATCTATGCAAATATACTTGAGAAACGGTTGAGAAGAATTGTGGAAGAAAAGTTTGGTGAAGAAGCTGGATTCAGGTCAAATAGAGGCTGTCAGGATCAGATCTTCACTTTACGACAAATAGTTGAGAAAGCATTGGAATATAACAAAGATCTGTATTTAAGTTTTGTCAATCTGGAAAAGCCATATGACAAGGTGCCAAGAGAGAAGCTATTCAGTACGCTATAGTTATGCCGTGTCAATGGGGTATTATATCCAGCAATGCTTAGTCTTTATTTGAGTTGTAAGTTAGCAGTTAGAATTGAAGGAAGCACAGGAAGATGGCATCAATGGCATTAAACCAAATGTTAAATCTGCTGTGAGACAAGGATGTACATTATCCCCTCTGTTATTCATTATTTATATGGATCACATTATGAAGGAAAGTGGTATTAATTGGAGATGTTAATGTCAGCTCTTCGCTTTATGCAGACGATGTTATACTTCTAAATAAATCCTCTACAAGTTTGCAAGATTCCCTGACTAAATTGAATAACTGTTGTAATAGATATGGTATGAAGCTCAGCATTAAAAAGAGAAAGACAATGAAAATAGGTAGAATTGTTGAAAATGTCATCTGTGTTGTATACGGGGAACCTGTGGAACATGTAAAACTTTTCAGCTACTTAGGGATGATTTTTAGTGAAGATGGTAAATTAAATATGGAAATATACAACAGAATCAACAAAGCTGGTATGGTAGGCATCATTTGAATAAATTCATATGGAATAAGAGAGAAATTAGTCAGAACACTAAATTAGCTGTATACAAGACAGTGTTCAAACCAGTTTTAACTTATGGATTGAGAGCTGGGTCAGAAGTAAAACACTTGACCAAAGACTAGACACCGCATATGAGAGTCCTGAGAAAGATTAGAGGCATGAACAGATGGCATCAATGGCAATATCATATTAAAAACGAGAATATTAGGAAAGAACTTGACATGGTCAGCATCCAGGAATGCGTTAGCAGAGCTAATCTCTGGTTGTATGGTCACTTAAACAGAATGGGTGAGGAAAGATTAGCAAAACAAGTGTTCTCTGCCAGATGGCAGGAAAACGACCCAGAGGAAGACTAAGATATAGGTGGATGGATACGGTACAAAGTGCCTTAGACGATAGAAATATAAGATCTGATAATGTTGGAGTCTTGACAAGTAACAGACTGATTTGGAGGAAAATTGTAGATAGGAAGTTAATAATGATGTTAATTTTTCATGTAGTACTATCATATCCTGTACACAATTTGAGGGTACATGTCAGGAATTTGATGATGATGATGAACTGTACATCATTAGCAAACTTCTTCTTCTTTCACTATGCTTTATTTCTGCTTCCTATGCAGAGTCCTCGTGTTACCTAAATGCTACTTCTTGTTAGTACCACCCCCAACCAACATCATTAGCAAACTACTAAATATATTCTGTCGTTTCATATGAAATATCATTAACAAATAAGTTGAATAGTAGCGGCTTAAGAACCTTTTGTCTTGAGAACCCACTACTGCCCTCAACATATACACAAGTTGCTAGTATCTTTTAGGAAACCAACCTTTCATGGAGTCCAAAAATATCACTGTCTGTGCATTATCTGTGCATAATCTTATGCCCCATCCAGCACATAAGATTTTATATCTTTCCACTATTCCCATCTGTATGTTGTTCTCATTTAATGAAGTTTTGCATACATTAATAATCTTTAGTCAGCCATCAGTGGTACAACTCGCCTGTCATCTTTTTTTTAATACTCCTTACTTTAGTAATATATATATATATATATATATATATATATATATTAGCTATTGCACAATTTTCCAGCACAGGTGGCAAATTAAATATGGAAATGGATAATACAATCATTGAGACTGATATGGTAAGAAATCACTTTAATAAATATACATAGTTTTCACAAATTTATGCACATTCAAAATATTTTTTGAATTGATTGTTGATGGTTACATTAGATAGCTATTCATCTACTCAGAATTTTGTGCTCACTTCTCCCATTTTAATCTGCAGTTATCAAGATAGTAGTTTGATAGACATCTCAAAGGGGTATTTTATAAGTGTAAAATTTGAGCAAGTGATTCATATGGAACAACCCACTGAATGAGTCTGTAAAGCAGTGATATTATCAATTTAAAGAAACTGACAGCATTGAGAAGCATGGTACTACAAAATTTTTAAGAACTTTGGATACCCATTTCTTGAATAGTTGTTTGTGTAGAAAAGAAACAGTTTCCTGATCGTCTCATAGTTCCAACCCTAATTTTTTTTTATAGGGTTATGTAGTGAATTGATTTCACTACAAAATTCAAGAAAACATGAGAGGTATTACTGTTACACTGGAAATAGAGTGTACTAGGCAAGATGCATATGGAGCTCTCATTGAATTTGCACATCCCAAATGAAAAATGGAAAATGCATTCAAAATGTTACAATATTTGCTGCTGCTATAGCTTAATTTTTTTTCAATTAATAGTTGCATTTAAAATATTGGCATTCTTTTGTAGAAAGATGAGAGAAAAATTTCCCAAAACACTAGCAGTATGTAAGACAATATACTGATTCAAGTTGATTCTGACATGGATCCAAGAGTTGAATTAGAAATAAAACAGTTTATTAAAGAATACAAATCAAATCACAGATAGGAGAGTTCTGAGAAAAATTAAGGTGAACAGATGTTCACCTTAATTTTTCTCAGGGGACTTGATTGGGACTATTATAACAAAAAAAAGTCCCAATCAAGTCCTCCTCCCCCACATAAGACATAATACTATTCTTAAAGAAATTCACTATTTCAAATTATCCACTGTAGCATTGAATTTTATGAGTTTTTGGAAGTTAAAAGTTTACTCCATTACTATTCAGTAATATGTGAGAAGTATTAATCTGTAGTAGTATGGTTATTTAAACAGAAGTAGGAGATGAGAGATTTCAAAAGAGGTAGCACACACATGTACCCAGTTCATATGAAGATCCATATGTGAACATGCTTATATCATTATTCTCTTGTGCTGTTTCACAGGTTCATGACTTTCCTATATCCTTACTTTTTTTTCTGATATGACTTAACACTGTTTCAGACTATCTCACCTATACAACTAGTTATTGCACTTTCTGTGCTTTACCTCTATTTCACTCATTTCGTCCTCATGCATATCACTTGATCCTTTTGTATCCATTCTCTTATCCTTGCATCCACTTTTTATCCTTCCAAACTTCTATTAAGTTTATTTGTTCATTCATTGTAAATGCATCTCATTGCATTTACTCTCTTGTCAAACAACATCCATTCCAAACAGGGCCAGCGGAAGCGGGCATGCTGGCGCCGGGACACGAGTCATACGTTCATTTTTAAGAAACAAAATTTTTATCATAAAAACAAAAAATTCTTAGAATGATCAATATTAAAACAAATAAAGCCGGATACACCAAATAAAAATTTTTAAAAAATTGTATATTGCCGGCTGTTTACAATTTTGCAGCGAGAGCAGGCTAAATGCTTGCCTCCAGAATCTAAAGTGAAACGGTGAACGGTTTTTATGTGCAGAAACGAATTTTCGTACAAAACATTGTTGCTACGTAACTAGTCATATGGTACTGTAAAAACTCGATTGTAGCTTAAATATTCCAAAGCACATTACATTCGATTGTTTACTTAGGTTAAGTCCCATGTGAATATTGTAAAAATAAAATTTGTTTGTCTCTGTATAGTTTGTTTTAGATATTATTGTAAATAACACTCTGGAAGTTAACTATATATACTGCTTTAATAAGAATATGTTAGAGTGTTAAAAACAAAGGCAATGTTTATATTGCCGAAGCTGCATGTAATAGATCTACATGGCAGCATTAGAAAGATTGTTATTAAAATTTGTTTGTATGAGAAAGGCTTGCAGGCTCTAAGTGTAAACATCTGCTAAGTCAGTCAGAAAGGTTCAAACATCTTTCCGATGGCTGGCAACTTACAATTAAAAGAAAGCAGAGGAGAACAAATGCGCGCCGAACTTAAAACTTAAGATGAAAGAATCATACTGATTCTTTGGAGGTTGCCAAACTTCATGCAAGGTCTCAGAGGGGGTATAATAAAAAGGGACTGAAGCAAACACAAGGGGCTGCATGATCCAGAGATTGCTGCAGAAGTAGAGGGGCCCGGTTCCAGAGACGTCCACAGAGAGACAGGAGAGGCTGCCCAGTTCCAGATGCTGTCAAAGAGGAGGCAGCTCGGTTCCAGACATTGCTAAAGCTGTCCGGTCCCAGACGTTGCTGAAGAGAGACAGAGCTGCTTGATTCCAGACATTGTCAGAGAGCATCCCAGATCCAGACGTTGGTTGAGAGAGGAGTTTTCCACTTCCAGAAAGGAGCTTCTCGGTTTGAGACGTCGCTAGAGAGAAACGACTTCTAGGCCACAGACAGGGCTTTCAAGTTGCCGAAAGGAGAAGTCCCAAACGCCGTAGAAGAGAAAAGTTTCCAGTCCAGAGGGATCCTGATTGACAGTTGACAACAGTTTCATTTTTCTTGGAGGCAGCATTTTCAGTTTGTTAGAGGCGGCAATTCAAGCTACTTGAGACGGCAGCCGTCCAGGCATTTTCGGCGAGGCAAATTTCCCGAAGTGCCTTCACTCGTAAGTTTTTCTTTTCGCCGTGGGAGAATAACATTTTTCCGGAACTGTATGAGTCCCCCTACATTCCCAATTGATATAGCTGAAGCCAAAATTCCAGATGAAGATCTGAGATGAAAGAATTGCCATAGAACTTTTAGTGAAAGACTTTTGACTAATTGTGAGATACAGAGCCTTTGTAAGTTCAAAACGTTTATATAATTCCTCTTATACATGTATTAGAAAGACTTTTAAGATATATGTTTAATAAGGTTAAGAAGTGTCCTTAAGAGAATCAATTGGCATGTTAGAAGTTGATATCAAATTTGTAAAGATAACTTAACAGAGAGATTTAGGTAACCTCTTTGCGAGTAAGCTTGGAGTTTAATAAGTAAAATTTGTAAACTGAGAGTATATAACGTTTTGTGTTAAAGAAAGCATTTTAAAGTTGAAGAAAAAAAGGTTCTAAATTTTGCTAAAGAGTTTTTATAGAAGGATAGAGAAAGCAATCTCCCTAATGTTTAAATTCGTGTATATTTCATAGTAATGTAAATAAATGTTATTTGACTTTCTTGTAAACATAGCACGTAATAATATAAACAAGAGAGATTCTGAGAGAGAGAGAAAGTACGCACAGCTACATTAGAATATCACAAGTAATTAATAGAAATTACAAGTATACAAAGTTAAAATAATAAAATTTTTCAATGTCACAGTAATGACAGGATAGCAACAGTAGATTTATAACAGTACGCATCTCAATAGGCTACTGACAGTAGCGCAATGCGGACTATTGTTTCGTCTCTGTGTCGTGTTGTGTAATACTTTCTTGTGGGTATAAAATAGAAATGGAATCAAAAATTTAAAAAAAGTTATCTGGTGCACAAAATTGTAAGTGTCATGCTGCGAAAGAAGCAGATATTAAGAAACAAACTGGGGCTCCTAATAAATTTATTAAAATATTAAAATATTCTGAATATTCGATACATCAGAAATCAGAGTTGAAGAACTATGCACATCATCCAGTTTGAATAAAAGTACTATTACAACTGTTGAACAAGATAACAAGATGCAGGATTTAAGTGAAAAATGGTTAGGAGAAGATTTAGTTGTAGTTGACCATGAAACTAACACATTGTTAGTGTCTGTAAATTTAGAAGATCCATGTGAATGGGGAAATATTGATGAAAATTTACGAGTTGTTTTAAATTTGGCGACACGTATTATAATAGAAAAATGGGGAGCTCGTGCCAAGAACATGGCTCATTTATTCCGAAACTTTAAATTCTGTTTTTTGCTTTTGTTGCAAACTTTTCGCACCTACTGAATCAAGTAGTCTTGTAGAAGGTTATAACGATTGGAGAAATGCAAGTACAACTTTGCATAGGCATGAGACTAGTTTAGCTCACATGAAAAATTTCTTAAAATGGAAGAACTTGATAAAAATGTAAAAAACAAAACTACTAATGATTGCCAGACCCAAAGCATGTATGAAATGGAAAAGAAACATTGGACGAATGTTTTAGAATGCTTGATTGAAATTATAAAATTCCTTGGTAGCCAAAATTTAGCTTTTCGTGGATCATCTGATAAATTATATGAAAGCAATAACGGCAATTTTTTAAAATTAGTCGAACTGTTTGCGAAGTTTGATCCCGTTATGGAAAATCATGTTGAAAAGGCCCTACAAGGAAACAATAGAGTACACTATTTGAGTAAAGACAATCAAAATGAAATATTGAAAAGTTTAAGTAATGCAATCAGGGATACAACAGAAATTCGAAAATCTAAATATTATTCCATAATTTTAGACTGCACACCTGATGCAAGTAAAACAGAACAAATGACCATTATTATTCGCTTTGTTTCCTGTGACAATGGAATTGTCAAGATCAGGGAAAACTTTTTAGGTTTTGCAGATATATCAGATTCCACAGGACATGGTTTATGTGCAACAATAATGGAACAACTGGAAAAATGGAATATTCCCATTGAAGACATGCGAGGTCAAGGGCATGACAATGGGGAAAATATGAAAGGGAAAGAATATGGGCTTCAAAATTGGCTTTTGAACAAAAATTCTTGAGCTTTTTACATGCCATGTGCTGCTCATACTCTAAATTTAATCATTAACGATGCAGCCAAAGTGAATGTAGATACAATTAGTTTCTTTGTAATTATTCAAGAAATATATAATTTCTTTTCATTCTCTTACAAACATTGGCCAATCCTTTTAAAGTTCGTAAAAAATTTAACATTGAAACAGCCATCAGAAATGCAATGGGAAAGTAAAATTAATGCAATCTGCCCTCTACGATATCAGTTAGGAGAAATTTACAATGCACTTTTTGAAATTTTAAATAATGAAAATTTTAATAAAGAAACTCAGCATGAAACACAAACATTATGTGCTAAAATGAAGGACTACAAATTTATTTGTTCTCTTATAATTTGGCATGATTTACTTAACAGAATAAAGCCTGTGAGTAAAATGCTTCAAGACAAAAATATGAACATTACGCTTGCTTTAGAATCTATCGAAAACTTAAAAATATTCTTACAAGAGTATCGATCAGATGCAAATTTTAAAGAAGTTCTAAAAACGGCAAATGAACTGAGTGAAGAGGTGGACGGACAACAAGAATTTAAAACTGGTACGGAAGTTCGACGACAAAAGAAGACACGACAATTTGACTACGAGCATCATGACGAAAGGCCACAATCGCCAGAAGATAAATTTAGAGTGAATGTGTTTTATACACTTCTAGACGTTTCAATGTGTTCGTTAATAGAAAGTTTTCAACAACTAAAAACATATTATGATAATTTCAATTTATTGTATAGATTACTACAAATTAATAACGAAGATTTACAAAAAAATTGTGAGATTCTCTTGATGGACGGAGACAATAAAGACGTAAATGCAAAAGAACTATATGACGAGTTATGTGCTTTCCGGGATATTTTTCGGAAGGATAATTTAAATATTCAAAACCCTTTCGATATTCTTAATTTTATTGTGTCCAATAATTTATCTTTCCCTAACTTTTCAATTGCTTTAAGAATACTATTAACCTTACCTGTTAGTGTAGCGAGCGGTGAACGTTCCTTTTCCAATTTGAAATTGATTAAAACCTACTTAAGAACAAGCATGTCACAAAAAAGGCTTGTTAGTTTGGCATTAATAGCTATTGAAAATGATGTATGTGCGGAATTAGACATTAAGACCATTATTTCTAATTTGGTGAATATGAAATCAAGAACACTAAAATTTTAATAAAAAAATTTCAAGTATATTTATGTAATTTAATTTATTTTCTGTTATTCTGTAAAGATTTTATTTTTTGAATACTTATATTAATATTAATAAAATGTTCTAATTATTATTTCTGAATTATTTTCTCATCTATCTTGAGTTTCTTTTATTTTCCTAAAAGATAGTTCCACTTATAAAAATTATTAAAAAATTTTTACAACTTACTAAGAATTTAGTAAAATGCAAGAATTTTTTAAACTTTAGTTCAAATAAATTTTAACTTTAATTAAAATTCATTTTAATTTTGTTAGCGATTCGGGTCGGTGAGAAGGCTATAATTTCTGTATCATTATATTCAACGATTAAAGTCAAGTGGCTTTATCCAAATTTGCTTTAACTCTTGAGAATTTTTTTAATATATTCGGGTTTTTAATGATTATATGACTTAGTCAACATCAACGGTTCGTTTCATTTAGTGAACCAACGTGTGACTGTTCTGTCAAAATTTATTTAAGAAATTTCAAATAATTTAAATTTTTATTATCGTAAAAGAACCACACACGCCTGGATCGTTACAGGGGCACTTAGATAGACATTGCATGCGGCCGGCAAAGACCCTACTTGCTTACTCCATTCCATCTTTTCCTCAAATTCACATTATACAATTGCAGACTGCACACCTTCTCCCTTCAGCTATTATTGCTCTTCATTATCTGCTTTAGCTTTTCAATTTATTATTCTCATGCTCACCACTCGATAAATACACTTGTCTACTGTCATCTGTGTGGTGAGTAGGTTTTGCCAGCTGGCAAGTAGCTGCAGACCAGACAAAATAGAATATTTTTATTTAATAAAAAATTAACTCTCTAAACAGAATATTAACTTGACAAAAACAGATATTTCACCACTTATCCATTCGTGGAACTCTTATTGAGACGTCATTAAAAAGTGGTGGGGGGCTTGGGCAGGTACATTTCTTGCATGGCAAGTAGGATTTTACATAATTTGTCGAGCCATGCTCATACTTGAGTAATATGCTAACACCTTTCAAACTACACTGTTATTCTCCAGCTGTCACTACTGTTTTCTTTGAACATTTATTTCTCAAGTGTTTTACTTTGAGAATTCCCAAATTTTACATCCTTGCATGTCTTTTAAAGCTTCATATATTCTGCTAATTTTAGTATGCTTTTGGTAAATGCATCACTGTACAGTCTGCTTTTGCATCCTTTCACACTTTTCCCCTACTAATTTCCATTATCAGTTTTAAAATCAGAAATTCAATTCATTATGGATATAGCACTGCATTTTATGAAACTGTGATAAAAGACATTAATCCTGAGGTCAGTGTAATTGAAATAGCTGTGCTTCTAAGTTATAGTTGTCATTATTATACTAATTGATTAGACTGCTTTGGAATAATCCCCCCCACCCATTATAATTCTGTTTTTATTGGAAAAATATTTAAATTAATAGTGTTTTATTATTATTATTATTATTGGGAGAGTGGATGGAATTGTTGGGAATTTGATTAATGTGTATTATTTGGATATAATTTCTGATAGAAATGTTTTGGTACTAACCCACCTCTTCTGGTTAGCTAAGTGATTAAGGCAGCAAATTGGTATTTTAAGATCATTTGTATCATCTTCTGTAATTAATGAGTTTGTAACTATAATTAATGAATTTTTTTCCCCATAAAAGTCTGTGATGACATGAAATATATAATTTCAGGGCTATAATAAAAGGCAAGCATTGTATGCATGTGCTACATGTATTACGCCAGATATGGAACCTGCAGGGATTTGTTTAGCATGCAGTTATGCATGTCATGAAGGTCACGAATTATATGAGCTTTATACAAAACGGTGAGCAAATTTTTAAAATATGTTTTTAAGTGTACTATTATTCTGTTTCTTTATTGGAGAGATTTCAGTCATTAATTTTTTTTTTCATTTCCTTAATTAGCTGCTTGACAGGAAGAAGAGGTGAATTTATATAACAAGCATGTGCTTTTAATAGCATCAGACTTTGGTTGATAATCAGTTTTGAATATTTCATATCCAAGACTGAGCAGAATTGAGAAAATGAAAACATTGGTACTGTAAATTATCAGTCATCCAGACACTTAAGGATTGTCATACAACAGATAATTGAGCTGTAGAAAGATTTTTCACTTAGTTACAGGCTATATTATACTTGACAGGAAATTATGTTCGTATTTTAATCCTTTATCCAAGTGTAAGCAAACAAAGTTTGCATGTTAAGTATCTTTGTGGCTAGTCTACTTGTATATAGGCTGTTGACTTCACATCAATTGCCTCAGTATACCATAATGCAAAGCACATTTCTTTTTAGATATGTATATTACTATGCATTATGGGAAGG
The DNA here is from genome assembly GCF_054136105.1 of Typopeltis vanoorti. NCBI lineage: Eukaryota > Metazoa > Arthropoda > Arachnida > Uropygi > Thelyphonidae > Typopeltis > Typopeltis vanoorti. Next base: position 107,448,163 of record NC_143568.1, on the reverse strand, counting down.
GTCACAACTCAGACTAGTTCCTACCTTTATTGAGGCCTGTCAGCAACCTCTAGACCCAGGAAGATACTCGGGTTCAAATCAATGCAGAGGTCATATCTTTTCCATATATAAGTAGTAGAATGGTGTACAGTCAGAGATAATTGTAGAAAGTTTTTCTTGCTTAGTTACAAAGTATACTTGACAAAAAATTACATTCTGATCAATATTTGAATAATATGGTGGTACACTGTTCTACTACTTGTATATGAAAAAAATGACTTCTGCATGGATTTAACCTTAGTATCTTCCAAAATCTTGGCTGCCACTGATGAAACCTGAGTAAAGGTTGAAACCGGTCTGGGTAGTGACCCTTTCCGTAATACATAGTAATATGCACGTCCAAAAGGAAGTGCTCTTTACATTATAGGATACTGACAGAATTGATGTGAAGTCAAGAGCCTCTACATACAAGTAGAATTGGTTGTGAAGATACTTCATGCAAACTTTGCTGCTTATGATTAGGTAAAGAATTATTATTGTTGTTATCAGAGACCTTCAGGGATTCAAGGACCCTTCAATGGAGGCAATACATCAACTACTCCAGCTGTCATACATCTCTTAAACTCATTTGCACTAGATGTACTCACCATTTCAACAGGCAAACTGTTCCACTCACTCATTGCTCTGTGAGAGCAAAATCTAGTTCTCACCGCTTTCTTCACTGTACAGAAACCAAACTTCCATGGATGCTTCCTTGTCCTCTTCTCGTCTTCCATATAACGAAAATTTTCATTAACCAATATCCTGTAACACCCTTTCAGAAATTTCTGTATTTCTATCATATCACCCCTCTTTCTTCTGTCCACACACACACACTCAATCTATGCTCATAATCTACATTTCATAATCTCAATATCATCTTTGTAAATGTTGTTTGCACCCTTTTCAGAGCTTCTTTATCCCCTCTAAACCCAGGAGATTAAAGCTGCGTGCAATAATTCCAGGTTGTTTGTATCAATGCTTTGTAAAGATGTGAAATTACATGTTGGCAATGTTCCCTCTAAATTTTGCTGCCCCACATGCACATGAAAAACATTTTGTGCACAAGTTTCCAGTCTCATATTCAATGTGTGCAGCATCCTCTGCACACATTGTTGCAGAGGCTGCTGCACAATGTTTTGTTGTGAACAACATGCAGCTTCTGCATGTTGTTCTTTGATGTTGGCATTGTCTTTTCAAACACATTTGTCCAGCCACTGCAATTTAAACTCAAATTGTAGTTCTTTTCCCTGTAATTTCAATGGCAACATTTTGAGCATTTAACACACTAAAAATGCTAATGTAATGTTTCTCAAATTGATGTTAGTTACCCCCTTTTTTTTTATTTGTCTAGCTATAACCTGTAAAATGACGAGTACTAAATTAGTTCTCTAAAATCTGCCTAGCTACAAAAATCCATCACCATTTGCACAAGTTCAAGTGACTGTATTGTCTACAGAGTACACACTCTAAACAAATATGCCTCTGAAGCATGCTGATGTCAGCATCAGTTTACTCATATGGCACAGGCTAAAAGTAACTAATTGAAGTGGAGGCATTGGAGAAATTACTGCACAAGTGACAAGTATGATTTATCATATAATTTGTTTTTAAAGTGTGTTCAAAAATCATTGATTGTAAATTAAAAATTCTGAAAGCGGAAATTTTGGGTGCACATTTACTTGGCACATGTGTTCGCATTTTGACGAGTGTGCATGTGCACACGTGCATGCTGTAGAGGGAACTTTGCTTGTCAGTATTCATTTGAGCAGTTATTCTCTGAGCTGAATTTGCTATGTGACATTTGTACTTCAAATTCCTGTCCACCATAACTCCAAGATCTCAAGCCTCATCAGTGTTTCTCCAAGCATAATCCCACCAATATAATATGCTGTTGGTGATTTCACCATGGAAATGCTAAAGTGCATAGCTTTACTTACTAACATTGAATTGATAGCCACAGTCATTTGCCCACAGTTCCATTAACTTTGCCTGTTCAAATTATTCAGTAAATGATGAAGATCAGTGTTATCTCTGATTGTCCTACTATTCTTGTTATCATCAGCAAACAACTGATTATCTCCTGTCAGATTCTTCCCAGAACAACAACAATGGTTCAAAGATGGATCCTTTGGGCACACCGCAGGTCACCTTAAATCTGGCAGACTCATGCCGTCATGTATCACTTTGATATTTGTCCATTAGCGACCCACTTATCCAAGTCAATAGTTTATATTCAAATTCTATATTCTCCATGCAACAGCCATGAAGTAACTTCATGACTAGTCTACTTGTGTAATGAGGCTAATGACTTCACATTAATTGCCTTAGCATCCAATAATGCAAAGCACACATCCTTTCAGATATGTATAATGCTATGCATTATGGAAAGGGTTACTACCCAGACTGATTTTGACCTTTATATAGGTAAAGTTGTGTCTTCTTCAAAAATAGGTGATCCCTCAGATCACTTTAACCTCAGTGAGTGACCTGAAGGATCATTTTAACTCATGAACCATTGATCATGAACTGTTATTTCCCAAGGAAAAGCATCCACTAAAGGGTCCTGATAAAGACCATGCCAGTAGAAACCATACCATAAATAAGCATCTAATGGAATGTGGTGTCGTTTCCCTGCAGTTGCTTCAATTTGCATGAAGATGCACTGCTAATAATGTGTTGGCTCTTGATATATATTTCACATATACAAGAGGCGAAAAGGTGTAACACCTTATTATTAAAATACTCTCGATTAGAGTTTGTGGTTGAATGTTTTTTCACTTGGTTATTAATTAAATTAAAGATGCTAAGAAATTATAAACATAAATTGGCTTAATCTTCCACTAGAGGACCGCAACGTGTGCGTTATTAGAAAAGAGCTTCGTAAAAGATAAGTGCTTTGCATAATAATTGGTGAAATTGCTTGAATTGTAGTATAGTATTGTTTATTTTTGATAATTTAGTGTGTGTCTGTGATTTTTGGCCTTGGGGAATTGTTACTGACTTTATTAATTGAAATTTTGTGGTACTTGCAAGATCAAACACACGGGCATTGACCAGTGTGACTAGGCAAGCGCCCCAAAAATTAAGTGCTGTTAACGGCATAGACTTTTCAAAAATGGTTCGATGTCGTGAGTGTAATATATATGTGTGGTGAAATGTGAGAGAATTCTTTTGTGGAGAGACTGAACAGGAGCCAAGAGAAAGTATGGAATTGTAGCAAGTGAGATATTTTATTAGACCACGAGTTAATAAATGCAAAACAGACTGAAGGAGTGAAAGAAACAGAAATGAAATGAAAGCTAATGAGAAAGTGAAAGAAGCAAGAGTATAGAAGCAAAAGTAAGTGATAAGGGATCAAAAGGAAGTATGAATGAGGAAACAGAAGTAAGGTGTGGCAAAATGAGATGTAGTGAGACTACGCTATTTTGAATAATTGATGAAACAATTATTCAAAATTGAAAATGAAATGAGGAATATGCAGAGTGTAGGCTAGTATCAGTATTGGCTAGTATACTCAAGGCTGGAGCTGCATTCAATGCAGACCGCACTAAGCTGCTACCTAGTGAGGATAATGTAGTGGGATAACATGATATCAGACATTTAATGGAAACAAATAAAAGTGTACATAAGAATAGAATGAAAGAAAAATAAGGGTAAAAGAGGTGATTTGAGAATATCACTGTATGGAGATTCCATTGTTAGAGGATTGGTTAATAAGTCCATAAGGTCTGCTATCCAGGAGGGAGAATGGGCAAGATAATTTATGCTTTGGATGTGAGGACATGAGTGTGTGACATATATATTTGAGGGAAGAATGGAATTATACAGACCTGATGGATTGCATTTGAATGGCTTTGGAGTGAGTATACCTGAGAAAGTTTGTTGCTAGATGGAAGTGCAGTGTGTGATGCAAGCAAGAGATCAGAAGTAAGAGATGAAGTGAAAGATTAGGACAGTGGTATTGAACAGACAGAAGTGCTTGGCAAAGGCAACAGTAGTTGAGAAATGAAGAGGGAACAGGAATGCAAGAGTAACAGGGAAATATGGCTGAGCCCTGCTGGACAGGGAGACATGGCATAAGGAGAGTGGATGTTGGAAGTAGTAGTGAATGTATCAGTGGCAGCTCATCTATAAGGGCTGCTGCCTTTAGGGGTAACGCATGATTTACGTGCAGTTTGGGCTGGTAGCATTGCAGCCCAAGATTCGTCGCAACTACACAAATTAACGTTGTTGTCGTTAAAACGGGTCTAAAAAACCGTTATTTTCTTGTTTGTAATACAATACTGCTCAATAGTATTTTATATAATTCATTTTGTAGCAATAGTTGTATTTTGCAATAGTCAGTGTGCTGTGTGGGCTAGTATACTCAACGCTGGAGCTGCATTCAATGCGGACTGCACCAAACCATTACCAAATGGGGATAATGTAGTGGTGGTAACATGATTTATGTGCAGTTTGGGCTGGTAGCATTGCAGCCCCACCATTACAAATTCTTAGATCAGGATGTGGGTGGGGAAGTTGAGACTGAGCAGATATATGTGGTAAGCAGTGATAAAGGTGATTGTGCATGGGCAGGTGTGGTGGGGAAATCACAACCAACAACTGGCTTGGGTAGGACTGGTTATAGACCTAAAAGTGAACTGCTGTGTTTATTTACAAATGCCAGGAGTATTAGAAATAAGGCATGAAATGGTTTCAGTGATTGAGTTTATTCGCCCTAAAATTGTTGGAATAAGTGAAACATGGCTGAATAAAGATGATATCCTAACAGAATAGAAATGGATACAGTGTTTTTCACAAGGATAGAAAGGACAAGAAGGGAGAGGAGTGCAGCTGATGATAGCAGGGGAATTATGTCCACATAAGGTAGACATGAAAGAGGGAAATAGTGGCAATGGTTATGAGGAAGTGTGGTGTGAGGTGGAGGTTGACAGGAAGACATTTAGTTGGATGTTGCTTTAGGCAGAGTGGTGGGTGGTGATGAAGAAATGTATAAACAACTTGGGTTAATGAACAAAAGGAAGGGTAATTATTATGGGCGATTTTAATTATAGCAGTATAGATTGGAATGAAGAGGTAGCATTTGGGAATAAGGAAAATTAATTTCTTTAGTTCTTGAGAGACAACTATCTCAGGCTGCATGTAAAGGAGGACATACGAGGATCAAGAGTTTTAGATCTGATCATTTTATCAGAGATTGTAATTCTGAGTAGGGTTTTGCACTTTCCTCAAGTTGATGAGAATGATGAAGATGAAGTTATCACCTGGGTTGTGACTAGCCATATGCAGACGTGTGTGAGGAAAGGATATATGTGAAAGCAAAAGGCTGGTGATTGTGGTAAGTTTAGGAGACAGCTTGGAGCTATAGCATGGAATGAGGAGTTGAGCGGAAAGGAAACAAATGCTGCTTGGGAACTGACAAAGAAATACATAAAAGCATCAATGTGTGAATGCATTCCAAAGGTCAAAAGGTTGAATAAGGTAAGTGTAAAATGGATGAATGAGAGGCAAGCATGAAAAGAAGAAGAAGGCACTTTGGAGGCGGTACAAGATGAATAATGGTAATAATAAGTTGCACGAAGAATATAAACAACAAGCCAGGAGAGTGACTCAGTAAGGACAACAAAAGTGCAGTATGAGCATAAATTAGTAAATCAGGTGTAGAAAAACCCTAGAGAGTTTTATTGATATGTGGCAAGTAGGAGGAAGAATGATCATGGTAAGATGATGTTAATGGATGAAAATGGTAGAATAGTACTGCTGCAGAAGACATTATACAGGTATTAAATGATCAATTTATAAGGGTGTTTCATCCTCCTCAGGGTGAAATCATGAGAAACTTTAGAGGACATAGGAGAGGATGGCTTAATTGTGAGGGAGCAGGCCGTATTAGAAGAAATAAATAACCTTGATGTCATTAAGGTTATTTATTTCATATCCAAACACAAGTGGTACAACATGATTTACAATGAATTAGGATACATTACAATGAGATCCGCTTAGATTTGGTAGGCGAATTATACAGGGAAATAATAATTAAATATGAAAAAAAGGAAACTATACATAACTTATATAACAATAAATATGGTTAGATGTTCCTCCAGTATCTTGCACAATCAACTGCTCTTTCTGTGCAGGATATAAGGTCCTCTTTTATGCAAGGTGATGGAAGAAAGGGGCAAGAAAGAAGGTGTTCCATGAACTGGGTTGTCTCACACTCACAGTTGTCTGGACCAGTGAGGTAGCCCCATTTGATGAGGTTTTGTTTGTAGCGCCCTATCGTTCGCAGTCTGTTGAGGCTTTCCAAGTATTCCAGTCCAAGTGGGCACCACGTGGAAGATGTTTGGCTATTGGAATACCAGTATTATTTTCAGGATATACTGCAAGCCATTGTTGAAGTCTTGTCTCTGGGAGGTTTTTAGGTGGTTCAACAGTTGCCAGGAAGCTATGTCGGGATCTTAGTCTTTGGGGCACTGTGGTCTGGCCAAATAGTGGGTGGCGTTCATTATTCATTTGTCTGCTTCTTTCATCAGCTGAGAATGCAGATCTTCAAATTGAAGGGGGTGCAATACCAGCCAAAGTATACAGGTCTTTTAGGTGTTGGTTTCAGGCATCCTGTAATTAAGCGGCAGCTTTCATTCAATGCTGGATCAAGTTTTTCAGCATGGCAGGATCTGGACCATACTGGGCAGGCGTATTCAGCAGAAGAATAGCAAAGGGCCAAGGCAGAAGATCACAGTGTGTTAGGGTCTGCACCCCATTTGGAGGAGGTAAGCTTTCGTAGTATATTGTTTCTTGCATTCACTTTTGCCTTTGTTTTTTCTATGTGGGTTTTATATGAGAGGGTGCGATCGAGAGTCACACCAAGGTAGATTGGGTTCCAGGAATGTTCTATTTTAGAGCCTTTCCAAGATATCTGCAGCTTCCTTATTGTTAAGGTGAAAAAGGCCAGTCTGGGTTTTCAAGGGGTTTGGTTTTAGTTGATTGCTGGTATAGTATGTAGTTAGACTATTTAAGGCAAGTGATAGAGTAGTTTCAATGGACTTTAAATTTTTTGATTGAGTAGCTATGGCAAGGTCATCAGCATAGATAAAATTTCTAGTTCCTAGAAAGATTTGGAGATCATTGTCGTAGATGTTGAAAAGTAATGGTGATAACACACTTCCTGGGGGAGGCCATTTTTTTGGAGGTGCCAGCGGCTCTTCCTACACCCCCAAGGTCTACGTAAAAGCATCTGTTTTCCAAGAGTTACTGGATCAGCAGGACAAAGCAATAGTCTCTAGTTATTCTGTATATTTTATTTCTGAGTGTGAGATGGTTTATGGTATCATATGCTGCAGTTAGGTCTACAAAGACTGCTCCTGTGGCTAGTTTTTGCTCATGACCATTTTCTATATATTGAGTGAGGTTGAGAATTTGTGATGTGCAGGATTTGCCTGGTCTAAAGCCAGCCTGCTCAGCAATAAGATGGGGTTCAATTAGGGGTTGTAGCCTATTCAAAATTAATCGTTCATAGAGTTTAAAGAGGTTGCTGAGTAGTGATATAGGTCTGTAATTTTTTGCTTCTGTTTCAGAAAGGCCACCACTTTAGCATGTCTCCAGATAGTTGGTATCCTTAGGGTTCTGAGGCAAGTGTTGTATAGGTTTAATAACCACTCTTTAGTCCTAGTTCCAAAATGTTTAATCTGTTCGTTACAGACATCATCAAGGCCTGCAGATTTTCTAGGTTTTAATAGGTTTATGACAGCTTTGAGTTCAGTGATGGTGAAATCTGAGTTAATCATATTTTGTTCCTCATTGAGGTTCTAAGTATCTTCTTTTTTGTTTGCTTTTTAGGGAATTTTCCATTCAGCAGCAGCTGGTGAGCAATTTGGTTTGCTGTTACCTGCAGATGCTCATATGGCTTAGCGAAATCCTTCCTAATTCTGTTGATAAAGTTCCATGCCTTTCTGCTACTATGGGTCATATCAAGGAGAGTGACTGTCATTAAGGTGATGGAATTTGATGATATATCACCACACGTCTTAAGGCCGTGTTCCAAGGAATTGGCAGTAGCATTGGCTTGCCTGTTTAATAAGAGTCTTACAACAGCACAGGTTCCAAGGGAGTGGAAAGAAGATAAAATTGTTCCACTGCATGAGGCTGTCGCTACAAGTGTATATGGAGTTGTGGCGAAGATACTAGACAGATTGGTGAGAAATAGGATACAGGAATAGGTTGATAACAGCAGTATTCTCTGTGGTTATCAGCATGGGTTTGTTAAGGGGGAGATCATGTTTCACTATTTATGTACTATAACAAGGTGACAAATACCTTGGACAGGGGAGATGCATATACACCTAAACCTCTTTTTACGCGATAGACATGTTCCTAAAAATTACATGTAAATAGAATTCGCATAAAAAGAACTACTGACTCTATAGAAAAAGTGAAGATTGGTTCCAAATCTGAAATATAAGCAAAATAATGAAAAAAACAAACAAACATTAAATTCGTTAGGATCATAAGATTTTTATTTACATTTCATGGAGAACACACATACATATAATGAATTTTAATAACTTTAAAAAAACATATTCATTTCAGTTGTTTGCTAAGGATTCTATAAAAAAATTATGTTATTCGCTATCAGTTTCTGGCAATAAACGCGAAAGCTTTCGTTTTCGTGAGACTGTAATAAGGACTTCTAGATATGGTATTATCATCATCGACTTCCGCCTCAACTTGTGGAATTTTTCTTGTCATATCTTGAACAAAAGTACCACTGGTCGTTTCAGTAGTTTTAGGCATGAACTCAGTTATTAATCGCTGTGTTGATACTTTAGATAAGTCGTGATATAATTCTCTGTATGATGAAGACATGAGCTTAAGTTGTTAATGTTAAGAGTTTACATTAATGTTAATGTAAACTTCCCAGCGTATTCTTCATTTGGATCATGTCAGGCAAAATAATTGCCTAAATTACTGGCCAGTTTAAGACCTTCTTTAATTATATCAGCAGTAAAAGTAGGATTATCTTGATCATTATCATTAACTTCTTCGCTTTCAGGAGTCTCAGAAACAATCTCCACTATTTCGTCTTCGCTAAGAGGTTTATCAATTAACAATTCTTCGATATCTGCTGACATAAGATCATCGAATCCTTTTCCACCAATTTCACATGCCAAACTTGGGGAATTCTGCAGTATGATTGAAGGGAACAGGAGCATTCTCTTTAACACATGCGGGCCAAATAGCTTTCCAGCATGCATTCATAGTTTCTGGTCTCAATTCAGATAATAGTAATCAAACCTGATCAATACAATCCATAATTGAAAATTTTTTCCACACAGCCATAACTGACAGTGTTTCATCATCATTTAGCTTGTTCAAAACATACTGAAATGTTCATCTGACATAATATGTTTTAAAAGTCGCAATTATACCCTGATCTAGAGGTTGTAGCAATGATGTGGTATTGGGCGGCAGAAAAAAAATTGCACATTTGGGTGTTTATGGCAGGATGACTGGGTGCATTATCAAGAATCAAAAGTATTTTAAATTCGAGACCTTTGTCATTCAAATAGCGTCTAACTTCTGGCACAAAATGTTTGTGGAACCACTCAGTGAAAATATCAATGGTCACCCAAGCTTTTTTGTTGGTCATCCAATCAAACGGCAATTTTTGAAAATCTACGCCTTTCATTGGCCGTGGTCTTAATGATCAATTTATGAGTAGTGGTTTTAACATCCGATCTCTAAAGCGTTCGAACAAAATAGGAGTGTTATGCGATCCTTTGTTGCTTTGAACCCACCAACAGTTTTTTGCATTTTTGATACGTAAGTTTTGTTTGGCCTTTTTTTCCAGAAAAGGCCGGTTTCATCCGTATTCCAAACTTGTTCACGAGTGTAACCTCCATCTTCAATTATTTTAGCAAGTTTTTGTGGAAATGCTTTGGCAGCTGTTTTCATCAGCAGAAGCCGTTTCACCTTTAATTTTTATATTGTGAAGAGCATGTCTTTTAATAAATAAACTTAGCCAGCCAACCATTGCTTGCATGAAATTCATATTTTTTCCTCAATTGAGATGAAGTATCTGGCTGCAGTTTTTTAATCTGTTCATAAAATCTCAATGCTGATTGCTTGATGGAATTTCCATCAACTGGCATTCTTTTTTGTACATTATCTTCTATCCACATCACTAAAGCTTTTTCGGCCTTTTCTAGAACAACATCTCTTGTGTATGATGATAATTTCTCACTCGATTTTGTATCAGAACATACCGCTTTTCTAATAGCCTCTTCGTTTTTCTTTATAGATCTGACAGTTGATTCACAGACTCCAAAATGCTTGCCTACAGCCGTTGCACCTTCCCCAGTTTGAAGATGATCTAAAATTTGAATTTTTATATCCAAGGAAAGCTTTCCTTTTTTTTTTTTTTTTGGTTATCGGTAACATCATGTGAGGGCTGGATTAAAATCTTCGGTTAATGAAATGAAAGTTTGACAATTACATATAGCTTACCATTTATTATTTCTTGGCAAAATTATTAATTTTGTAACGCGATTTTTATTTTGATTTCACTTAAAAAATGTGTAACTGTGTTGTCTACTCAAACACCAAATTCAAACTGCTAAGAACTGCTTTTTTTATGCAGTCAGTTATGTAATTCGTGGAATTCCCAATAAATGAAATTCGTAAGAATTTCATTTATTGGGAATTTATTGGGAATCTCGTTTCTTAATTGAAACGAGAATGCAATTCTACAGAATTTTCTAGAATTTAGAATTTTCTTAATTGAAACGAGAATGCAATTCTACAAAATTCTCAGAATTTTCTTGAATTACGGATTTTTTTCCTAACTTAGACTTTAGGTTGGTCATGTAAAAGTGAATAAAAAGCGCGTAAAAAAATAATTCGCATAAAAAGAGGTTTAGGTGCTTTTGCTAGATTGCCACACGACAAGCTGTTAAATAAATTGAAACTGATTGGATTCAATAACAGATTTCTGCGTTTTATCAGTGACTGACTGTCAGATAGTTATCCAAAGGTTGTATATGGGAGTGCAGTATCCAAAAAGAGGAAGATCACTAGTAGTGTGCCTCAGGGGTAAGGTTTGGGCCATTGTTGCTTAGTTTGTATATTAATGATACTGGAATGGGTTTAACTGGTTATATGCAGCTGTTTGTAGATGATGCAAAATTGCAGGAAACAATGCAGACAACTTGAATAGATTGCATAAATGGGCAAGTAAGTGGAACTGTCAGTTCACTGTTGCAAAGTGTAAAGTTTTGAAATTTGATAAACAACAATGGAATGCAAAGTGTATATTAAAGGAGATCTGTGAGTGGTGGTGGACAAGGACCTGAAATTCAGTTGCCACATTGTGCACAAGCTGTGAAGACATTGCATCGGATAATGGCAATGATGTGGAGGACCTTGACATGCAGAAATAAAGAGATTATGATGCTATTGTATAAGGCCTTGATCAGGCCTCATGTATTATTGTGCACAGATTTAGTCACTGGGTTTCCATGTTGACGAGATGGGTTGGGACTTTAGCCTACTCCCACTGCATAATATGAAATAGTAAAATAGGAAACATTCCTCCCTAGCCCTCTAATTCTATAATAGCATTGGGGGCAAGAAGAAAAGAAAGAAAGACTGCACAAAAAAAATCTAAATCACAGAACATAAATGCTGGTGCCCGGCAAGGATGTAGTCTATCATCACTCCTCTTTAATATCTGTATTAATAATAATATAATAGAGTGGAGGGAAACAACCAGTTTTGGCATTAAATAAATGATTACAACAACATTGATACAATTTTATTTGCCGATGATCAGGTTCTAATTGAAGATAATGAAAATTCATTGCAACAAGCAGCCTTTTCATTAAATGAAATTGCAAAAACATACAGTGTGGAAATCTCCACCTCCAAAACCAAAGTCATTGCATTTAAAGGCCATGACCCAATTAGATGCAAAATTTGCGTCAACAGTGATATTATAGAATAGGTTAATACATTCAAATATCAAGCTACCACTTATCTAATGAAAGATAGAAAGACATGCAACATGATATAACCAGTTATATAGAAATAATAAAAACTGTTAATTAGATATTCAATCTAAATTTAATAAACAAGAATAAGAATCCATAACTCAATAGAGAACTATCCTAACATATGGTTCAGAAGCCTGGACCATAACTCAGACAGATAGAAAAAGACTGATAAGCTCTGAAATGAGATTCCTGTGCGAAACACAGGAATAATACTTGATATAATAGACGAGACTTCCAAAGAAATAGTGATATCTTAAAGGAACTTGAGGTGATATCTGTCTTAGATTATGTGGATCTTTATAGAAAGAGAGAGAGAGAGAGATGGGTATAACATATACAGAAGGATTGAGTGAAGAAAGATTCCTCAGAGAGATATTGACCTCAAGAGAGAAAGAATAGAGGACAGCCTATGAAAAGATGGGAAGAGACTGTAACAGACCACTAGGCCTATTACTGGAAAGGAAGAAGAAGAAAAGAAAAGGGAAGAAAAGAGCAGGGGCCAGTTTGCAGATAATATAACGTATGTATATTACATAAAGTAAGGCTATAAGGCATAAAGTTATAATTATTGCTGTTTACAGACTGTGTTGTGCTTGTGCTCTGAAGATTCTGGGCATAATATCAGCAAATAAGTAAATAAATATTAATTATTATTATTATTACACAGTATTTCCATAGAGTCAGAATGCTTATTGTGGGAAATCCATTATTCACACAATACCTATCATACCTCTCCTTAAACTCATTCACTGATGAAGCACTCACAACCACCCATTCACCACCCTCCAAGCAAAAAAACTAGTCTTAACACCCTTAATAATCACACTCTTACACAACTTCACTGGATTATTTTCTTATTATTCTTCTGTTGTGAATTAAAACCATTATAAGAAAAAATTAACACCTCATAAATTCATCCGAATTCCCAATGCCATAACTTCAATTTTGCTGATGTTTAAATGAAGCCTGGTGTTTTTACTTTCCCTCTTTAACTATCAGAATTAATTGCTCAGACCTTCCCTAGTTTCTGCTATGAGGGCTGGTACATTTGATATATATTTAATATATCTTAGATTTGATATATATCAAATATATATTTATGTATATGTATTATTAACGAAGATATGATGAGGAACTACTGTACAAAACCTGTTTTAAAATACACAACATCCTATCGTTTATGAGAAGCAAGAGAATTGAGTTTGTCATGGATAGCAGAATACCAGTTAATCAAAAAAAGTAGTTACAAATAAAATTGAATATAATACAATAAAATGATCAAAGAAAGATACTGAAAGTAGCTTATGACAGAGACTGATGGTGAAACCTAGTGATGGCAGCATTAGAACTAAATTGTCTGTTAAGCTGAAGAAGAACATATTTTGAATGTAAGAGAGCTTAACCATGAAAGATAGCTTTCATGGTTAGTTTATTATACTCTAGCCAAGTGAAAAATAAACTTTCAATAGCTTTGCTGGCCCCTGGTTGGCAGAGTGATTAGTGTACCTGCTCTCCAATCAAGAGGCTGTGGGCTCGAATCCTATGACAGGCATGGATGTTTGTGATTGTCTTTAAATGGGAAATGAATTTTGTCTGGTGTGAGACCACTGTCCTAAAGTGGTTTGAATGTGGTTTCCATGTTTGGTGTGTAGGGCAGGGTTTCCAGACTATGTAAAAAATACAAAAAAATATATAAAATTGATAAAAATAGGAAAAAATAAAAATCCTTAGTCCACCCACAGAAATGTACTATAGATTTGCAAATAACCTTTGCAGTTGTGAGCAACATAAAAAAAAATGTGTGTAAAAGTAGCTAAATAAAAGTCATAGAAAGACTGGTAAGAATATAGAAGATAAATATTGGGAAGGTGGCAAAATGTTCTGGAGGCTATTAAAAAAAAGCTTAGAAATAGAGGAAAGAGTATTGTAAAAGAAATTCAAGGTGATAAAGGTGACATGAAAACTGAAGATAAGATATTGTCTCGAGTAATTATTATACTTTTTCCCATAGGTTATTATATTCGATTAGTGCGTTTTCGATTAATGCTCCTGTTTTAAAGAATGCATTGCTGTAGTGACATTCTGTCCTCCTGCTTGCTTATCAACAAGTTAATTCATCTTGCAAGAATAAAATTAGTATAATATTTAGTGACAGACAGTAATTGTCATAAAAGTAATCTCATAAAAGAATTAAGAATTTTGCTGTCTGATTTTATATTGTATTATTTATCAACTAGTATTTTTATGACCATATCAATATTTTCATTACAGTGATTTCAGATGTGATTGTGGTAATTCAAAATTCCCTCAAAATCGATGTCACTTGTATTTTGTAAGTACATAACTTTATTTCATTTTAGCACATCTCCAGTAATTGATAAACTTCTTAGTATGAATTATCAGTAATTAATATGGACTCATTAGTATGAATTTGTAGTATTTAATATAATTTGCAGCAATTATATGAACCATTTGGTGTTTCCAGTATCTTGGAAGTTGTTGGTTGTGATTGTAAGAATTTGGAGCCTAGATCTGTTGCAGAATTTGGAAGCTGGGGAATGTTGAGAAATGTTCATTGAGTGGAAGAAAGCCAGGATACTACTATAAGAGAGACAATGGAGTGAAACAGCACTGAGAAAGGATTAAAAATAATATTTAATTTTTCTAATATTTTGTCTCAGTCACCGAGACCTGTAACACACATATAAAGCCAACACAAAACTAAGTGAAACACGTGGACGAAAGACTAGAATCCTAACTAGGTGGGGTGCTCTTCATGGATACCTGTTGCAGCCGAAGATGTAAACTAAGATCTTGAAGTATTAGTGTTTCCTATATTTTGAGAAGTTTAATCAACCACATTAATTTAAATTAGGCTGATTTCTGAGAGCAGCTGCAGATTCCAAAAACAAAAACAGTCTTTGTCTTCTAAATTTATTGTGATGGAGCATGGCAACCTTTTTTCCAATTGATTTTATGAACTATATCTGAAGCATGGTCTGCAAGACCCAGTTAACTATAGTCATGGCTGCAGATGTATTTTTTGTGTTCTACCATATGGATGCTGCCTGATCTTCCTGTTTGTTCACAGTAGACTAACTTGCAGGAACAGGGCAGTTTATATACTCTAGGCATGCACGCACACATGCACACACAGAGAGAGAGCGAGTGGAGGGAACTGATGTTAGAACATATAAGGATAGCAAGCTTTCAGTGGCCTTGCAGATTGTATTTCTTAAGGCTCTGGCTATTTTTTCAGTCATAGGGGATAATGATCTAAATCATTACTAAAATCTTTCTGAAGAGAAGGTTGAGGATTGGGGGAAGTATTGATTATTATTATTTATTTATTTATTTATTTTTTTTTTTTTTGATAATGTGGGATTTGTAGCCATTAGATAAGAAGGCATGATGTATATGATTAAGTTCTGCTGTAAAGGTGGACTGATTGACACAAAGGTTATAGGCTCTGTTGGTTAGTGTTTTAATGACAGTGACGGCTGAACTGGATAGGGGTAATGGGTTTACAGTGATACTACTGGACCTTGCCAAGGCTTTTGATAGGATACCACATAGAACCCTAATCAGATGGGGGATAGATATAGGGTTGGTGAGATGGATAGGAGGGTGGTTGAAGGAGAGATACCAGAGAGTGGTTTATTCAGGAGTGGAGTCTAAAAGACGGCTTGTGACTAGTGGAGTGCCACAGGGCTCTGTTCTTGGACCACTGCTTTTCAATTTGTTCATCAATGATATAGGAAAGGATTTGAGAGGAAGTGTTCACTTGTTTGCTGATGATGCAAAGTTGGGTAGAGCAATTATGAGTGCACAGGATGTCAAAATTTTACAGGATGATTTGGATAGTTTGGAGGACTGGGCTAGGAAAAATGGATGTGAATTTAATGTGGCAAAGTGTAAGGTTATGCACTTTGGGGTGAAAAGAATAGTAGCAGTATATCGCATTGGTGAAACCGTACTCCAGGAGATTGATGAGGCCAAGGATTTGGGAGTGTTGGTGGATAGGGAGTTGAAGTTTAGGGGGCACATTGCAAAAGTGAAAACAGCTCACCAAATCACTTGGCTTCTGAAAAATGCTTTAACATGCAGAGACAAACAAGTTGTTGTTCCTCTGTATCGAGCCTTGATAAGACCCCATCTGGACTACTGTGCCCAGTTATGGGCACCAGGGTTTCTTTGTGATGGGGAGGAAGTGGAGAGGATCCAGAGACGAGTGACCAAGATGATAGCAGGTCTGTGGAATGAACCTTATGAGAATAGGTTGAAGATTTGTGGGTTGCAGAAATTGGTCGATAGGTGAAGGAGGGGTGATATGATTGAGACATTCAAATTACTGAAGGGTTTCTATAAGATTAATCCAGAAGATATTTTTAAAAATATAACTGGTGGTGGGAGGACTAGGGGCCATGAATGGAAGCTGGGCAAGAGCATGGTTGACAAGGGTGTTAGAGCTAGGTTTTTTACTTGGAGAGTGGTGAATGAGTGGAATAAGCTTCCAGAGTCTGTTGTCGGTGCTACGACCGTGAATGAGTTCAAGGCAAGGTATGATAGATACTGTGTAAATGTCGAATAGTTGTTCTTGACATGATGTTAGGGCCTCCCTCGAAGAGTCTGTTGACTCCTTGGAGTTGCCCAGAACAATAATAATAATAATGATTGTTGAGAACAGGGTGATGGGAAATTTTGGCAATGTATCTGCCTGTGTGGGTGGGCTTCCTGTATACTGAAAAGGACAGGTTACCATTGGATAGGCATGTTACCAAGGTGTCTAGAAAGACTATTATTAGTTTCCTTTTCCATGGTAAAGTGGATTCTAGGGTGAAGACTATTAGGTGAGAGAGGAAAGAGTGTAATGTGTCTTGCCCATGAGGCCAAATCGAGAACACATCATCCACATATCTTCTATCTGGTTTGAGAGGGGCTGAGTCAAGAGCTTGTATTTCAAAATATTCCATAAAAAAATTGATGGGGAGGGGTGAACCCATAGAGGTACTCTCTATCTATTTATAAATTTTCTGCTTCCAAGAGAAATATCCAGAATGGATAGCAAAAGGAAACAGATCAGTAATATCAGGAAGGAAAACTTTATAAGTAACGAGTTGTCATTTAAGGAATATTGGTGATATCTGTATTATTTAACATTAAATTCACAATAAAAGTTTTAAAATGGATAGAGCTTTTTATGTAGGAAGTGATATGACCAGTGATGGTGGCGGGGAATAAAAGAGCTTGCTAACTGTTTTGCTAATTTATAGCAGGGAATTTGTAGTGTTTATGTCTTAGAGGGAATTGGGTTTGTGTATTATTGGTAATCTGTATATCCAGGGGAGGATGAGAACTGAAGAGTTTGAGTTTGTGATTTTAGGAAGCCACGAAGAAACTTTTTTTATAAACTATATTTTTAAGCAGACTTTTAAATTTTTTGATCTGAGATTTGGTGGGATTGTAATCTAATGGTCTATAGGTGGAGTGGTCTCTGAGAATGATGTCCATTTTTCTATTATATTCACTTGTATTAAGAATAACAGTAGTACTCCCCTTATCAGCTCTGGTGATGATTATACTGCTATCTTTGTGTAGTTTCTTGAAGGCACTGAGTTGGCAAGATGATAAATTTCTTTTAGGAGGCAACGATCGAGAAAGAATACTGGTGACACTAAGCCTGATGTTGTTAGCTATTTCCAGAGCTAATACTGCATACTATGAACATTATGTCTAGTGCCAGTACTTGCTTTGGAACAATGGCAAAATTATGGCTTAGACTAAGGGCACTGATGGCAGCATTGCGAACCCTTTTTGATAACATGTTAACTACTATATAAAGAGGTTGAACTATATGTGCAGGTTTAGAATACAGACGACTGTTTACTTTTTGATGTGTTTATTTTTTATTTTTAAGAATTCTTTCTGAGCAGAGGTTTCTGAAATATCAAAGAGAATGGCAGAATTCAGTGTTCAGAATAGAGAAAGCTCCAATTGCAATGAGCTAATGGCTGCATTGATAGTAGCAGCAACGACAGTACATGTAGCAGTGTAGTCCCATAGCAGAGCAAAACTAGCATGCTTGTAGATAGGGAGGACCTTTTGTATATTTGAATTTGACTTTAAATTTCCTGCAGTTTGGTAATATTTCTGTATCCCAACATCTTTTGAGAAAGACCAGCCTGTTTAATTCTTTATACCATTGAAGTTTCAACTTAATGTAATGTTTTGCCTTGTGTACTATATCTTCACCATGAATAATCATAATCCGTATGTTAAGGCTTAAGTGCTGGAAGAATTAAATATTATTTTTAACATGAGTTTCTCCCAGCATTTATGCCTTAACACACAGTAAGCCAGGATACTACAAATACTAAAGTTCCACATAACTCGCTGAACTGCAATAGAACTGATAGTGCACTACTGTCGCCCTCTGTATACATGACTGTCCTTGTTCTGCAGGTCATTTCATTTTCGATCTTCATTAAGTGTGTCTTTAAAGTGCCTTTGATAGTTCTAGCTTGAACCAGTGAAATATTAGCATGTAAATATTTAATTTAAATTAGTTTTTGACTTATTTTCTTTTCGGTTCCATGTAATATTTTTTCACAAACTTCAGCATGAATTAAACAAGTTAATGGCATTTATGACATAGTAAAGTTTATTAGATGCATGTATTCACAAGAATAAATAATAATTTTTGTTTTTTTTTTGTTATATAATTTTTTTTGGAATATTTTGACCAGAAACTGACTGCATGCTGGAATGCCACCTATATGGGTGGTTAAACAAAATAAAATGAGATTACAATTAAAGCAAAAAATTAAGTGATTTGAAATAAAAATTAACAAAGTTTAGATAATTAATACTTATTATACAATTATGTGAATTGATGCAGTTAGTAGAGCACTAGAAGACTGAAAAGATCTAACAATTTTAGTCCTGACAGTTGAGACTTATTTGAAGGTAGATTGTTAATAGGAAGTTATTAGTAATGTAAACTTTATTATGTAGTATTGTCGTAGTATTCTGTACCCCCCCCCCCCCCCTGATAACCACACAGATATGCTAACCACTTGTATTTAGTGTGGCTTGTGGTTAGTTAGTGTATCTGCTCTCCAGCCAAAAGGCCGCAGGTTCGAATCCCGTCATGGGCATGGATGTTTGTGATTGTCTGTGGAAATACTAGTGGTGGTGGTTGGCGATAGATGGCATTAGTGCAGTTACAGTCAGTTGTGGATGAGTAGCGGAGACAGAGTTGTAGAGCAGGTGCCCTCCCTCAATGAGTCGTTGGACTCCCTGGAGGTGTCGTGTAATAATAATAATAATGATATTCTTAGTAGTATTTTTAGTTAATTGTAATTCTGTCTCTGTATCTTCAAGAAAGAAAGAAGGGCATGGCATTCCTTCCTTTCTTGAAGATGCAGGGAATGACTGTATTCCTATATGAAAGCTATGTATGATTTTAATGAAATATAAATGCTAATTCTAGAGTAAAGATGCTGTCAATGTGAAGAATAAATATAATCACAACTTTCGAGGTAAATACTGTACCTGTGAAAGACCATATCCAGATGCTGATGATGATGTAAGTAAAGTTTTACTTGATCAGGGTTTTTGAAATGCTCTTATATAAGATCATATCTAAAGGTATTGTACTCATTCCCGTTAATTCTTTACACACTACACAGACTCAGAAACGATACATTCTTTTATGACTTCACACTTCTGACAAATATTGAACTTTCTTTCTTCCACTTTAGGTAGAATTTGTTACTTTGCACTGTTGAATGAGTACAATGGACCTCAAACCAATTCATTAAACATATTCTTTATTTGGTCTAGCATTATTTATCAGTGTTGTGTATTTCACTTCTTGTAAGTTTTGACTTTCATCTCTTAGCATTTCATTCATTGTATAATATTCAGAGTTAAGAAATGTACTGGTTTGGATTAGAGTGGATCCTGAGTTTAAATATGTAGACTGTCATATAAATACTTACTGTTTGTGTAGAAACAACTGAATAGGAAGTGTTAAGCGAAATAAGCAGAAGGCCAAGGAGCAGTAATTGGTTGGTTGATAATTATTTAATTATTGATTTTTTTTTAAAATTAAAAATGACTTTATCATGGCTAGACTGTTTAATCTGGTAGACTTTGCATTTCTGTTCCTGAAGCTTTCTTTTTTTTTTGCCTCCTATCCCTTATTAAGACAAGAAAATAAGAAAATCGATATTATTTACAAACGAATGTTTACTAATATAAATTTATTGATACATAGCCATTAATTTTTCTGCGAAATGTGAACATTTTGGATAAAATTACACTTGAAAAACAAAATACCACTTTTATTATTAGCATTCATTTCTAATATATGCCCTTTTTCATTTGAGTGTCTTATAAGACACTCAAATGACAATGGAGCAATAACATACATAATTGAAAAGGAAATTATAAGAACATAATTTATTCTCACTGTTGCAAGGTGATGACTACAAACATTTCATGCTCTGCGATTTTCCTGTTTGGTCTACTTGTTAGGTTTCCTGCCTCTCAATCAAGTGGTCCAGGCTCAATTTCTGGCATGTGAAAGCAGTAGTAGTAGTAAATGATCATTATCTGATCATCCAATAAACAGAATGATGTGAAAACATGATTCTCTTTATTAGAGACATGGTGCAGCTAGAAAAATTACTACAGTAGATAATCACTGTAGGTAACCTCTAGTAACCAGAGGCAGTTAGTTATAATGTAAGGTTTGCTAGAGTAAATTTGGAGTAAAAATACTAATCCCCATGCTCCATTCCTGTGAAACAAAAGAAATCATGACAAATATAAAGAAAAAAATGGCAGGAAACAGAACAAAGGAAATCACTGCCAGAAATAAGAATAATTGCAAGCAATAAAAGAAATCATGGAAAAGTATAGATTTCATTTTTGGATATTTCAACTTGAATTTGTGCTCCTGTTTAATTGTTTTTAAAAGTGTCTTCTCTCATCTTAACACCTTAATTCTTAAGAGTCTGAAGATCTCCAGATAAATTTGTAAGTGCTCATGAGTGATCCATAAAAAGTTCTCTTCTATTTTTATATCGGTTATTAGCAAAGGCTGAACACAGCACATTGGGATCCAGTCATGCCTACCACACATGGTGGCAACAAAACCTAGCAGCAGCTTCAGAATGTTTCAGCCACTGACCTAAAAGATCATTACATGAAGTGTCACAACTGCAAACTTGTGGTCATTGAAACGCAAAGTTTTATATGTGATTCCTGTTGTCATTGCTAGATGTGCAAAGATTGATGAATCAGTGCATAATCTTCTGGCTTCAACTAACCATTTTTTTGTGCCTCTTCTCTGTTAAATAGATTTTAAATTTCGGCAGGTGTACTGATAGAATGAACATGCATTATCGCTCTTGAGGAGACCTTCTCTAACAAAATCAGTGCAATAGGAGAAAAAAAAAAAAGAAATCAAAATGATCCAAGACCAGTCCCCAAACAATAACATAAGTGCCTACAAAAACACCAGGCTCCATAACCTTATCACGACAGCACTTCACAATTCAGTACAAGCAGAAAACAAAAAATATAATGCTGTCATCCTCAACTTCTTGGAAGCATTTGATGCTAAAGGACATTAACAAGCTTTCCAAAATGTATAACTTCAGTCCTCAAAACTTGTTAGTTGTTTGCCTCAGCACATGGGTTAAAGTGGCAACAACTAACAAGTTGTAAAGATGGAACAAACTTCTCATATGTGGTTAAGGTGACCTGTGACACAACAGTGAACAGATCTGAGCTCATAATTGCTGTAAATACACTGAGTGGCTGCTTTATTAGGAACATCTCTCCTATTTTTCTAAATGGGGAGGTGTTCCTAATAAAGTGGCTGCTCAGTAGCAACAGTTGGAGGATGAATGCCAAAATGGTGATGAGGTGTTGACCACTGATTATAAAGCAAGGAATGCTAGTGTAAAAAACAAGTGCTACTAACAGCCATCCTGAAAACCAAAACTCATACATTGCATAGAGAACATTTTCTTGGTCCAAGTGGTCAACGCCAAATCTCAGAAAACTTTCTAGATCCACTACAAACATATTATTATTATTACATAACACCTCCAGGGAGTCCAAAGACTCATCGAGAGAGGGTACGTATTCTAAAACTCTCCTTCTCCATCAGCCACAACTACATTCATCATCTACACCAACGCCATCTACCACCGACCACCATCACTAGTATTTTCACATACAAACATCCATGCCCAGAGCAGGATCCAAACCCGCAACCTCTTGGCTGGAGAGCGGATGTGCTAACCACTCGGCCAACCAGGCCGGCAATATGTGGTCTCATTTTCAATCTCATTAATATCTGTTACCACCTCAAGCCTGCATAATCTCACCTGCTTCTCCTAATTAACTTAAATTGTAGCTTCCTCAAGCTGTACTTGAGGAACTGCAAAAAGCAGACCATGTGCATATGTTTGTTCTGATATACCATGTCGAAGAGTATCTAGCTTAGAATCTCCCAGTTTTGGCTAAAAATCTCTACCACATTATACCAAATTCACCTGCAGTCTCTGTCACTCTCCTGCCACCAACCATACTGAATTTTTTGATTTTGTTCACTCTAATAGTGAGGTCATCTTGCTCGGGGTCATAATTTTAATGCTCACGACACTGTAAAATTTTATTATTTTAATTTTAGTATTTAAGTTCTTTAATTGATCATCATCATCATCAAATTCCTGCCATGTACCCTCAAGGGGTGTACAGGATATGACAGTACTACATGAAAAAATTACATCATTACTAACTTCCTATCTACAATTTTCCTCCAAATCAGTCTGTTACTTGTCAAGACTCCAACATTATCAGATCTTATATTTCTATCGTCTAAGGCACTTTGTACCATATCAATCCACCTATATCTTGGTCTTCCTCTGGGTCGTTTTCCTGCCAACCTGGCAGAGAACACTTGTTTTGCTAATCTTTCCTCTCCCATTCTATTTAAGTGACCATACCATCTGAGATTAGCTCTGCTAACGCATTCCTGGATGCTGACAATGTCAAGTTCTTTCCTAATATCCTCATTTTTAATATGATATTGCCATTGATGCCATCTGTTCACGCCTCTAATCTTTCTCAGGACTCTCATATCTGCGGTCTCTAGTCTTTGGTCAAGTGTTTTACTTCTGACCCAGCTCTCAGATCCATAAGTTAAAATTGGTTTGAACACAGTCTTGTATACAGCTAATTTAGTGTTCCGACTAATTTCTTTCTTATTCCATATGAATTTATTCAATTGACTTCCCAAGATACCAGCTTTGCTGATTCTGTTGTCTATTTCTATATTTAGTTTACCATCTTCAGTAAAAATTGTGCCTAAGTAGCTGAAATGTTTTACTTGTTCCACAGGTTCTCCATTCACAACACAGTTGACATTTTCAATGATTCTGCCTATTTTCATTGTCTTTGTCTTTTTATTGCTGACCTTCATACCATATCTATTACAACAGCTATTCAATTTAGTCAGAGAATCTTGCAGACTTGTAGCGGATTTATTTAGAAGTATAACATCATCCGCATAAAGCAAAGAGCTGACATTAACATCTCCAATTTTGATATCAGGTTTAATACCACATTCCTTCATAATGTGATCCATATAGATAATGAATAACAGAGGGGATAATGTACATCCTTGTCTCACACCAGATTTAACATTAAACCATCTTCCTGTACTTCCTTCAATTCTAACTGCTGACTCACAACTCAAATAAAGACTAAGTATTGCTTGATATAATGCCCCATTGACACCATATAACTGCAGCGTATTGAATAGCTTCTCTCTTGGCACCTTGTCATATGCCTTTTCCAAATCGACAAAACTTAAATACAGATCTTTGTTATATTCCCATGCTTTCTCGACTATTTGTCGTAAAGTGAAGATCTGATCCTGACAGCCTCTATTTGGCCTGAATCCAGCTTGTTCTTCACCAAGCTTTTCTTCCACAATTCTTCTCAACCGTTTCTCAAGTATACTTGCATAGATCTTGCCAGGAACACTCAGTAGGGAAATACCTCTGTAATTCTCACATTCAGTTTTATTTCCCTTTTTATATATGGGTACTATGAGAGCTCTACTCCAATCATCGGGAATTCGTCCCTCTGTCCAGGCTTTCTGAACTATGCAGTGCAGCCACTGTAAGACTCTTATACCACCATACTTCAGCATTTCTGGTCGAATATCATCTACTCCTGCTGCCTTTCCACATTTCAAGCCTTTGATGGCTTTTTCTACTTCAAGTATGGATATGTATTCCTGACTGCATGCCTGGTCAGTGTTTTTTATCACTGTGCTGTCATCACTGCTTGTTTCATTTAGCAGTTTTTCAAAGTAATTACTCCATACTTCAAGGATATCTTTTTCTCCTGTTTTCATTTCACCTTTATCATCTCTAATTCCTTTTACAGCACTCTTTCCTCTATTCCTAAGCTTCTTCAACAACCTCCAGAGTATTTTGCCACCTTCTTGATATTTATTTTCTATATTCTTGCCAAAGTCCTTCCATGACTTTTGTTTAGCTAGTTTTACACACTGTTTAGCTTTCTTACATTTGTCTCTGTATTCTGTAAGAGTAAAAGCTGACTTATTTGTCAGGAACTTTTGATATGCTTTCTTCTTTTCCTTCACTGCCTCTTTAACTTCCTGTGTCCACCAGGGAGTTCTGATTTTTTTATCTTTGCACACAACCTCACCACATGCCTCTCTGGCAGAATCAATCAATGTTTCCTTCAGAGTTTGCCACTGAATCTCCAAGGTTTGATTCCTGTTCTCAAACTCTTTCATTTTCTTTTCAATAATATTTTTTGATAATAATACTTTTCAATAATAACTTTTCTTTAATTGATTTACTTGTATATTCTTTCTTTTTAAATATTGTGGCCGCCAATTGTAAGTCTCACGTGTACAAAACGTCATGAACAAAGAAATAGTCTCTGGTTAGAGCCAATCTCTGTCTGATTTACTGGTATTAATTCGAAATCAAATTTTGGAATATTTATTTGTTATTCAGCTGCACCACCAAATTGGATTCAGTCACCAAAACAGACACATTGAAAATAAAGAAACTTATACTGTTTACAGAAGTATTTAATTTAATTCTTGTTCAGCATTTAATGTAGAATATTATTCAGTAATAGGCATCTTTAAACAAGATAATCTTCATCTGTAGGAGTATGTTAAGTTGCTTCAGGATATTTTCTTAAATGGCTGGCATAGATTGGTTAATATTAAACCATTGCAACATATACTGGATATTAGTTAAGTAATTGTTTTATAAATTCTTTCAGGTTCCTGATGAAATGATACAGTGTATGTTTTGTGAAGACTGGTATCATGGAAGAGTAAGTTTTATTATATTCATTATTCAAGCTATTTTAAACATTCTTTATTAAATGCTTTGTGGGTGTATCTCCTAGAAAAAAAATGTTTTCTTTCTAGCTTTTTTTTATTTTTTTTTTTTGTGATAATCTCAGCATATATGAAGTTATGAAATTGATAACTTAAGTAGTATCCACATGAACTGCATTTGGGTGGTGGTGGGGCGGGGGGGGGTAAAGAAAAAATTAACGTCAGATTTCGATAATGTAATTTTAGGGAATTTGCACTGCATTTACAATTGCAGTGCAATGGTAAATGCATATTCTACCTTAAGTCTTCTTTAAGGTGGAATATCTTGGAGTATGTGCATTTTCTTCTAATGATATTTGTGTGTTTGAGTCTTCAATTCATGTTTCAGCTGTGATTCTTTCAAAACTTTGAGTAGACATTTTTCTTTTCAATGGAATATTTGTTATTATGCTGCTCATATCTATAGTGAAAAAATCTGAAGACAACATTATTAATTATTATGACATTTCTTGTTTTTTGTGTGTTTTTCTATGTGAGTTTTTGTGCATATTTTTATTCTGGCAACTCTAGTCTTCACACCCCTGCTAACTATACTCTTGCTCAGTTTCCAAGGATGGTCCCTAGTTCTCTTGACACCAGACCTGTTTTTTAAAAATTTCCTCATCATTTCCAGTTTTTATAACCTACAGATCTTCAACCTCTTCTTGTAAGGTTCATTTCATAGACCTGCTACCATCTTGGTCACTTGCCTCTGGATCCTCTCCACCTCCTCCTCATCCCCCCAAGAAACCCAGGTGACCAAATCTGTACATAGTAGTGAAGATAGGGTCTTCTAAAAAGAGGTATAGTAACCTGCTAGACTTTGCTTGTCAAGGTATTTTTCAAGTAACCTTGAAAAAAGATTACTAATCCTAGAGCTGCTTTAATAATTTTTTTGCAACATGCCCTCTAAATTTAACTCCCTATCTACTAACATCCCCAACTTCATCAATTTCCTGGAGTACATTTCCATCAATGTGGTACACATCTGGTAATCTTTTCACCCCAAAATGCCACATTAAACACTTACACTTTGCCACATTAAGCCGACATCCATTCTCCTTTGCCTGTGTTGCCAGCCTATCTAAATTATCCTGCAAAATTTTAATATCATCTTTATTAACTGTTGCTCTACCCAATTTTGCATCATCAGCAAACAACTGAATAGTTCCTCTCAGATCCTTTCCTATATCATTAATGCACAAATTAAAAAGCAATGACCTACCTTTATAAATTCATGTTACTCCCCCCCCCATCTCACACACACACACACACACACACTTAGTATCCCATTTCTGTCTACCCATTCCTGTATTTTGCTCTCGATACCTTGACTACAACTCCTGATGTGTTGATTGGTGGGTAATTTGTTGCATCAGTCTTGGAGCTTCCTTAATGCAATGGAACTGTTTTCCCCTCTTTCTACCCCTTTGGGACTAACCCAGAGCTGAGGCTTAATTAAACAACATGGTCAAAGATACTGCCAATTCCCTAGCACCTTCTCATAAAACTCAGGCTGGTATACCATCTAATCCCATAGCTGTATTCACACCAAGGTTCTGTAATACCCAAGGCACCTCCAGTTCATTTACCTCAATTTCCATATAAGCACTTTTCTCTCTTGTATTTCATACTCTGATTCTTGTCACCTGGATAATATACTCTTGCAAAGTGTTTACTTAACAATTCTACTATTTCATCTGCTTCAGTTACCTCCCTACTGTTGGCATTAATTAAAGTGATTCTTCCATAATTGTTCTTCCTTTTACTTGCAAATAACAAAAGAACTATAATAAATTTAGTTTAATCCTTTATCCAAGTGTGAACAAACAAAGTTTGCACCTGAAAATATCTTCAGGACTGAATATGGTGTTGTACTACCTTACCGGGGTAGGTAGTACAACACCAGACAACTCGTAGCAAAGGTGAAGCAAGCTACCAACACTCCTATCCCAGTATCTCCCATAATGCAAAACACATCTTGTGGATACGTATAATGTTATGCATTAAGGGATTGGCCAATACCCAGACTAGTTTCGACCTTTATTGAGGTCTCTTCAGTGGGAGCCAAGCCCAGAGCAGGAGATACCAGACAGAAGCAATAGCGAGGTCATCTTTACCTATAGGAGTTGCCAAAAGGTGTGCCACCTTTTTTTTTTTTTTTTTTTAAATTATTCTGGATTTAGAGAAAGATGTTGAAAGTTTATTTTTCACTTGGTTAGACTCTAATAAATTTAGTTTAATCCTTTATCCAAGTGTGAGCAAACAAAGTTCGCACCTGAAAATATCTTCAGGACTGAATATGGCGTTGTACTACCTTACCGGGATAGGTAGTATACAACACCGGGCAACTCATGTTGGTGGAGTTTAGTTTAATCTGCTCCACCTTTGTGGAGCAGATTAAACTAAATTTATTATAGTCTAACCAAGTGAAAAATAAACTTTCAACATCTTTCTCTAAATCCAGAGTAATTTAATAAAAAAAAAAAAAAAAAGTAGCACACCTTTTGGCAACTCCTATAGGTGAAGATGACTTCACTATTGCTTCTGCCTGGTATCTCCAGCTCTGGGCGGCCTGGCTCCCACTGAAGAGACCTCAATAAAGGTCGAAACTATTCTGGGTATTGTCCAATCCCTTAATGCATAACATTACACATCCGCAAGGAGATGTGTTTTGCATTATGGGAGATACTGGGATAGGAGTGTTGGTAGCTTGCTCTACCTTTGCTATGAGTTGCCCGGTGTTGTACTACCTACCCCGGTAAGGTAGTAGTACAACACCATATTCAGTCCTGAAGGTATTTTCAGGTGCAAACTTTGTTTGCTCACACTTGGTTAAAGGATTAAACTAAATTTATTATAGTCTAACTAAGTGAAAAATAAACTTTCAACAAAGGAACTTTTTGGGATTATCTTTGGCCTGTATTGCTAATTTCCTTTCATACTCTGATTGTGCCTTGTACTGCTCATGTGCCTGCTGGTCACTTTTCTCCTTGAATTCCTTCCATCATTTTTTTTTTTAAAGCTCCAGCTTAATGATATTCATCCATTTAACTCTCACTTTATTTATCTTCTTGACTGTAGGCATGAGGTCTGCTATTACTTTCCTCAAACACTCCTTTACCCCTTCCCCATGCATTATAAACATCCAGTTCTTGCAGTTTTACATGCCATTGCACTGATCCACACAATCTCTTAAGTTTATCATACTTATCAGCCCTTGAATTCCACATATCCCCCCCCCCTTCTTAACTAAAAATTTCACACATTTTGTCACCAGTTCAAGACCATATAATCACTCACCAGCTGGTGGCAATATGGTCATATTCGTTATTGACAAATTCTCTGATGCAATTACTAGATCTAGCACTCTCAAACCCCAACTACATTCCATCACATGCTGCCTAAGGTAATTATTCTTTAGTAACTGTATCCTGTGCAGAAATCCAGCAAAGTACTTATTATTATTAGTCTTATCTTTTACTCTAAAATTTTCAAAACATTTATGGCCAGAATTAATTTCTTAGTCAGCTGTTAAGTTTTAACAAGAGCTAGCTATTTCTTTATATCAGCTGCCTTCTTTGATGACCACTACTTCTTCCCTTTTAGAATATTCTGAGACCAGAGGCATAAGTAAGTGTTATTGTCTGATTTCACATTTTGAAATTTGCTGACATTACTTTAAGTTGCTTGCCATTCAAGAAATTTAGTGTTGCATGCTGCAGCTTTCTTCCTTCCCTTGATTCCTAATGCCTGAACAGATCATCTTATTATTTAGAAGGATCTCATCTCCTTTTGTGTCATCATGTTATGCATTAAATTTCTTTTGCTTGATTCACTTTTCTTCCTGTCTTATATTGATGGTTCCTATCTTTTAGTTCTTTTGAGTTTATTCCAAAGGTGATTTATCATTGCTGACAAAAACTGCTGGATCTTGGCTATCATTTTGATTAATTTTTATTAACCATTAGAAAAACGAAATGATTTGTTTGTGTTAGCATTTATTGGGATAGCCCGCTAAAGGGCTACACGGTCGGTTGTGTTTTCAGGGAGCTCCCGAAAGCTAAGTATAATTTTGAGTGAAAATTAGAATATAGGTTAAAGTCATAACGTAATATTGTCTAATTTTGGTAGCTTGTTGTGTCTGTGTGATTTTGGTGTGAATTCCGTTATTTAATTTAGTATTTAACAATACGTTTCATAGATTTGAATATGGTGCCAATGCGACGTAAGATAATGGCGTCCAAAAATACGTCATTGTTCAAAAACTATAATGTGAGAGAATTTGTCCAATGTGTGTGGGATGTATGCATTCCCGAATGAGGCTGGAGTTTGGATTGAAAGTGATAGTGGTGGGAGAATGTGCAGAAAGTCTAAGCAAAGTGAGGACTAGAAGTGTGTGTCAGGTTGTGAGACAGTTATGGTTGAAGAAAGCCAGAATGTGAGTGAAAATAGTGGCTTGATAGGGAATTGCGATGTACAAGATGGCAATGAGAGCGGTCAGAGAAAGAGTGAAAGCAACTATACAGAGAGAGAAAATGGTTTGAATGATAAAAAAAATGAGGAATTATTTGTAGGAAGTGAGATCGCTAGGTTACGCGCAGTGATACAAAATGCGCAGCGGCAATTAGAGCACCTGCAAAACTCTTTCTAGAGTGATTCGGCTAATGTAAATAAACAGTGTAAGAATGGGAGAGTTTCTAAAATGAAGGAAAGAGTGTTGTATGGTGACTCGTTATTAAGAGGAGTGATAGATGGGAGTTTAACTAAATCGTACTTACTGGGTGCAAAATTTAAGAATGTAAGTGAGAGTATTAGAGTGCAAAAACAGAGGGTGAAAGAATTAATAGTTGTGGTGGGTACGAATGAATTGAAAGGTGATAAATTTTTTATGAGAGAGGACTTGAAAGTATTGTTAAAGGTAGCGAAAGAAAAGAGTGACAGAGTTAGAATGGTGAGTCTGTTGCTGCGGTATGACAGAGAGGAGTTTAGAAGGAGGGCCATAATCGCAAATGACATTATGTGCAGGTTATGCAGACAGTGTGGTGTGGAATTCGTGGACGTGTGGAATGAGTTTGATGGGCGAAAGGACTTATACAAGATGGATGGCCTGCATTTGAATAGACTTGGGAGACTGGAAAAAGTGTTGCTGAATGAAGTGAAAATGAATGTGCAGAACCAGGGAAACTAGAACTACCAAGGAGGGGGGGGGGGTGGATGTGCGGACATCAGTGAGACAGTTGAGCGTAAGAATGTATATAATGTACCCGAGCCAGCACTAAGGACAAAAAATCAGAATGGAATAGTTAGAATAACGCATCAAGATAGGGGTGGGACAAAGGGATCTCAGCATTTCATGTATACTAATGTCAGGAGTATTAGGAACAAGAAGGAAGAATTTTTGGTCTTGATTGGCTCTTCCTGGCCACAGGTTATTGGCATTAGTGAAACACAGCTGATGGAAGATGATATAGTTAGTGGGATAGAATGTGTAGGTTATAGTGTGTTTAGGAGGGACAGAGAGAATAAAATGGGGGGAAAGGGTGTTATTGACGATAGCTGATGAACTGCAGTCAAGGAGAATTGAAGTTGTATCGCAGGATAGTGAAAGGAGCTCATTTGAGGATATTTGGTGTGAGATTGAGACTGGCAGAATAAAATATACAGTTGGGTGCTGCTATAGACCAGGTGATCGAATAGATGGTGGAGATAGTATGCATAAACAAATTGATGAAATGAGTGGAAGCAGGGTAATTATTATGGGGGATTTCAACAATGGTAACATTGATTGGAAGGAGGAGAGGACACATGTGAGGAAGGAAATGGATTTTATTCAATTATTAAGAGATAACTATCTGAGACAGCATGTAATTGAAAATACTAGGGGTGTGAGAGTGCTTGACCTCGTAATAGCATCTCAGAACTTGACTGTAATGAATATGATCATGTTGCCACCTATTGGTGAGAGTGATCATAAGGTCTTGACCTGGGAGGTGGCTAAAGGCGTGGAATTTTCTATTAAGACAGGGTATATGTGGAATTACCATGCTGGCAAGTATGACAAGCTTAGGGGATTGCTTGGATCAGTGCCATGGCATGTACAACTGCAAGGGCTGGGAAGTGGTCAAGTGGTCGATAGAGCATGGGAAGTGGTCAAGGAGCATTTACAGGAGATTATGGCTGATTGTATACCTAGGGTCCGAATAGTAAAACAAGTAGGGGTTAAATGGATGAATAACACCATTAAGCTTGAGCTGCAAAAAAAGAAACAATTGTGGAGGGAATTTAAAGTAAGGGGTGACCTGCAGGCACACGAATGGTATAAAGTGCAGACCAGAAGGGTAATGAGTGTGGATAAAAAAAGCAAAGGTGGATTTTGAAAGGAAACTAGCTATGCAAGCAAAAGAGAATCCCAAACAGTTCTTTCAATATGCTGCAAACAAGAAAAAAACTGTACACAGCAAAATGATTTTAAGGAATGACGACGGTAAGGAGGTCACTGAATCAGTCGATATAGTGGAGTTACTGAGCACGCACTTTGCAAAAGTATATCATCCAGGTGGTGACATTGAAGAAATGAAGGAATAATTAGTTTATACGGGAATTGTGATGAATGAAGTGGAGGTGAATAGTCTATTACAGAACTTTAATGTGAATACATCTGTGGGATTGGATGGTATACCGGCACGGGTCTTGCGTGAAGCGGCTAAGGAATTATCAGTGCCTTTGACCATGTTGTTTAATCTGAATCTCGGATCTGGTTTAGTCCCGAAGGTGTGGAAAGAGGGGGAAAATAGTTTCACTGCATAAAGGTGGATCGAAGACTACGGTTGCAAATTACCGACCGATCAGCATATCAGGAGTCGTTGTCAAGGTTTTGGAGAAAGTAGTCAAGGGAAAAATACAGGAATGGATTGATGAAAATGAGATACTGTACAGGGGACAGCATGGCTTTGTGAAGGGTAGATCATGCCTCAGTAACTTGCTCAAGTTTTATATGACGGCTGAACTGGATAAGGGTAATGGGTTTACAGTGATACTGCTGGACCTGGCAAAGGCGTTTGACAGGATACCACATGGAATTCTAATCCATAAACTACAACATATGAGAATGGATATAGGGTTGGTGAGATGGATAGGTGGGTGGTTGATGGAGAGATATCAAAGAGTAGTTTATTCAAGGTAGAGTCCAAAAGATCGCCTGTGACTAGTGGTGTGCCGCAGGGTTCTGTTCTTGGACCACTGCTGTTTAATTTGTTTATTAACAATATAGGGAAGGATCTAAGAGGAACAGTTCATTTGTTCGCTGATGATGCAAAGTTGGGTTGGGCAATAGTGAATGCAGAAGATGTCAAAATCTTGCAGAACGATTTGGATAGATTGGAGTTCTGGGCTAAGGAGAATGGATGTCAATTTAATGTGACAAAATGTAAGGTTATGCATTTTGGGGTGAAAAGATTAGCAGCAGTATACCACATTGGTGGAACTGTACTCCAGGAGATTGATGAGGCCAGGGACTTGGGAGTGTTGGTGGATAGGGAGATGAAGTTTAGGGGGGCACATTGCAAAAGTAGCTAAATCAGCTCATCAACTCACTTGGTTGTTGAAAAATACCTTGACGAGCAGAGACAAGCAAGTTATTGTACCTCTGTACCGAGCCTTGATAAGACCTCATCTCGACTACTGTGCCCAGATTTGGTCACCTCGGTTCCTTCTTGATGGGGAGGAGGTGGAGAGGATCCAGAGGCGAGCGACTAAGATGATAGCAGGTCTATGGAATGAACCATATGAGAACAGGTTGAAGATTTGTGGGTTGCAGAAACTAGTTGATAGGCGGAAAAGAGGCGATATGATTGAGACATTCAAATTGCTAAAGGGATTCTCTAGGATTAATTCAGAGGATATTTTTGAGATCAGGACTGGTGGTGGGAGAATTAGGGGACATCTATGGAAGCTGGGCAAGAGTGGTGTTAGAGCTGGGTTCTTTACTTTTAGAGTGGTAAATGAGTGGAATAAGCTGCCAGAGTCTGTTGTGGGTGCTATGACCATAAATGAGTTCAAGGCAATGTATGATAGATACTGTGAGAATGTCATATAGTTGTGTGGACATGATGTTTAGGGCCTCCCTCGATGAGTCTAAGGACTCCCTGGAGTCACCCGAAATAATAATAATAATTTTCCACCAGACATGTTGTCACTGTTTTTATTATTATTATTATTTTTTTAGTCCCATTGTGAAAGCTTGTTTTTTATAAATTGTGCTAATTGCATTTCTTCATTCCTGTAAGTAGTTTTTAATCAGTTTTTTAGCAACCACAAAGACAGTTTTGATTATCATCATGCCTCTGTTGATCAGGCATAAAATTAAATGAAATAACAGATTCAGTTGTTTGGAAGCTAGGTATTATGTTGGTGCAATATGAAATTCTTAATGCAATAATTGATTTATCCATTTACAATATACATATATTAATTTCACTTTTTTTCATTGAATTAATTAGATATATTCATATTTTACAAACCCTGTCTTTAGCATTTAGGTGGTGATATTCCAGAAGATAAGAACTATAGTGAAATGATCTGTCATAAATGCATGGAATTGCATTCATTTCTATATTTGTTTTACCATTATCTCTCAGGTATGATTTTGAAATATATAACTATTAAATAATTAATTTTTTAGTGAAACAAGATTAAAAATTCAAATCAATATAATGTATAGTTAAGAAACTTTCTGGGTGTGTATATTGTTTGTGAAGGCATATATTGTCATCTCTACTCCAGCAAAGTTGTAGGGATAGTTGTAGTGGATAGTTTACTATAGTGGATTTCTTTTATTATAGCATTCTGCCTAAGAGTTTGGTCAGGACTTGCGACCAGTCCTGACCAAGTGGCTAGTAGTTTATTATATACCCTGAGGATTTAGTGTTTGTTTTGAACAGCTTCCCCTTCTACTATATCACATGTTTTTAGCTCAATAACCTTAAAGATGATTTTTATCATGTTCTTATGAATTCTCATCTATTTATATGATAAAAATCTAATGACAATAATCTTCATTTTGTCTAAATCCATCTTATAACATGCAACTTACAGAGACAAAAAAAAATACTAGTGGTGGTGGTGGTGGACAATAGATGGCATTGATGTTGATGATGGTAATGGCAGTTCAGCATGATTGGAGGGTTAAGTTGTTATATTGTTTTTGCTTAGCTGTTTCAGTTAGTAAAAAAAAACTGTCCGCTACACCATTGTTTTTATCATCTCTGTAAAGTTTAATTAATTAATTTTAAATTAATTTAATTAATTAATAAACACTCTCCATGTGTTTATTAATTACACAAGAGTTCAATTCCAATTGGTGTAATGACTTTTAACTATTTCTTTTAGAATCTGGAAAATCACTGACTCAAGACCAAATAAATATATATATATATACATTTAATGAAACTAAAAACTGTGTATATTGTAAATAAAATAAAAGTAATAACTATAAAACTAATTGGATCCAAGGCCTTCTAAAATAAAAATATACTTTAGAGATCTCCTTTATCTTAGAGAATAAATTCATTCTATCGGTCTGAACATTTTGTTTTCCACAGTGAATTTCTACAAACAAATGTTAATTAGAGTCAGTTCTTTATTAGGCCTTTATTTTCAAAATATAAAACTTCTTATTAACTTCCCTGGGACTATGCAGTGTTTCCTTATTTAGCATAAATTGTCACATTCATCCTCACTGTTTCATTGGAGTATAAATATTCTTACCTTAGGCAGTTTTATTACAAGACACACAAATCATAAATTCATTACCAGGGAAAAATAGTTTCCTTTACTACCTTAGAAACACTGTATCAAAGTAAAACTCTTCATTAAAGCCACTTGATAGTTTCATATTCCTCTAATTACATCACTTGTTCCAATAAATCAATATCACTGGCATCTTTGAGACAGAAGGAGAAACTTTTCATTTAGCATTTCTTCAAACATTGAAATAAAACATCTGCTTAATCTCCTTTTATTTGCTATTTTCACTTGTTAACAGCCTTATCAATCCAGTCAAAGGATTTACCTTGTTATGATTCGCTTTTTAGAATCCACTCATAATATATATTCAAACTGTCAAATTTACTTAAATACTTCCTAAAATAAAATTCTCTGATTTGCATTCTTAAACTTCCATTCTCTCCTTACTTGTTTTCCTTATTCCCCAGATACCAAACGCTCTGTCAGTCACCGATAAAACTCCTCGTAGGGCTTGCATACTCCATGTAAATGGCAAACGAGAAGTTATATGTAATGGCTGACACGTCTCGTCAGCATAAATCACAAACCACAACAAATATCTCAACACTTAACGATTTTATATTACAATGAAGAAGATTAAAATTTATTACAAACTCTCAGAATCTGGTAAGAACATCAATTTCAAATGGTTTACATTTCATTTTAAATAATAATATCAGTACGGGCACATTGCAAGTGCTGATCATACATGTTATGAAACCAAAACTAATGATATATTAGAATAGAGAAACAATTGTGGTCAGCTGTGTACAGAAAGTCATTTTTTTTTTAATATGAATTCCACGCATGGAAAGCTGAAAATCTATAGTACATCATAGGTGGGCTGAAAATTAGATAACACAGAAACTCTGCCCAAGAAACCAAACATGGACTAGCTTTTTACAAGCTGCTTCAGTCCTTAAGCAGGATGGTGATAGTGGGCTAACACTGGGCATCAAAAATTGCCTGCTACCTTAAGACTCACGGACATCTATGTCAACATTCACCACTTTTATGTATATGTCTTCCTGTCTGTTATGAAATGAATAGTAACTGGATGATGTTTTTGTGACATAATATTTAATAAAATGTGAAAGGTTTTTGTTTAGTTTAGTGAAGGGTTTAGTATTTTCAGGGTGGATAGAGAGGATAGAATGAAGGCAAGGGTACTGCTGATAAAGCAGATGAATTACAGCCAAAAAGAATAGGAGACAGACAGACATACAGATTGGCGGCAGTTCTTTTGAGGCAGTCTCGTGTGAGATTGAGCCCAATAAGACAAAATATATGGTTGGTTGTTGCTATAGGCCAGGGGTAACTAAGACAGGGATGATGGGAAGATGATAGCCAGGGATGAGGAGAGTGATCATGTGGTCTAGGTAGGGAAGTTACAAAACATGGCGAAACATTCTCTGAAGAAGGGATATATATGGAACTACAAGGCAGGGAATTATAACAAGCTTAGGAGAAAGTTGGAACCTGTGCCATGGCATACAAACCTGCAAGGGAAGGATGTTAGTAGTGCATGGGAGATATTTAAGGGCATCTGGAGGAAGCAGTATCAAATTGTATACCTAAGGTCAGGAGGGTTAATGAGGTAGGAGTTAGATGGAAGAATAATATCATTAAGCAGTAGCTATAAAGAAAGGAAGTGTGTGGAGGGTATATAATAAGAAAAGTGACCAGCATGGTAAGGAAGGCAAAAAAAAAAAAAAGATATATGAGAAGAAGCTAGCCAAGCAAGCCAAAGGAAACCCCAATCTGAATTACTTTGCTCAAGTCTGGTCACCTAGGTTTCTTGGGGATGAGGAAGTAATGGAGAGGAGCCTGAGGCAAGTGACCAAGGTGGTGAGTGGTCTGTGGAATGATCCCAATAATGATAGATTGATGGTTTGTGGATTGCAGAAGTTGGTTGATAGGCAAAAAGAGGGATATGATAGCAACATATAAATTACTTAGGGTTTTATAGGATTGAAGATCATCCTTGGAAGTAAGAAAGAAGAGCATAGTTAGTATGGATGTGTAAGGACTGGAGTTTTCACTTGGAAAGTGATAAAATGAATGGAATGAATTGGCAGAGTTAGTTGAGTGCTGCTTTAGGAGAGGTGTGATTGCTTTAGGAGAGGTGTGATAGTATTGTGTTGGATAGTTTGGTTCTCCCACAATGAGTTCAGACTCCATGGAAGTGTCCATACACTAATAATAAAATAGAATAGACTTGTAATATTAATAACAAACATCATCAGAGCACTGATAACTCTTGGATCTGTTAGATAAAAATTCAAAGAGCATGCAATATGCATTATAATGGATACAACTGAAATAGATAATGTCAGCAAACATTATCTGTTCCATTTGAGGATAGGCATTATCTTACAGATATGGGAAGTCATATCTTCGAGAGTTATTCTTATGAAAGATTTGATCAATGAGGGGGAAAAGTTTATAAGGCTCCTTAAACAATCTCTGAAATTTGAAAGAACTGCAATGAAGCAACATAATTTGTTCCATTCAATAACATGTTTTGTAGGTAAGCTGAGCCATATTTCTCATGTTTCATGAACTCTTCCCTTATTTCTGCAGTAAATGCAACCACTTCATTTGTTCAAAGTTATACCACCTTTGCCACGAGTTGCCCTAGTCCTGAAAGATACTTCAAGCGCAAACTTTGTTTGCTTACACTTGGATCAAGGATTAAACCAAGTATATAATTTCTTGGTATCTTTAATTTATAATATAACCAAGTGAAAAACTTTCAATTATTACAATACTCTGGATTAGAGATAGATAGTTGTATCTGGATAGATAGATATCTATGTATCTGGATTTTTTTTTTTTTTATAGCTTTCCTTTAACTATTATTGCTATTATTGTTATTATTACTACTACTACTACTACTACTACTAATAATAATATGTATCTGGATATTTTTTATTTTATTTTTTTATTTAACTTATTAAAATAAACATTACACGATAGGTAACAAGGACTATTTACATATTATATATTATAAGTTTTTAAGTATATATATTTCAGAGAAAGAAAACATTTTTCCTTTCGGGTGTACAATACAGAATGCAACAAATGAATTAAAAATTTACAGTTCAGTTGCAGTCTGAGTTATCTTTCAGATGAAGCACATTGTCGTCGTCAATCCAGAAGAGGGTACCAGTCGGATTCCACGCCTCTATGAATTTCGCGACAGTTCTTGTTTCTTTGAAGTGCTCAAGTTCCAATATCAGCCTGCTTTTTAGTTTCCGACGGAGGATATACATGAGGGTTTGTGCAGTTTCAGTGATGGATGGGTGCTGGTTACTTGTCTGTTTTAGGTAGAAGCTGTAGATGACGGCCTTAGCGCAGATGAAGAGGAAATTGCATGTTCTGTGTCTGTTTTCTTCTGTGTGGACTAAATTCCAGTAGTCTTCTTGGCTGTGTGCGTAGTTACAGGTGCTCGAGGCAGTATTCAGGGCATAGGTGATTATCATTTTGTTTGTGGGACAGGTCAGATATGTGTGTTCCAAGGTACCTGAAACGTCACAGAATAGACACAGATCTGTTTCTCTTAGCTGAAATTTGTAGAGCTTAGAAGGAGTTGGCAAGATGTTGTGCCATAGTCTCCACTGTATATCGGAATCTGGTTTGGCACATTTTGATTTATATGGCAGATCCCACTGAAAACTGTGTGGTATATGCAGCCTTGTAGATGAAAGTGTTAAGGCTGAGTATAAGAAGGGCGAGGATGGGGACACTGACATGAGATTTTCTTGTAGTTGGAGGGAAGAATTGGAAGTGAGGTTTCAGATTGTACAAGATGAAATATTGGCCCCAAGCAGTTTCTAGAAGGAATACGGATTTCCTGAGGTGTAGCGATATCTGGATAGGCTTTTATAATGGAGGCTTGCAGCTGTTGATATTGCTTTTCAGTTTTTGGGTTCTTCATTGGTAGGCTTGTGAATGCTTTCCACTTTAGGGTGTGGGTTAGGAGGTCTCCTATGACTCTTATTCCTGCCCAGTTCCATGTAGGGAAAAGAAAAGGCTGGCCCGTTGTGAGACTTGTGATGTTTCTGTTCGCAAATAGTGGTTCTGTAAGTACAGCTGATTCTGTTGATCCTGTGAGTGTGTGATGAAGTCCTGTGTTTTTCCATTGCTGTAGAGCGTCTTTGTAAAAAAAGAGGTAGCTTAGGAGGAGATGGTGCAGGACTGGCCATTCGGAGGATTGTGGAAAGTGTAAGTCCTCTGGTGGATGATTTCGTGATGTAATCGAAGGTGGTCACATAAGTGTGATTGCATTGAAGTGTTTTTAGGAGGAGGATTATCCTGAAAGATCTAATCTTGTTTTCAAGGGAAATCAGGCCTTGACCTCCCTTGCATCTGGATAGATAGATAGACAGGAAAATATGACTTCTCCATTACTTCCACCTTAGCATTACCACCTCTGGGTCTGGCTCCCACTGATGAGACTTCAATAAAGGTCAAAACCGGTCTGGGCAGTGACCCTTACCTTAATGCATAGCATTATACATGTCTGCAAGGAGATGTGCTTTGCATTATGGGATACTAAGGCAAGTGATGAGAAGTCATGAGTTGCTCCAGTCCTGAAAGATACTTCAGGTGCAAACTTTGTTTGCTTACACTTGGATAATGGATTAAACCAAGTATATAATTTCTTGGTATCTTTAATTCATCTGTTCAAGCTACACAAACAAGAAATTCTACGAATGCCATGAAGAGACGGATGGATATTTTTTCCCACAGGTAAAAAGGATGTGTATTTTTTGAACTTCTTTAGATGTAACATTTTCAGTTTTTTTTTTGCCATGAGAAAGGTATCCCCAGTCTATATATGCTTAAAAATAAAATCACCCATTGTTTCTCATACATGTTAATGACATTCATTGTTCTAATGTAATCAGAACTGTTATGGATGAACTGCAGGTACTAACTCCTAAAATAAGAAGATACTTATGCACAATTTGCATTGTTTCTTCATCACTGGAAGTGTGTCTCAGAGTTCTTTCACAGGTTATTTAAAGAGCCTCACAAAATGTTTCTTAATTCATGGAATTTTAATTGGAATAATTCTGTGCCTCTCAACCATATGTAAGGCAGTTATATAAAACAGGAACCTTTAAATTACAGGTATAAGCTCAAAGAGAACTGTAGATATTTTTCTTAAGATGACCACAATGGAATCAAAATTTGAAGGCCTAACTAGGCTAAATTTTGTAAGTCTAAAATGATAGTGGTAGTGATGTTTAGGGTTCATCCCTGTGTGTGTGTGTGGGGGGGGGTAAACGTGAGTGAAGTCTGATTGATTTGCATCCTCCAGATTCTCTGCCTTCATGTTTGTGGTCCTGGTAATATACTTGGACTTATCCTCTAGTAAATGGACATAAATTATCAGACTGGATTAGACTTTTCAAAACACTATGTTAAATATTCTGCAGCTTGTGTGTGAGAAAATTTTTAAAAAAATGTAGAAGTGAATCAACATAGGTTTGAATCAAGATGCATCTTCTACAGGCTTCTCTGTCATGTTAGGCTTCACTAGGTGGTAGATGAATTTTATTGGCTAGTGTAATTGCCACTATAGGGATTTAACATGGCCAAAACGAAACTTTTCCTGTTCTCTTGGCATGTGATATGAGTTTTTAGAGCCAAGTTGACATTGTGAAAAAGCCAAACATTCAAGGATGCAGCTTTAAAATGGCTATGAGACTGGCCATTAATATATATCGAATTGAACCTAATAGTAATGCTTTAGGCATTTCTGGAATTGCCTAGATAGTGCTGCTATCCTGTGAGGTATGCTTGGAGGGGGGAATCTGAGTATTGCTATGGGATGGGGGGGATACCTCTAGGGCAAAGATTTGCAGAGAATCTGGAGGAAATTTTCTATCTTGGACTTAATGAAGAAAGTCATATTCTATATCCCTCCTAATTATATCTTACATTAACAACAGCAATAATGAAAAGTCAATCAAAGAGAAATAGTGTACAGAACATCTAAAACATTTGAGATATGCATCACAGATGTATGTGGTCATAATTCCAGATTTCATCTATCTTCATTTCATCTCCATTTAGACAAACCATACCTTCTTTTGCAACATAAATCAAACTTGTAGCTTTTTCAATCATTGCTCAATATCACTTTTCCATTTATGCATTCTTTGATCCTTTTGTTCTTACAGATGACATTTATGCTTGTTTCTTCTAGTGTCTATTGTCAGAGAGCAACCAGTTTAGAATATCCTCTTTTTTATCTTCTTTGGTTAGAAATATCCTTGTGTCATCCTATTATATTTGTTTATTGTCTCTTGCTCTCCTAATGCCATTATTTATCCTGTTTTTTAATGTTCATTTCTTCAATCTAACTTCTAATAGCAACATCATTTTCTCTGGAGGTATTATTGTGAACAATTCCAGCTGACCTTCCTTTTTCCAGCTGCACTGATGGTAGAGATAATGATGCTTGTCATTATCTGCTGCCACCAATGATCTTGCACAAATTGTCTATATGCATACTAGTACTTCAAGGTTCTCTCAGTGAGAAAAGGCTATAGGCTTTTACTCACTCATCAATAAATTAATTCATAGTTTTGATGATGACCGTACACTTATTCTTTAATCTAAAGTTTAATCAACTAATGCCTTAAACACAGACCTTTATGTCATTTTTTCTTGAGCAGGGATAAACTAATCACCTTCAGTGTTACTAAAGCACAGTCCTACATTTTTCTTTCAAAAAGGATATTATTTCACTTTCCTTTACAATTGATAATACATGATTGCTAGATAGGATCAGATCTCTTTCCTCAGACCTTTTCTAGATATTCACCTCTAATCTTTTCTAGCATAAGCATATCACATCAGTAGCTTCTTCAGACTCTAAAAATTGGCATCCTTTTCTGCTGAAGACACCATCTGCCTACTAACTTTACAAATCTCAAATTTACCAATCTATAGAATACTGACCTCATTTTTGGGGGTGATGCACTAAAACTCCCTCAAAAAATTCCTGATGCTGTTGAGAGGAGAGTAGTCCAGCTAATCAATGAACTCTTTCTTATGAGCTCACTTCATCCATTGTCTCCTAGACACTCTCTTTCAGCCTCATGTCTTTTCTTCTTGTACCTCCATCAGCCATGCTTCTCCAAACTGGCAGTCATCATTCTGCTAATTTCCACTAGGTCTGTTAAAAACATGAACATCAGCTGCTAAATAAGATGAAAAATCAACCTCGCCAGAAAAAAATAGCCGTTTGGCTTTTCATCTTAGTTATGCTATGTTATAATATAATATAGTGACACACCTTTCGGTCAATCGTATAGCAAAAATATGTAAGTTTTCTTCACTTAAACTCTGATATTCTAGGTCTAGCTACTCACTGATGAGACCTCAAAAAAGGTTGAAACCGGTCTGGGTAGTGACCTCTCCTCATAATGTAAAACAGTACTACATCTCTTAAGAGCTGTGTGTTTTACATTATGAGAAAATATCAAGAACAGTGAGGGAGCTTGCTCCACCTTTGCAATGAGTTGCCGTGGTGTGGCACTACCAAGTGATCACTTACGCTTGGCTACGCTGACAGTTCGTCGGCATGAAACGTTACAGATCGTAGTTTTCGATCTTAGTTTCGCTTACTGGCTGAAAAACAATAAGGGATCTTTATCCCCTTAACTTACAGGGTGTTCAGGATAAATTTGACAGTTTCGTAAGGAAAAAGAAAATCTTCTTTGTATCTATTAAATT
This sequence comes from Typopeltis vanoorti, assembly GCF_054136105.1. NCBI lineage: Eukaryota > Metazoa > Arthropoda > Arachnida > Uropygi > Thelyphonidae > Typopeltis > Typopeltis vanoorti. The sequence continues at coordinate 107,405,098 of NC_143568.1, read as the reverse complement.
TAATGAATTGACAAAAAAACATTACAGGCAGAGTTAATTACAATACTATCAACAAGATTTACTCAAAATAACCACCATTAGCATCGATCACAGCTTCAATTCTGCTTCGGAACCTCGAACAAGCTGATGCTACAGTCTCCCTGGGAAGGGCCGCAAAAACTGTTTTAATTTTATCCATTAACTGGGCTTTTGTATTACTGGAAGTGCGATTGGTGTCTTTTTCAACTGCGCCCCATACAAAATAATCCATGGGGTTAAGGTCTGGGGAGTTTGGAGGCCAAACATTTGGACTGGTGAAGTCGTAGAAATTTTCAGACAACCATTTTTGACTTTTCCCAGAGGTGTGGCAAGGGGCCGAATCCTGCTGCCATACATACGGCCTACCATTGGCTACCCTTGTTATCCAGGGCTTGACTACAGTTAGCAACTCCACGAACAAAGCCCGAATTCCAATGCCAGGGTTCTTCAACACCTGTTCCTGCAGATTTGCGAGGAATTCTGCTGTACGAACGCAATCAGATCGTCTGCTAGGGATCTTTCTTCTTGCTACATCCTCGTAGTCACCATTGCAAGTCTCTAGTTCATGCCTGATTGTTTTTACTGTATTCAGGGAGCATTGGGCAGCAGTCGTAATATCCTTATTTTGATGGCGGGCACGAATCATCATGATACAAGTTATTCTCTTCCATGATTCAGGTGGGTTCCAGCTATCCATCCTTTCTGACATCTTGTATATGAATGAAGAAGGGTCCAAACTTTTAAATGAAGAGAAGTGTGTGTTAATACATGTAACTTACGGAAAAATATAATTAATTATAAATATGTCAAATTTATCCCGAACACCCTGTATATCAGCTGCTAAATGTTCTTTTGCAGTCCAACATTCTTAGATGATTTTTTATATCTGATGATTACTGAAAATAAAAGTGTATATAGTGAAGCGGAGATACTCATTATATATTCTAAATTGGTTTCAATGAAAGTTATTCTCATCATCATCAAATTCCTGCCATGTGCCCTGAATGGGTGTACAGGATATGATAGTACTACATGAAAAATTTACATCATTATTAACTTCCTATCTACAATTTTCCTCCAAATCAGTCTGTTACTTGTCAAGACTCGAACGTTATCAGATCTTATATTTCTATCGTCTAAGGCACCTTGTACCGTATCAACCCACCTATATCTTGGTCTTCCTCTGGGTCGTTTTCCTGCCAACTTGGCAGACAACACCTGTTTTTTTATTATTATTATTATTATTACGGGCTACTCCAGGGAGTCCTTAGACTCATCGAGGGAGGCTCTAAACATCATGTTCACACAACTGTTCAACATTCGGACAGTATCTATCATACCTTGCCTTGAACTCGCTCACTGTCATAGCACCCACAACAGACTCTGGCAGTTTATTCCACTCATTTACCACTCTAAAAGTAAAGAACCCAGCTCTAACACCCCTGTTAACCACGCTCTTGCCCAGCTTCCATGGGTGTCCCCTAGTTCTCCCACCACCAGTCCTGATCTCAAAAATATCCTCTGAATTAATCCTATAGAAACCTTTTAGCAATTTGAATGTCTCAATCATATCTCCCCTTTTCTGCCTATCAACTAGTTTCTGCAACCCACATATCTTCAACCTGTTCTCATATGGCTCATTCCATAGACCTGCTATCATCTTAGTCACTCGCCTCTGGATCCTCTCCACCTCCTCCCCATCAAGAAGGAACCGAGGTGACCAAATCTGGGCACAGTAGTTGAGATGAGGTCTTATCAGGGCTCGGTACAGAGGTACAATAACTTGCTTGTCTCTGCTCGTCAAAGTATTTTTCAACAACCAAGTGAGTTGATGAGCTGATTTAGCTACTTTTGCAATGTGCCCCCCTAAACTTCATCTCCCTATCCACCAACACTCCCAAGTCCCTGGCCTCATCAATCTCTTGGAGTACAGTTCCACCAATGTGGTATACTGCTGCTAATCTTTTCACTCCGAAATGCATAACCTTACATTTTGTCACATTAAATTGACATCCATTCTCCTTAGTCCAGAACTCCAATCTATCTAAGTCATCTTGCAAGACTTTGACATCTTCTGCATTCACTATCGCCCTACCCAACGTTGCATCATCAACGAACAAATGAACTGTCCCACTTAGACCCTTCCCTATATCGTTAATGAACAGATTAAACAGCAGTGGTCCAAGAACAGAACCCTGTGGCACACCACTAGTCACAGGCCGTCTTTTGGACTCTACTCCTGAATAAACTACTCTTTGATATCTCTCCATCAACCACCCAGCTATCCATCTCACCAACCCTATATCCATTCCCATATGTTGTAGTTTACGGATTAGAATTCCATGTGGTATCCTGTCAAACGCCTTTGGCAGGTCCAGCAGTATCACTGTAAACCCATTTCCCTTATCCAGTTCAGCCGTCACCTTGTTATAAAACTTGAGCAAGTTACTGAGGCATGATCTACCCTTCACAAAGCCATGCTGTCCTCTGTACAATATCTCATTTTCATCAATCCATTCTGTAGTTTTCTAATCTTTCTCACCCATTCTATTTAAGTGACCATACTACCTGAGATTAGCTCTGCTAATGCATTCCTGGATGATGACAATGTCAAGTTCTTTCCTAATATTCTTGTTTTTAATATGATATTGCCATTGATGCCATCTGTTCATGCCCCTAATCTTTCTCAGGACTCATATCTGCAGTCTCTCTAGTCGTTGGTCAAGTGTTTTACTTCTGACCCAGCTCTCAGATCCATAAGTTAAAACTGGTTTGAACACTGTTTTGTATATAGCTAATTTAGTGTTCTGACTAATTTCTCTCTTATTCCATATGAATTTTTTCAGTTGACTTCCTACCATACCAGCTTTGTTGATTCTGTTGTCTATTTCCATATTTAATTTACCATCTTCACTAAAAATCGTACCTAAGTAACTGAAATGTTTTACTTGTTCCACAGGTTCCCCGTTCATAACACAGTAGACATTTTCAACAATTCTACCAATTTTCATTGTCTTTGTCTTTTAAATGCTGACCTTCATACCATATCTATTACAACAGTTATTCAATTTAGTCAGGGAACCTTGCAGGCTTGAGCGGATTTATTCAGAAGTATAATATCGTCCGCATAAAGCAAACAGCTGACATTAACATCTCCAATTTTGATATCAGGTTTAATACCACTTTCCTTCATAATGTGATCCATATAGATAATGAGTAACAGAGGGATAATATACATCCTTGTCTCATACCAGATTTAACATTAAACCATGTTACTGTACTTTCTTCAATTCTAACTGCTGATTTACAACTCAAATAAAGACTAAGTATTGCTTGATATAATGCCCCATTGACACCATATAACTACCGTATTGAATAGCTTCTCTCTTGGCACTTTGTCATATGCCTTTTCCAGATCAACAAAACTTAAATACAGATCTTTGTTATATTGCCATGATTTCTCAACTATTTGTCATAAAGTGAAGATCTGAACCTGACAGCCTCTATTTGGCCTGAATCCGGCTTGTTTTTCACCAAGCTTTTCTTCCACAATTCTTCTCAACTGTTTCTCAAGTATACTTGCATAAATTTTACCAGGAACACTCATTAGGGAAATACCTCTGTAATTCTCACATTCAGTTTTATTTCCCTTTTTATATATGGGTACTATGAGAGCTCTACTCCAATTATCGGGAATTCTTCCCTCTGTCCATGCTTTCTGAACTATGCAGTGCAGCCACTGTAAGACACTTATACTTCAGCATTTCTGATCGATTATCATCTATTTGGCCTGAATCCAGCTTGTTTTTCACCAAGCTTTTCTTCCACAATTCTTCTCAGCTGTTTCTCAAGTATACTTGCATAAATTTTACCAAGAACACTCAGTAGGGAAATACCTATGTAATTCTCACATTCAGTTTTATTTCCCTTTTTATATATGGGTACTATGAGCTCTACTCCAATCATCGGGAATTCTTCCCTCTGTCCGTGCCTTCTGAACTATGCAGTGCAGCCACTGTAAGACACTTATACCACCATACTTCAGCATTTCTGGTTGATTATCATCTGCTCCTGCTGCCTTTCCACATTTCAAGCCATTGATGCTTTTTCTACTTCAAGTATGGATATGTATTCCTGACTGTATGCCTGTTGAGTGTTTTTTACCACTGTGTTATCACTGCTTGTTTCATTTAGCAATTTTTTGAAGTAATTACTCCGTACTTCAAGGATATCTTTTTTCTCCCATTTTCATGTCACCTTTATCATCTCTAATTCCTTTTACAGCACTCTTGCCTCCATTTCTAAGCTTCTTCATTAACCTCCAGAATATTTTGCCACCTTGATATTTATTTTCTATGTCCTTGCCAAAGTCCTCCCATTACTTTTGTTTAGCTAGTTTTACAGAATTTTTAGCTTTCTTACATTTGTCTCTGTATTCTCTAAGAGCACAAGCTGGCTTATTTGCCAGGAACTTTTGATATGCTTTCTTCTTTTCCTTCACTGCCTCTTTAACTTCCTGTGTCCACCATGGAGTTCTGATTTTTCTATCCTTGCAGACAACCTCACCACATGTCTCTCTGGCTGAATCAATCAGGGTTTTTTTCAAGGCTTGCCACTGAATTTCCAAGGTTTGGTTCCTGTTCTCAAACTCTTTCAATTTTTTCTTCAATAATCTTTGTGTTTTGAAAGTTATTCTGATTTCAGTTAACGATGTGTTTTTTATTTCTAAATTAAGTTTTGATTAATAGTGTACAGTTTCAGAATCTAGAATATATGCTGTAAAGTTTAATCAAAAGGTTACCACTATTCAAATTTCTTGTTCCAGTATATATGAAAATATACACTGAAGTGCAATTGAATTAGGGATAGGAGACTGTATGCAAATTCTGTACTGCAACTCTCACTTTTGTGCACACGCGTGGCTCAAACTGTGCTTATATTTAGCTGTCAGCGTTAGCTTTTCCAGGCATTTGTCATGAGAAGCGTAATAGAATGTGCAGGATCTAGCTGCATTTGAGAGATGGCAGATCATAGTTGTCTGATAGATGAGTCACTTGATCTCTGAAATTGTCAATGAACTTGGATTTTCTCATACGACATTTTCAAGAGTATTCCAAGAATATGAAAATTCTGGCAAAAAAAAAACAAGTACCGAGACAAACTGGAAAGGGAAGCCAGACTTGAATGATCGTGGGCTTCACCGTCTGACTTGCATTGCATGGACTGATAGGGACTAGAGATTATCTCAAATCACCTCCCATCTGAATAAGGTTCCAGCCGGAAAGTCAATGAAAGGACTGTGCAGTGTTCACTTCACCATCTCGCTTCAGGAGCCACACTTATGAGAGTCCCACTTCTAACAGTACGACACAGAGCTTGAAAGCCTTGCCTGGGCTAAAGAACATCAAAACTGGATAAATGAAAATTGGCAACATGTAGTCTGGAGTGATGAATTGCAATTTAAACTTCATAGTGCCGATGAGAGACTGAGGATATGGCACCAACCCCATGAATCCATGGATCCTGCATGTCAAATTGTAACTTTACAAGCTGATGGTGGCTCAGTGATGGCCTGGGGGGGGTGTCTTCGGCTTGGATGCCTTTGGTATGTGTACCAATGACTCTCAGTGCATCTTATACATGGAACTCATGGCTGTCCATTTACACCTATTTATGTCCATCATGCATCCCAGTAGGGATGGTGTCACAGTTTCAAGCAGTCTACTGCTTGGTTCCAGGAGCATTCTGCTGACTGAAATAATGAAGTGGCCACCTAGAAACCCTAGAAAATCTTTGTTACTGTTGAGCAGAGTGTTTGGGTCCTGTGTCCCATCACTGCCAAACTTGAGCAAATTGTGGACAGCTTTGTAGGATTCATGGGTCAGCATACCTGTGAAACATTTTTGCAAGCTTGTGGAGTCCTTGCCTCATCGTGTGGCAGCCATTATCAAGGCCAGAGGGGGTGTGGGGGGTCTAACATGTTACCTGGTAGTGGCACTTCAGTGTATATGAAAATGTGAAGTATTGGTGATTTGATTCTTATTTCATTAATGGTTATGTTAAATTGTATTTTTGTGAGTGAAGTTGATTATTAAGTATAAAATTATTCAAAAATAAAAAGATACCCATAAGCATATTTGTATGTAGATATACTGCGAAGCTGTGTAATTTAATTATTTATTTGTTTGAATCCCAACATTTTCTTTAATTTAATTTATAAAAATCACACAAGAAATGTATTAAATCATTTGTAATTTTAACTTGTGCCTTCAACTATTATTATAATTTTTTTGATTCTCAGAGTTGAGTCCTGATACCGAAGAAAAGAAAACACTTAAAGTTGAAAAAGAAGAAAAGGAAGAAGAAAAGTACTCTAATATACATGCCTTAAACAATCATGATGAATCCATAAAATGTAAAAGGCATGATGAAATTCCATTTCATTCAGATGTGGTTACAGTATCCTCATTCAACATAGTAAGTTTTTGAATTAAATTAACGGAAATATATAAAATATATTTTGAAGGTGCCAAGAGCCTCCATAGCTCAGTCGTTATAGACGAAGCTTTTTGGTCGGAAAGACCTGGTTCGATTCCCATCGGTGGCATGAGGAACCTTTAGGTCTCTTTCGACTAAAAGGTGAGTTAGCCGGTCTCATTTGGAGGAGGAGAGTTTTTTTTTCACCCGGAAACTCGGGGTGTTTCGTCCCTCAGAATATGCAAACCAGCCCAGTGAACACACACTTCTACAGACAAAAAATACCCCCCCTCCCCCTCCCCCTCCCAATGTCAGGCTCTGTGACAAGTCAGTTAGGATCGCGGGCATAAGCTTGTGTCATACAAAAAAATGGCTGACCCCAAATAAACGCGATAAGGCAAGAGGAATTAGATATTTTGAATGTGCTTGTGTTGCATCATATTAATTTCCATGATACTAGATTAGCAGACAAAGACTTATAGGTTTAATTCCAGTTAACTAACTATAGCAACTTTTTCTAGTCCTATATCAGCAAGATCTGAGTTAGTCAGTCTTTGGCATTGACAAGCAGGTTTTTTCTCCAAAAACTCAAGTTTTAAACCCTACACCCTGGAAAAAAATTATCCTTAGAATTTGTACTCTTTCACACAGCAGTACTAATTAGAATTAGGAACACACGATGGTGCCATTTGATTGTAGCAAATTCTATCATCCATAATTCTGCATCTCATCAGTAGAAGTGAATTTAACTTCTGATGATAACAAAGGGTGTAGACCATCTACATATCTCCCAAAGTTAGACTAAAAAAAGTTACACTCTTTACATCCATCTACACCCTGTAGACAATGAAAGATTCCTCTGACAAATTAAAAAAAATGTACATTTTATATTTTCAAGTAAATTTTTTTTAATTTCTTTACTTGAATTCAGGCTTTTTAATTTTCAATTTTTTTTAATCAAACTTAGACTTTTTGATACCATCTTAAAATATCTAAGAGACAGCAACATATTAACTGTTAAGTCGCTTGCAAGCAAAAGTCATACCAAACTATTGATTGCTAAATGATTTTGTATGTGTGTGCCACATGCTGTTTATTTTGAAATTACAAGTTAATTTAAAAAAACATTTAATTTTGATTTAATTTATTAGAAGTATTTAATTTCAAAATTGTATCATTGAAATGCCCAATGCTTATGTGATCTGCTCAAATCTATCTCTTTCTATGTCTTCCTACTATGTCTTTTTACCTTCAGTTACTTTGTTACTTCTTTTGGTAGCCTTCCCTCTGCCATTCTTTGTATAAGTTTTCTCCAATTCATTTGGTGTTCTTTTATCATTTATTACTTGTAGTTGTAATTCCTTCCTGATTTCATCATTTTGTAAACTATCCATTCTTGTACATCCTTTAACTGCTCTAAGAAATTTCATTTCGGCTACTTGTATTCTTCTACGTTCATCTTTTTTTCTCTCTGTCCAACTTTCTGACCCATATATTATTGTTGGTACTGCTGTGGCTTTATAAAACTTTGTGTTTCCTTCCTTTTTTTGCCTTTTGTTGTTCATCTTATGGTACCATAGATTGCTTGAAAGCTAACTTATTATCTGTATCTGTCTTTCTGACCCATATATTATTGTTGTTGCTGCTGTGGCTTTATAAAACTTTGTGTTTCCTTCCTTTTTTTGCCTTTTGTTGTTCATCTTATGGTACCACAGATTGCTTGAAAACTGTGTAACTTATCTGTATCTGTATCAAATGTTATGTCGCATCCTAACTTTTTCTAGAGTTTGGTTTTCAATTACTATTTTAGTTCGTATGGGATATTTACCTCAGAATGCCATAATTTTAGTTTTCTTTAATGAGATTTGTGAATTGTATTTCACTAGCCATCATGGATAATTTTAACTGTCCAAATAGTAATTGGGCAGCAGTAAAATCTCATCAAAAGAATGAAGCCAAATTTATTGAACTTTTCAGATACAACTTCCTCAGCCAGCATGTGACAGAAGGAACTTAAGGTCAAAAGGTATTATAACTGATTATAGTGTTGGGGGGGGGGTTATTGCTGTAAATGGACTAGTTTGAAAGATCAAACTTTGGAGATTCAGTAGAAAACCATTAAGGTAACATGGACTGATTCAACCACAGAAGCATAACTTTAACTTCTGAAGTTAAAAGTCCAGAAGTTAAAGAAGCAATCAGGGAAAAAAAGAAAGTATATCGAAAGTTCCTGGCAAATAAGTCAGCTTGTGCTCTTGGAGAATACAGAGAAAAATGTAAGACAGTGAAGCACTGTGTAAAACTAGCTAAACAAACTTCATGGAAAGACTTAGATAATAACATAGAAAATAATTATCAGGAAGTGGCAAAATATTCTGGAGGCTATTCAAAAAACTTAGAAATGGAGGAATCAGAGATGATAAAGGTGACACAAAAACTGAAGATAAAGATATTCTAGATGTCTCAAGTAATTATTTTGAATGATTGCTAAATAAAAGAAGCACTCTCAGCACAGTTGTAGAAAATAGTCACAGGAATGCAATCAGGAATACATATCCATAGTTGAAGTAGAAAAAAGCCATCAAAAAGCTGAATTGTGGAAAGACAGATGATAGATGATATTTAACCAGAAATGCTCGAATATGGTTAAATATCATCTACCATCTGCCTTTCCACAGTTCAGCTTTTTGATGGTTTTTTTCTACTTCAAGTATGGATATGTATTCCTGGTTGCACTGCATGATTCAGAAGGCTTAGTCAGATCATCAAATTCTGAATGACTGGAGTAGAGATCAATTTATAAAATGGTAGATAAAACTGAATGCGAGAATTACTGAGGTATTTGTATTTCCCTACTGAGTGTTCCTTGTAAGATTTACACAAGCACATTTGAGAAAGGGCTAAGAAAAATTGTGGAAAACAAGCCTAGTGAAGAACAAGGTGGATTCGAATAGAGGTTGTCAGGATCCGATTTTCCATTCATGACAAATAGTTGAGAAATCTTGGGTATATAACAAGGATCTGTATTTAAGTTTTGTAACTCTGGAAAAGGCATATGACAAGGTGCCAAGAGGAATGTTTTTCAAAGCACTACAGGTGTTACTTACTTATAATAATGGAATTAACTCACATAAAATATTCTTTATTAGTAGAATTTTTCACCTGAGTATCACAGGCATCATCAGTACAAGTACAAAGGCTAATTAAACAATAACTGATATATTCACAAAGCACCACCTAAGTAGCTAAGGTTAAATTTAACCTTAGTTAAATTTAGGAAATTTAATTATTTTATTTAACCAAAAAAATAAAATTAAATAAATAAATAAAAATTTATATGTGTGTGTGTGTGTGTGTGTGTGTGTGTGTGTGTGTGTGTGTGTGTGTGTGTGTGTGTGTGTGTGTGTGTGTGTACAATTACAAAAGTTAGGAAAGATTTGCTGATTTATAATAGAGTACTATCTCCCACAAGGGGAAAAGACGTAGCCCATCGGATCTGTTTAGGTTAGGTGAGTGAAGTAACGTTTCACATGTTTCTTTGTAACACCGTTCCATGAAGAACTGACTTTTGTCTTTTTCCAACGAACTCTATGTCTAGTGTTGATGGTGTGCTCTGCAAGTCCAGACTGTTCGGGTTCAAGGTACTGAATATACGACTTGTGTTCTTCTAACCGGATCAGAGCAGATCTTCCTCTTTGTCCGAAATATGATAACCCACAAGAGCAGGGAATCTGATAGACACCTAGATAGCTGAGATGTGGGAGCCTGTCCTTTGGAGATGTTAGGAATGTAGAGATTTTTCTGATGTGTTGAAAGGCAACACATATATTTAGTGGTTTTAACACTTTAGCTATGCGTTCGTTTCTTCTGTATTCGAAGAGGATGCTGAAGCACACTATTTAAAGCTCTTTTTATGAAGGAATTTTTATAACCATTGGATAAGAAGGAGGAATTAATATATTGTAATTCTTTTTTATAATAGTTCTTCTGAAGAACAAAAGGAGTGGGCTCTATGAACCAGTGTTTTATAGTACCTGCCTTTTGAATGGGATGGTGATGTGATTCAGCAAGGATGTACTGACCTCTGTGAGTCTCCTTCCTACAGACTGTGAATTGTAGGTTATCATCTGGTTGGCAAAGAATTAACAGGTCTAGAAAGGCTAACTGCTTATTTACTTCTAGGGTGACCTGGATGCTTGGATGAATTACATTTATTTTTGAGAGAAACTGTTGTAATTCTTCCGAAGTGCCCTTCCACCTGGCAAAAATGTCAATCACATATCTGAACCAAAGGTTAGGTCTGGGTGAAATGTTGTCAAAAATACGTTGTTCAAAGTGGTCCATGAAGTAGTTGGCAATTGCTCTTCCTAATCATAATCTCCGAATCATCTAGATGAAGATCAGAAATTTTATTTCTGAAATCCAAAGAATTTTTTTATATATGTAGCAGTTCTTCTAGTTGAAGAAGTGAGTAAATTTGACAGAAATTTTGTAAGTGGGACAACCTATACAGTCTACAACAGGTCTTAATGGAATTCCTGGCTTATGTACTTTTGAAAGACCGTATAATCTAGTTGGGCACCCGTAGGAGGTTTTTATTGATTTCTTTTTTCATCCCATATCGATATATTATCTATATATCGACAGAGACAATGAAAATAAGTAGAAACATTGAAAACATCAACCTGCATTCTGAATGGAGAACCTCTAAAACAAGTAAAATATTTGAGCTATTTAGCAAAATTTTTAGTGAAGATGGTAAATTAAATATAGAAATAGGCAAACAGAATTAGCAAAGCTGGTATGATAGGAAGTCAACTGAATCAATTTATGTGGAATAAGAGAGAAATTAGTTAAAACATTAAACTAGCTGTATACAAGACAGTCTTCAAACCAATTTTAACTTATGGATCTGGATTGTTACTTATCCAACAAGTAACAATAAAATTTAATTCTAACATAGATACTTTGATTTAGTTTGTGATGTAAGTTGGGATTTCATTTGTGATTATGGGCATTTGTTTTAACATAGTTTGATAGTAGTATTGTCTTGGAGTTCAGCAAATTTTTTAACAATTTCCTTTCTTAGAAGTCTGAAGAACCTACAGACAAAGGTTGCCTTTTAAAAATGTTAAAGACACTTAAGGTGCCTGCGAAAACTGGACCAGTATTTTTTCAAGAAGGTTGGAGGAAAAGGCTTTGCAACTGTTTAGAATGTATGGTATGTATTCATCATGTTTGTATTCTTATTATTATGATGGAGTTGTTTGTTCCTTGAATTTAAAATACACTTACTATAGAATAAATGGATATTGATTTAACTTCTTCCTTCTTCATTATGACATATTAATATAATATGTGATGTAAAAATTGCTCCCTACATTGATAGATTGAGAGCTTATGGATTGCAGAGGTTGGTTGATAGGCAGAGAACAGGGGATATGATAGAAACATTTAAATCACTAAAAGGTTTTTATAAGATTGATGCAGGGGAAATGTTTCAGCTGTGTGATAGTGATAGAAGAACAAGAGGTCATTCCAGGAAATTAAAGAAAAGTGTGGTTAACAAGGGTGTGAGAACAAGGTTTTTTGCCTGGAGGGTGGTAAATGAGTGGAATTCATTGCCTGATTCAATTGGCATTTCACTGTTATTCATAAGGACATAACTGGAGCTGGTCTTCCTCGTGGTGGAATCTATCCGGGTGGGCAACCATACTCCTTTGCAGCAGCATGTTGAGCTGCTGCAAACGGAGAACCGACCAGGGCTTCTGCCCTAATGTCCAATCCTCATCTTCTTGTGGTGCACCATGTTGGATATCTACCTAGATACTGAACGAACGAGGAAGGGCTGGCAATTTGGGATTTAGCCGACCAAATTGTATTCTTATTGGTTAAACCAATATATACAAAATGATGGTACAACATGACAAAATTTCATGCCGGCTGGGGCGTTGCCCGGTTAAACAAGGCCCCCGTTGTTTTCGCCAGGGAACCAGGACGAACAGCGAAAAGTCAGCTACTGTAACAAATCTGAAAGCACACCCCCAATTCAACATCACCAGAGTTAAAGATCGGTACTATCAACATAAGAAGCCTGAATGGCAAAGAAATGGAGCTAGCTGAGGAATTAGATAAGTACCAGATCGACATAATAGGGGTGACAAACAAAAAAAAAAAGACAAAAACTGGTGAGATCTTTCTGAGCAATAAATACAAAATGTTATATTCAGGCAATGACAATCAAGGAAAAGAAGGGGTAGTCATAGTATTCAACACTCAATATGAGGCTAATCTTGAATGGCAGGCGGTCTCAAGTAGAGTGATGTGGGCAAATATCAGAATGGAGAACTGGACAGTGAGACTTATTTGTGCTTATGGTTCCAAAGAAGGCTCTACTAAAGTAGAAGTGGAGGAATTTTTGAGGCTCTAGAACATAGGTTCTCAAACTTTTTCGGGCCACCGCCTACTTTGCAAGACATAAATTTTGTAATGCCCCCCCCCCCCATTATATACACATATATACATGCTCTATTTTCTCATTGACATAGAAAATTGACATTTATTTCTATCTCACATGGTAAATTTTTAAATGATTAAATAATTGAATTAGAAAATTGATAAAAAAAAAAAATTGATCATGTGAGACATTCATAAGATGAATTAAAATGCAATATTTCAATTTTAAATGATTATCTAATCACAAAATTATGAAAATAATTAATTTTTAAATATATATTATTAATTTCTTCTATAAAGAGCCACCGACCCTTAGACTGCCTGAGCACCCCCAAATGCTTCTGATCCCACTATAGCCCCACTAGAAGGCTTCAACGCCCACTGGGGAGCGGAACTGCCCACTTTGGGGACCTATGCTCTAGAGGAAGCTACTGACACAATGAAAAAGGAAAGGTTGGTCCTTGTTGGGGATCTAAATAGCAGAGTAGGAAGTGATTGTCAGACATACAAAAGTGTTTTGGGAAAATTTGGAGAAAAGAGCAAAGCTAATAATAATGGCAAATATCTGTTGGATTTCTGCTCAGGACATGGGCTGGTTATTACTAACACCATTTTCCAACATAAAAATGTGCACAAATTCACATGGAGAGAAGAGGCTAGGAATAAGAAATGTCTCATTGACTATGTTATTGTTGATAGTGATGTTTTCTTCCTGGTGCAAGACACCAGAGTATACAGAGGATTTGAAATTAGAAGCGATCACTATTTAGTCTTGAGCAGGATAAAATTGAATTTCCTATTGGAAAGAATAACATATAAGAAAGTTTTAAAGCAAATAAAAGTTGAGCAGATGTGAACTGCAGACTAAAATTCACAAAGATTATTGGAAAAAACACTTCCTCTCAGATTCTTTCCAATATCATTGATGAACAAATTGAAAAGCAATGGTCCAAGAACAGAGCCCTCTGGCACTCCACTAGTCACAAGACGTCTTTTAGACTCCACTCCTCAATAAGCCACTCTTTGATATCTCTCCTTCAACCACCCTCTTATCCATCTCACCAACCCTATATCTATACCCATCTGCTCCAGTTTACTGATTAGGGTTCCATGTGGTATCCTATCAAAGGCCTTGGCAAGGTCCAGTAGTATCACTGTAAACCCATTACCCCTGTCCAGTTCAGCCGTCACTGTGTTATGAAACGTGAGCAAGTTACTGAGGCATGATCTACCCTTCACAAAACCATGTTGTCCCCCATACAATATCCCATTTTCATCTATCCAATCCTGTATTCTTTTCTTGACTAATTTCTCTAAGACCTTGACAATGATTCCTGATATGCTAATCGGTCGGTAATTTACAACAGCAGTCTTGGAACCACCTTTATGCAGTGGAACTATTTTCCCCTCTTTCCACCCGCTCGGGACTAACCCAGACCCGAGACTCAAATTAAACAAAATGGTCAAGGGTACTGACAATTCTTTAGCTGCTTCTCATACAACACGAGCTGGTATACCATCCAATCCCACAGATGTATTGACATTGAGGTTATGCAATAGACTACTCACCTCCACTTCATTAACCACAATTCCCGTATAATCTACTGGTTTATTCGTTTCTGCAATGTCACCACCTGGATGATATACTTTTGCAAAGTGCTCACTCAGTAACTCAACTATCTCAACTGATTCAGTTACCTCCCTACCATCAGCATTCTTTAAAATCAATCTGCCATGTACATTTTTCCTTTTACTTGCTACATATCTAAAAAACTGTTTAGGATTCTCTTTAGCCTGCATGGCCAATGTTCTTTCGTAATCCTTTTTAGCTTTTCTTACCACACTCGTCACCCTTCTGGCCTGCGCTTTATACCGTTCATGTGCCTGCCGGTTACCCTTCTCCTTAAATTCCCTCCATAGTTGTTTCTTTTTTTGCAACTCAAGCTTAATGGTGTTATTCATCCATTTAACCCCTACTTGATTTATTATTCGGACTCTAGGTATACAGTCAGCCATTGCTTCATGCAAGCACTTCTTAACTACCTCCCATGCACTATCAACTTCTAGTCCTTGCAGTTGTACATGCCATGGCACTGAACCAATCAAACTCCTAAGCATGTCATACTTTCCAGCCCGATAATTCCACATGTACCCTGTCTTAATTGAAAATTCTACACCTTTAGCCACCTCCCAAGTTAAGACCCTATGATCACTCTCACCGATTGGTGGCAATGTGGTCATATTTGTTACAGCCAAATCCTCAGATGTAATTACTAGGTCAAGCACTCTCTGACCCCTAGTATTTTCCATTACATGCTGTCGCAGATAGTTATCCCTTAATAACCGCAGAAAATCCAGTTCCTTCCTCCCGTGTGTCCTCTCCTCACTCCAATCAATGCGACCATAGTTGAAATCTCCCATAATAATCACCCTCCTTCCACCCATTTCTTCTATTTGCTTGTGCATACTGTCACCACCATCTTTTCCATCACCTGGTCTATAGCAGCACCCAATTGTATATTTAGTTCTGCTAGCCACAATCTCACACCAAATGGCCTCAAATGTGCTCTTTTCTCTATCCTGCAATTCAACTTCTATTCTCCTTGGCTGGAGCTCATCAGCTATCATCAACAATACTCCTCCCCCCCATTTTATTCTCTCTGTCATTCCTGAACACACTATACCCATCACATTCAATCCCACTAGTTATATCATCTACAGTCAGCCATGTTTCACTAATACCTATAACCTGTGGTCTGGAAGTGCCAACCATGGCCAAAAACTCTTCCTTCTTGTTCCTAATACTCCTAGTATTAGTGTATATGAATTTAAGACCCCCCCCATTAGCCCCAACCCTACCTTGATGCCTTATATTAACTATCCCACTCAGATTTGTTGTCCTTATTTGCTCTGGCATATTATATTCATTCTTACATTCAACTGCCTCCATAAGGACTGTATCTCTACTCCCTCCCCCCTAACAAATCTAGTTTCCCTGAATTTGCACATCCACTACATTCAGCAACACTTTCTCAAGTCTTCTTACACCGTAACCATTCAAATGCAAGCCATCCATCTTATATAGATCCTTTCGCCCATCAAACTCACTCCACTCATCCATAAATTCCACACCACTCGTCATACATAACCCACGCATAAAGTCATTCGCAATTATAGCCCTCCTTTTAAACATTTCACTGTCATACCGTGGCAAAAGACTAATCATTCTAACTCTCTCACTCTTTTCTTTTGCTACCTCAAACAATTCATTCAAGTCTTCTATCATTTCCATTTTATCTCCTTTCAAATCATTCGTACCTGCCACAACAATCATTTCTTTCACCCTTTCCTTTTGCTCTCTAATAGACGCAGTTACGTCCTTTATGGTCGCACCAGGTTGGTACGATTTTGTCAAATCCTCTACTAACACACCTCGTACTAACGAGTCTCCATACAGCACTCTATCCTTCATTTTGTTCATGTTCACATTCATACGTCTATTTTTCCTGTCATACCTTTTATTATTGGTTGGTTCATTCAGTCTACTTTTGTTCATGCACTCTAGCTGCTGTTTTGCTCTTTCTATCGCACTATTCAACAACGCGATCTCACTCAATGCATCTATCTCATCTTTTTTGTTCTCTGAGAAACCATTTATACTATCATTCACACTTTCTACATTCACACTCTCACAATTTTCATGTACAACCTTGCCGTTTCTTGTCATATCCCTATTTCCTTCATTCTGAAGGTTGACAGAAATATCACACTCACGATCCGAAATACACTTCAATTCCTCATTCTCCCTACATTTTCTACACACATTCAATCCTTTATTATCATCTAACCACACTCCGACCGCACTCCGCAAAGCATACATTTCACAGCTAGTACACTGACTCATTTCTTTTATGCTACTGTTCTTTGATAACGATGGCGAACCTTCATTACTGGCTGTCATTTTCCTTCGCACAGGTGCCATCCTTATTTGCAACATGTTTTGTCAAATTATACGTTATAACACACCAAAAATAGATGCACTAAAATACGCAAGGCAAACAAAACAAAACTACACAATATTAAGTAATTTGTATCGATAACTGAAAATGATACTTATCTTATCTGGAGCTTGCACGAACACTAGACATTACGAATTCATCTAGCGGCGACTTCCCGACATAGATTATGTTATAAAACACTTTAGTACACTAACCACGCTAATAAAGCTCCAATAATATACCAAAATTACACACTTAAGTCCATTAAATTGAATCCAAAACACCAATAAATCAACAAAAATCACAAATCTCTCAGGAGCTCTCCGATAGCACGTCCGTTCACCAGCTAGCCTCGACACCCGACATATCAACATATGATAAAGGTGACAAGAAAACGGGAGAAAAGATATCCTTAGTATGGAGTAATTACTTCGAAAAATTGCTAAATGAAACAAGCAGTGATGACAGCATAGTGGTAAAAAGTAGTCAACAGGCATACAGTCAGGAATACATATCCATACTTGAAGTAGAAAAAAGCCATCAAAGGCTTGAAATGTGGAAAGGCAGCAGGAGTAGTTGATATTTGACCAGAAATGCTGAAGTATGGTGGTATAAAAGTCTTACAGTGGCTGCACTGCATAGTGAAAGCCTGGACAGAGGGACGAATTCCCGATGATCGGAGTAGAGCTCTCATAGTACCCATATATAAAAAGGGAAATAAAACTGAATGTGAGAATTACAGAGGTATTTCCCTACTGTGTGTTCCAGGCAAGATTTATGCTGATATACTTGAAAAATGGTGCAGAAGAATTGTGGAAGAAAAGCTTGGTGAAGAATAAGTTAGATTCAGGCCAAATAGAGGCTGTCAGGATTAGATCTTCACTTGACGACAATTAGTGAAGAAAGCATGGGAATATAATGAAGATCTTTATTTAAGTTTTGTCGATCTAGAAAAGGCATACGACAAGGTGCCAAGAGAGAAGCTATTCAATACACTATGGTCATATGGTGTCAATGGGGCATTATATCAAGCAATACTTAGTCTTTATTTGAGTTGCAAGTCAGTAGTTAGAATTGAAGGAAGTATAGGAAGTTGGTTTAATGTTAAATCTGGTGTGAGACAAGGATGTACATTATCTCCTCTGTTATTCATTATCTATATGGATCACATTATGAAGGAATGTGGTATTAAACATGATATCAGAATTGGAGATGTTAATGTCAGTTCTTTGCTTTATGTAGACGATGTTATACTTCTAAATAAATCTGCTACAAGTTTGCAAGATTCCCTGACTAAATTGAATAACTGTTGTAATAGATATGGCATGAAGGTCAGCAATAAAAACACAAAGACAATAAAAATAGAATCGTTGAAAATGTCAACTGTGTTTTGAATAGGGAACCTGTGGGACAAGTACAACATTTCAGCTACTTAGGCACAATTTTTTGTGAAGATGGTAAATTAAATATGGAAATAGACAACAGAATCAACAAAGCTGGTATGGTAGGATGTCAATTGAATAAATTCATATGGAATAAGAGAGAAATTAGTCGTAACACTAAATTTGCTATATAGAAGACAGTGTTCAAACCAGTTTTAACTTATGGATCTGAGAGCTGGGTCAGAAGTAAAACACTTGACCAAAGACTAGAGACCGCAGATATGAGAGTCCTGAGAAAGATTAGGGGCGTGAACAGATGTCATCAATGACAATATCATATTAAAAACGAGAATATCATATTAGGAAAGAACTTGACATTGCATTGTTAGCATCCAGGAATGCATTAGCAGAACTAATCTTAGGTGGTATGGTCACTTAAACAGAATGGGCGAGGAAAGATTAGCAAAACAGGTATTCTCTGTCCGGTTGGCAGGAAAACCACCCAGAGGAAGACCAAGATGTAGGTGGATTGATATGGTACGAAGTGCCTTAGACGATAGAAATGTAAGATCTGATAATGTTGCAGTCTTGACAAGTAACAGACTGATTTGGAGGAAAATTGTAGGTAGGAAGTTAGTAATGATGTAAATTTTTCATGTAAATTATGTAAATTAATTTAATGATGTAAATTATGTAAATGTAATTAATGATGTAAATACTATCATATCCTGTACACCCTTTGAGGGTACATGTCAGGAATTTGATGACGATGAGAAATATTATTTCTTAATTTGTAATCAGGTATAGGTAACTATATGATATGTTACTACGGGGCTGTGATGCCTACAGTGCCCAACCAGCCGTGTTCCGGACTGGTAGGCCGGTTCTTCTTGAATTCTGATGACTCGAATTTTGAAGACTCAACACTCAGGGGTTATCCTGAGTGTCGAGTCTTCAAATGGGGGGGGCACTGGTGCCTACGGTGCCCAACTCCCCGTGTTCCGAACTCGTAGGCTGGTTCTCCTTGAATTCCGATGACTCGAATTTTGAACACTCAAAACTCAGGGTAGCCCCTGAGTTTCAGAACGTTTCAAATAACTTGACAAAAACGTTACAGCCTACATCCATTTCAAGCTGACATCACATCCTTTCCAATTTCAGCTTATCATTTTATAGTATAGAGTAGATATACTTACCTTTGGTTATTGACATATTTCTATTACTGTTATCCTTTTCCACCACTTCTACCATAGAGGCTTTTTTAACATTCTTTTTTACTTTTGAAATCATTTTACCCTATTATCATCACTAATTTGTGATATATATATATACTCTTTATAATTCACAAGATTTAATCAGAAGTTTAGATCCCAGGATACCTGAAGGGAAGTTGTTTATTAATGAACACATGACACTCAGGAAAGCAGTAGATTTGTTCATTTGGTGTTCCCTATCTCCACTGTTCTTCATTGTCTTTGTGGAGCATAATTATGATAAAAAGTGGCATTAAAACTAATTTCAAAAGAAGATGCTCAGTAGAGCTCTTTACTTTATGCAGAGGATGTTATATTTGTAATTAACTCCATGACTAACTGCACAAGTTAGTCATGAAATAATGAAATAGGTATGAAAATAAGCAATAAAAAGACAAACTTTGAAAATGGCAGGCCCATGGAAAATATCAGCTGCAATCTCATTAGGAAAACCTGTCATCAAAATAAGAGGTTAGAACTATTTAATCACAATTTTTTGTGAAGATAGCAAATTAAATATGAAGACAGCAGAATAATCAAAGCTGATGTGAAGGGGAGCTAGTTTAATAGATTCATATTCTCTGCATTTGAGCAATTAGTTGAAACACTAACCAATTTCAAAATCAAACCAATTTTAGCCTATGGATTTGAGTCGAGCTAGAAGCTAGAAGTAAAACAGAAATTGAAAGATTAGAAAGTACAAATATGATAATTTTGAGAAAAATTTGGAGAGTGAACAAATAACAGAGTCATGTTAATAATGAAGATGTTACAATGGAACTTGACATCATTAACTTTCAAGGATGTGTGAAGAGATCATCTAAGGTGGTATGGTTACTTTAACGCAATGCGACAGGAGAGGTTAGCAAAAACTGGTTTTTGATGACAGTGTATCAGGAAAATGGCTCAGAGGAAGCCAAGAGCCAGGTGGATTTATGCGATTAGTAGTGCTTTGAAAGATTGAACTATAAGATTTGAAGTATTATAGACCTGACAAATAACATTAATTTGATTGAAAATTGTTAATTTCTAGTAGTAATCTAAACTTAATTATATAATCTTATCATGATCCCTTATTCCCCTCCCCCCTTATATATTAGTAATTGATAATGATAAATTAAGCAAAAAACAGTACAAAATTGTGTATTACAAATAGCAATAAGAAGCCAGAAGCATCTACTCAAGGTTTAATTCCCATGACTGAATAGTTAAGGTTAGGTTATTTGCAAAAGTCATTCACATGGAATGAATGTATTCTTGAATATATATATATATATATATATATATAGGAAAAGAAATAAAAAAATTCATTTGCTTAGTTGTGCTATTATATGTGGGATCTTCACATGTTTTTTTCAGACAGAACTAGTACAGCACTTTGCCTCTTTTTTTTTTTTTTTTGTTGTTTCACTATACTTATATATATATATATATATATATATATAGAGAGAGAGAGAGAGAGGGGGGGGGGAAGAAAACCTTGTCCATTTCAGTCAATAGTTAATATTTTGATAAGCTAGGTAAATTTCTGTGTTGTTGGTTTAGATATACTGTATATCAAACAAAAACCACCACCAAGAAATATCTGCTTTTAGCACATAAAATCAGGAGCATTAGAATGCTATGACATTGGGACATGTGCAAAGGGCAGGTGACAGGATATTTTACCAGTTATCAAAATTGTCACACTAAAACAGCATGTAGTTATGAATTTGCCAAAATCTAGCTGCACTACTGCATAAAATTACAAAAGAACGTTTAGCTGCATGTTTTGGAAATGTGCTTTGCCCTTTTTAATAAAACTGTTGGTTGTATATCATATTAGTGATATTAGAGTGGTAGATTTGATTATAGTGCCAAAAGGGTCTCAGTAAAGGATGTGACTAATCTGCTACCAATTGGCAACAGCAATCATGGTATAATGACCTGGGAAGTGGCCAACTATATGGGTGTTCCAATCAATGCAGATTATATGCTGAACTACAAATAGGGAAATCAATGCATACTCAGGAGAATACTATCTTTGGTTCTGTGGTATCAGTTGTTGAATGGAAAGGATATCAATGCATTGGAAGTATTGGAAAGATGCTTAATTGATATAGTATTTCAATGTGTCCCTAGAGTTCAAAGAACAAATAGAACAAGGGAGAAATAGATGTGTAATCTCATTAAACAAGAGATTCAGAAGAAATATCATGAGAATAAATGTGAGAGGAGTGATGAAATGAAATATATAAAACTCTGGCTAGAAACGTGTATTGTATGAAAAGCTAAGTTGGAGTACAAAAAGAAATTGACTACAGGCTAAAGGCAACTCAAAAGACGTTCATCATTATGCTGCAAGCAAAAGAAAGAATAATTGAATGAATTGAAAGTACAGCACTTTGCCTCTTTTTTTGTTAAGTTTCACTATACTTATATATATAGAGAGAGAGAGAGAGAGAGCATTCTCTCTCTCTCTCTCTCTCTTTTGTACAGGAAGAATCTTCACGACTGGGCAACATATATATAACCCATGGGATGCAAAGTTAACTTATCCCATAAAAATATTGGATACAAAGTTAACCCATCAGTTAACTTTGTATCCCATAATGCAAAGCACACACCTCCTTTCAGATGTATATAATGCTATACATTATGAGAAGGGTTAATTTTGTTAATTGCATTTACTTTTCAAAAATGAAGTTGACAAATATAGCAAGTTTCCAGTAATAACTGTTATTTGTGCACAGTGAGGAAAAACTTACCATTTCATAGTGCAAGCTTTGTTTTGCTAATACTGCACCAAATGCAAGAAAATGAATGATATATTTTTAACATCTCAGTTTCCTTTATATGTATATATCTGTATTTGTTTGATGTTCAGGCATCTTTATTTTTTATTTTATTTTTATTTTATTTATTTATTTTTCACAAATAATTTCTTTTTCTGTATTGCATTATAAATTAAGAGTTTTTATGAAATTCATTATGTGACCAAGAGCACTAATATTACAGTGATGAAATTCGCATATGCAACACATGAAAAACTCCAATATCCAATGACATCCCAAGGTATTCAGAGAACACAGAGTTAACTGTATATTCAGCAATTATAGTTGGATAAATTGTTGCATTTTTTTTTTTTAATAACCATTGTTTATTCTTGCATATAAGCGCCTCCGTAGCGCAATTGGAAGAACGACGGTACATTGCGCCCTTCGATTGGAATAGGCCTAAGTTCGATTCTCGTCGCGACGGGAGGAATCTTTATCTGGTCGATTTCAATCGATGGTGAGTTAGCCGATCTCATACGGAGGTAGCAGGGTTTTTTCTCCCGGAAACTCGGGTTTTTCATCCCGCATACATACAAATCGGCCCTTCAGAACACACGCAATTTACAGACAAAAATTACTAGTTGTGGTGGTGTTGGAGGTGGGCGGTAGATGGCGTTGATTCGTAGTAGAGGTAAGGTGTAGAGACAGTTGAAGATGTCCTCCCGCGATGAGTCTTCGGACTCCTTGGAGGTATCAGGAATAATAATAATAATAATAATATGTTTTTATGGAAATTTTTAAAAATTGATTTTTTGATAATTATGCTTAACAGTTCATACAACTGTCTTAATCTGGAACTTTTTTTTATCACTCAGGAAATGTACAAGTTGAATGAATGTTTGTTTCTTTTGGATGATCAAGATACCATTCAAGCATATGAAGAACGAGGTAAAACAAAAGTTGGTGGAGACAAATCTCAGTATGATCAAGGATTATCAGCACTTCAGCGGCTAGACAGAGTACGACAGATGGAGGCAATTCTTGGTAATTACACCACTTTCTCTATTTTTTTGAAAATTATGTTCCTCCTTTTTTTATATAATTTAAGCGAGGCAATAGTTTGAGAAGTCCCAAATACTTTGTTTTAGGATATTTTTACATCACAATAAGTGTTAACATAAAAATGAAAGGACTGATTTTTGGAATCAATATTTGATGGATTACTGTTCAGGTAATTGTTTGCTGGTTGTTGAACTTTTTTTTGGATTGCAGGATGAATAAGTGTGGTAGGAATTGAGGCACAATGAAAGTGAATATAAAGCTTTTTGAAGTTGTTTCTTCATTGGATCATACCAGCAAAATGAGAGAGAAAGGAAAGTTCTAGTTTGTTGTGCAGTGGTATTTGTTTTGATTTTTGGTTGTTTGAGAATAATGGTATATTTATAGGAGCAGGGAGATAGCTTATATAGATGACCATATTAGTAATAATAATAACTTCTAGTACTAGAAGTTATTATTAGTCTAAAACTGTGAAGTCATTTTTTAATTTCATATTTAATATATCCTTAAAAAATAAATGTTGAATATGAACTCAGTAATAGAATTTATAGATTTTTATAAATGGATTCATGCCCAACATTTATTTTTATGGAAATAGTGCTAAATATGAAATTAAAAGATGACAGCAGATATTAGATTAGCTCTTATAATGGGAAACAAAAACACATTCTTAGGGAGTTCAGTGGGAAGGACTGCAGTTATTATCAGTCTTTATGTTGAACTGTTGTATTAACACAAATATAAATATACTGCAATTCAAATCATGAACATATCCAAAACTGCTATTAGGCTAAGAAAACACTGAAAATAAATTCCTATTTATTGTCTTTATATTTGACTGTCAGTAGTCAAATAGTCTATCTTGTAATGTTTTGTATTAAATAACTCCATTTCCTGCAGTGCATTAATTGAAATTATAATCTGAATTCATTTTCGTTGTTGCACTTCGGAAATGAACTTACTTATGTGCTTACAGTGAAATCCAAAAGTATTCTGTATCACAGCATATACTTAACTTTCCATGGATATTTATCATTGTTATTATTATAACAGTGTACCCATGGAGTCAAGACTCATTGTAGGAGATCCTACATTGACACATTAACCATTATTGACACGATACCTGTGATACTTCTCCTTAAATTCATTCACAGACGAAGCATTCACAACCACCTCTGGCAATGCATTCCACCCATTCACAACCCTCCAAGTAAAAACATCTAGTCCTAATACCATTGTTAACCACACTCTTACACAATCTCCAGTGATGGCCCCTCGTTCTCTCCCTTCCTGCACGGTCTTAAAAAAGTCATCAGTATCAATCCTATAAAACCCCTTTAATAATTTATATGCCTCTAATCCCCTCTTCTATGTCCATCAGCTAGTTTTTGCAGCCCAGATCTTCAATAAATC
The DNA here is from genome assembly GCF_054136105.1 of Typopeltis vanoorti. Lineage (NCBI taxonomy): Eukaryota > Metazoa > Arthropoda > Arachnida > Uropygi > Thelyphonidae > Typopeltis > Typopeltis vanoorti. The sequence continues at coordinate 107,380,286 of NC_143568.1, read as the reverse complement.
TATATATATTTGTTATCACAATGTGCTTAATTTTGTATTACTACAAAATCTACACAAGTTTCATTGAAGATAATGAATACAAAGGCGACAAGAGAAAGCTATATCCTGACACTGACTGTGCTATAATATGCATGCTTTACTAAAGTACGCTAGAATATAATAGTGTAAGACTCCTTGAGATCACCAGATCAAGATGAACCTTTATGAAAGATTCGAATCTGGGGTGCTAATTGAATCACTACAAAAACCTGTACATTGGATCATCTATGTCAACAATACTCTGATAATTTGAGAACACAGTAGACATGAAGCACTTTTATATTTATAAACTTTCTGAAGTATTTAAACTGTTCTTAATGTATTGCCGCGTGAACTGGGTTAGAAATAAAACTTTCACAAAAAACTAGTTACCAGAGATCTGAGAGTTTTGATAAAAATTAAGGAAGTGAATGAATGACATCAGTGGCAGAATCATATTAAAAATCAAGATATTAGAAAGGAAATTTGTTAGTATGCAAGAATGTGTGAGCAGAGCTAATCAAAGCTCTGCTCACACATTCTATGTTCACTTAAACAGAATGGGAGAGCAGAGGTTACCAAAACAGAAGTTGGATGCCAGGATGGTAGGAAAAAGATCAAGATCTGGGCAGATTGATGCAGTTAGTAGTGTTCCTAGAAGACTAAAATGTAAGATCTGACAATATTGGAGTTCTGTCAAATAAGAAATTAATCTGGAAGAAAATTATTGGTTGAAAGTTAGTAATAATGTGAACTTATGTATTGCTATCATAGCATCCTGTACCCCATGGCAGACAGAAGTTAAAGAAGCAGTCCTAGAAAAGAAGAAAGCATACCACAAATGCCTGTAAATAAGTCAACATATGTACTAAAATAATATAGAAAAAAAAAAAAAGCATGGGAAGATTTCAGTAAGGAAATAGAAGAGAAATATTATGAAGTGTGACAAAATGCTCTGGAGGCTGTTGAAAAATATTATAAATGGTGGAAAGAATAATGTAAAAGGAATCAAAAAGAATAAAGGTGATATAAAAACTGAAGATTATTCTGGATGTATGGGGTAATTACTTTATAAAAGAAAGTGGCATTAGGCCTGATATCAGATTGGAGGTGTCTAACTTAGTTGTTTGCCGTTTTTGAATGATGCACTCCTAAACAAATCCAGTGCAAGTATCTGAAAATCTTTAACTAAACTAAATAACAGCTCTCAAAAATTTGACAAGAAAATTAATAAAAACATAGCTACAAAAAAAAAAAAAAAAAAAGCAAAAATACAAAAACTATGAAAATAGCAACACAGAAAACTTTATTCGCATTCTCAATGGAAATCTTATAGAACAAGTGAAATATTTCAACTATTTTGACTCAATGTTTAGTGAAAATGGCAAATTAAACATGGAAATAGACAACCGAATTAGCTAAGGTGGTATGTAGGAAGTCAACCGAAGAAATTTATTTGGAATAAGAGAGAAATCAACCCAGTTTTAACTTATGGATCTGAGAGTTGGGTTAGAAATAAAACAGTAGATCAAAGATTAGGATCATATTCAAAAATCAAGATATTAGGAAAAAACTTGACATTCTTAGCATTCAGAAGGGTGTGAGCAGACCTAACCTGAGATGGTAGGGACACTTAAACAGAATTGGTGAGGAAAGGTTAACAAAGATGTTTTATGTTAAAATGGCAGGAAAAAGACCCAGAGGAAGACCAAAATACAGGTAGATTGATGCAGTCAAAAGTGTCCTAAAAAGACAGAAATATAAGATCTGGCAATATTGGAATGGCAATGATAGACTAATTTGGAGGAAAATAGTTGACAGGAAATTAGTAATAATGAATATAATCATTTGGTGTCATGGTCCTGCACAACCCCTTGAAGATACATATCAGGAAATTGATCATGAAGATTTAAAGGAAATCTTTACTCTTATATATTTCGCTCAATATATCATGCACTTTCTTTTGCTGAGAAGACAGAAGAAGAAAAAAAACTGATAATATTTAAATTCTGAATACAGGAATGAGTCATACAGCATGTATATAATATCATGTGTCTCAGTTGCAGCTGTCCAGTAGGAGGGAATACTATTCAAGTTCAGAGACTTTGGAATGGATGTATTATTAATTAATTTAAAAATAATAAATAAATAAAAATATAAAATGAAAATAAATTAGTTATTATTATTAAATAATTAATAGAAGTAATTATATTTTGTTTTCTCTTACATGTATGAAGCCCTTTAAATTATTATTTTGAAATTAATTAATTATACATCTGTTCAGAGGCATGGCAACTGCGACCGAGATATGATGTTATATGCATGCTGTATGATATCATCATCAAATTCCTGCCATGTACCCTCAAGGGATGTACAGGATATGATAGTGCTACATGAAAAAAATTCCATCATTCCTAACTTCCTATCTACAATTTTCCTCCAAATCAGTCTGTTACTTGTCAAGACTCCAACATTATTAGATCTTATATTTCTATTGTCTAAGGCACTTTGTACCATATAAATCCACCTATATCTTGGTCTTCCTCTGGGTCATTTTGTTGCCAACATGGCAGAGAACACTTGTTTTGCTAATCTTTCTTCGACCAGTCTGTTTAAGTGACCATACCACCTGAGATTAGCTCTGCTACCACATTCCTGGATGCTGACAATGTCAAGTTCTTTCTTAATATCCTCATTTTTAATATGATGTTGCCATTGATGCCATCTGTTCACGCCTATAATCTTTCTCAGGACTCATATCTACTGTCTCTAGTCTTTGGTCAAGTGTTTTACTTCTGACCCAGCTCTCAGATCCATAAGTTAAAACTGGTTTGAACACTGTCTTCTATACAGCTAATTTAGTGTTCCGACTAATTCCTCTCTTATTCCATATGAATTTATTCAATTGACTTCCCACCATACCAGCTTTGCTGATTCTGTTGTCTATTTCTATATTTAATTTACCGTCTTTACTAAAAATCGTGCCTAAGTAGCTAAAATGTTTTACTTGTTCCACAGGTTCTTCATTCACAACACAGTTGACATTTTCAATGAGTCTGCCTATTTTCATTGTCTTTGTCTAATTTATTGCTGATCTTCATACCATATCTATTACAACAGTTATTCAATTTAGTCAGTTGCAGACTTGTAGCGGATTTATTTAGAAGTATAACATTATCCACATAAAGCAAAGAGCTGACATTATCATCTTCAATTTTGATATCATGTTTAATATCACTTTCCTTCATAATGTGATCCATATAGGTAATGAATAACAGAGGGGATAATCTACATCCTTGTCTCACACCAGATTTAACAATGAACCATCTTCCTGTACTTCCTTTAATTCTAACTGCTGACTTACAACTCAAATAAAGACTAAGTATTGTTTGATATAATGTCCCATTGACACCATATAACTGTAGCGTCTTGAATAGCTTCTCTCTTGGCACCTTGTCATATGCCTTTTCCAAATCAACAAAACTTAAATAGAGATCTTTGTTATATTCCCATGCTTTCTCGACTATTTGTTGTAAAGTGAAGATCTGATCCTGACAGCCTCTATTTGGCCTGAATCCAGCTTTTCTTCCATGATTCTTCTCAACCGTTTCTCAAGTATACTTGCATAGATCTTGCCAGGAACACTCAGTAGGGAAATACCTCGGTAATTCTCACATTCAGTTTTATTTCCCTTTTTATATATGGGTACTATGAGAGCTCTACTCCAATCATCGGGAATTCGTCCCTCTGTCCAGGCTTTCTGAACTATGCAGTGCAGCCACTGTAAGACTTTTATATCGCCATACTTCAGCATTTCTGGTCGAATATCATCTACTCCTGCTGCCTTTTCACATTTCAAGCCTTTGATGGCTTTTTCTACTTCAAGTATGGATATGTATTCCTGACTTCATGCCTGGTCAGTGTTTTTTACCACTGTGCTGTCATCACTGCTTGTTTCATTTAGCAAATTCAAAGTTAATTACTCCATACTTCGAGGATATCTTTTTCTCCCGTTTTCATATTACCTTTATCATCTCTAACTCCTTTTACAGCACTCTTTCCTCCATTCCTAAGCTTCTTCAACAACCTCCAGAATATTTTGCCACCTTGATATTTATTTTCTATATTCTTGTCAAAGTCCTCCCATGACTTTTGTTTAGCTAGTTTTACACACTGTTTAGCATTCTTGCATTTGTCTCTGTATTCTCTAAGAGCACAAGCTGACTTATTTGCCTGGAACTTTTGATGTGCTTTCTTCTTTTCCTTCACTACCTCTTTAACTTCCTGTGTCCACTATGGAGTTCTAATTTTTCTATCCTTGCAGACAATCTCACTATATGCCTCTCTATGAATCAATCAGGGTTTTCTTCAAGGCTTGCAACTGAATCTCTAAGGTTTGGTTCCTGTTCTCAAGCTCTTTAATTTTTTCTTCAATCATGTTTATGCATTTTAGTCTACAGTTCGCACCTGAGAGCTGCTCAACTTTTATTCGCTTTAAAACTTTCTTACATGTTATTCTTTTCAATATGAAATTCAATTTTATCTTGCTCAAGACTAAACAGTGATCGCTTCCATTTTCAAATTCTCTGTACACTCTGGTGTCCTGCACCAGGGAGAAAACATCACTATCAACAATAACATAGTCAATGAGACTTTTCTTATTCCTTCCCTCACATTTTTATGTTGGAACATGGTGTTAGTAATAACCTGTCCATGTCCTGAGCAGAAATCCAACAGATATTTGCCATTATTATTAGCGTTGCTCTTTTCTCCAAATTTTCTCAAAATATTTTTGTATGTTTCACAATCATTTCCTACACTGCTATTTAGATCCCCAACAAGGAGCAACTTTTCCTTCTTCATTGTGTCAGTTGCTTTTTCTAAAGCCTCAAAAAATTCCTCCACTTCTACTTTAGTAGAACCTTCTGTGGGACCATAGGCACAAATAAGTCTCATTGTCCAGTTCCCCATTCTCATATTTGCCCACATTACTCTACTTGAGACTGCCTGCCATTCAAGAAGATTAGTCTCGTATTTTGTGTTGAATACTATGGCTACTCCTTCTTTTACTTGATTGGCATTGCCTGAATATAATATTTTGTATTGATTGCTCAGAAAAATCTAACCAGTTTTTGTCTTTTTTGTTTCAGTCACCCCTATTATGTCGATCTGGTACTTATTTAATTCCTCAGCTAGCTCCATTTCTTTGCAATTCAGGCTTCTTATGTTGATAGTACCGATCTTTAACTCTGGTGATGTTTAGTTGGGGTGTGCTTTCAGATTTGTTCCAGTAGCTGACTTTTCGCTGTTCGCTCTGGTTCCCTAGCGAAAACAACGGGGCCTTGTTTAACCAGGTGATGATGCCCCAGCCGGCATGAAATTTTGTCATGTTGTTCCATCACTTTTTATTTTGGTTTAACCAATAAGAATACAATTTGGTCAGCTAAATCCCAAATTGCCAGCCCATCCTCGTTCGTTCAGTATCTAGGTAGATATCCAACATGGTGCATCACAAGAAGGTGAGGATTGGACATTAGGGCAGAAGCCCTGGTCGGTTCTCCGCATTCCTTTAAAGGCTATGTGGAGGTCACCTCTCAGTTATACAGCTTTGACCCTTAAGCACCTCATGCTGTATGACTTATTCTTATATTCAGAATTTAAATGTCATTTATAGTTTTTCTGTATTCTCCCTGAAAATAGCTTGTGGCATATTGAGTAAAATATATGGGAGTAATAAATTATATTTGGTTTTCTCTTATATGTGGGAAACCTTTATTGAAAAAATATAGGATATATTTTTTGAATAAAGGTAGTGTCTTTCCAAAATACACTGCTTGGAAAGAAGCCAATGGACGCCATAGCATGGGGAACAAAGAGCCTTGGTACCTTAATAAGAAGTCGGACCTCCTTTCACTACGATGACTGCAGCAATCCTACAGGGCATACGTTTCACAAGTGTACAATAGCAATCAATGGGAATTTTGGACCATTCTTCCTGTAGGCATGTGATGAGGTTCTATACTGTTATGGAGCAGATGTCCTTTGAACTCGCCTGATGATCCAGTTCATTCCACAGATGTTCAGTAGGGTTGAGATCAGGGATCTGTGGAGGCCAGTCAAGTGTGGTGACATTGATGTCCACAAACCACGCGGTTACATCAGCAGCCTTATGACATGGTTCATTCTCTTGCTGAAAGAGACAATGATCAGTTTCGTAAAAATGCCACAAGGTGGTTTTAGCGCATGGTAAACTAGTAATTTTACTAGTTTAATAAATAGAAATGTTATTAAAAAATGATACTGAATACCATACCATATTGACAAATCATATGAATGCTTCATTGTTAATCTCTGCAGTGCAATGTCTGTCATAAAAGTACACTTGAGTCCACTTTCACAAAAGCAGACGACCAAAAACAACAAAAAAAAAAAAAAAAAACGCTTGGAATCGCCTACCTTTATGTAGTTTCTATATTCGGCATGAAACTCTTTGAGCTTCTTATTCGGCTAAGAAACAATATGGGATATAATATCCCTTAACTTAAACACAAAAAACTATTTTATTATGTGATCATTCCAGATTATTTTAATACAATGAATAATTAGCATAGATCTTCTGTCTTCATTCCAGAATAATTGCTTTCTTGTCATAATTTACAACTCAGCTTGTTTTGGAACATAGTTTGTGCTATTATATTTTATTTGTTACTTTCTTTTTTCAGTTTGGAAGCAAAACTTCTGCCTGCTCCCATTCATGTTTAAAAATATCAGATGTTAAATAAATCATATAGAAAATGTGAACAAATTAGTTGCTTCAGATATCTTGGATGTTCTACATTACATATAAATTGATATTGGTACAAAATTTCAACCATACCAAAGATAACGGGAATTAGCAGTAATATTTTCAAACTTAACCAAGTTATAAAGCATATAAGAATAAGAGTTCATAAAGTTTTGGTGAGACTTTCTCTGCTATATTGAAGCAAAATTGGACCATCAGAATTGCAGGAGGGTGAGTGGAGAAGCCTGCTGTCCTATGGAAATTCTTCCATAGGACAGCAGGCTACACATCTGGGGCAAACTTTAAAGAAAAAAATAATAATAAAAAGCACAGAAATACACACTGAACTAAAAATAGATTTAGTAGTAGATAAAATATGCAAGTATAGAAAGATGCTCTGATACTACTTAGCTGGACATGGAACTTAAGAATAACCAGGAGAAGATGTAATGAGACTGGAACTGGCCACTCAGAATATGCAGTTATATAGAAACAAGTATCTGTAATATAGTATCATCTGCCATGTACAAATAAATCAACATGATCGGAAAAAAAAGATTAAAGTGCATGAATATTTTATAGACTAAATCAGATATCTACAACACTATTTTGGGTTGTAGTTGGCACACCAATCACTGCAACATCTGTATGAGAGAAAATTGAATGGAGATGTCTTCAAATTTACAAATAAATAATAACCTTTCAATGATTATTTTTTAATTATTTACTTAGTTTCTGAAAAATGTTCAAGTGGAATTTTTTGAATATCTATGGTTAATTTTATTTCTTCAGTTTCATTAATTCTATGACTTCAAATATTTGCTTCAGCTATGTAAATTAGGAAGCAAATAGTCTGCTTTTTTCTTATAAATTGTATTATTTTGCATAAATTTCTCATAAAAAGACAGACATTAATAAAGGTCACAAAAATATTCACTGTCACAAAAACTTATGGAATCCAGTGGTCATTTTGAATAGGTGATAGCACAATAGGTACATGTAGCAGCTACACATGCATGCATGTAAATGTAATGATAATAATTCAGACATCAGATCAGTTCACTGAAACATTAAACAAAAGAAATAAATTTGTGTTGTGTTATGTTCAGAAATCATAGACGTATTTAGAGCAAAGTTAGTTTAAAAAATAAAAGAAAAATGCTGTTTTTGTACTTTGCACCATATTATTTTAACTTTTTTTTTTTTTTTTTTTGTTGTTGTTCTGTTCATTTATGCAGCATATAATCACATGCAAAGCAAGCTGAAGGAGTACCTGAAGAAATTTGTTGACTCCAAAAAAGTGAGCATAACATATAGTCCTAAGCATGATTAGATACTCTTATTGATAGCAAACGTTTATTGTTAATGTATAAAATTATTATTAATGATTATTATTAATTAATAGTTATTTAATAAATAATAGAAAACACAAATGTATATATGATCAGCTTGGTATAGTGCTATTACAAATTCCCTCCCCACTATTTATGCACATGTCTATCTCTTACATGGAGCAAAAACCTAAAATAGTTTGAGAAATTTTCATTTCTTTCCTAATCTAATAGTTCTGTTGCAGCATTTTTTTTTGTACTTCTTTTCTAACTCCTCTGTGAGCCTGTGTAGCTCAATCAGTAAAGGCAAATGCCCTTTGGTTGCGAAGACCTAATTCAAATCCTATTTAGGCATTGAAGAACCTTTATAAAGGCTTATTAGCCAAAGATGAGTTCAGAAATCTCATGTAGAAGGGCAGGATGTTTTCATTCTGAAACAGGCAAACTGACTGGGAGAAAACATGTATTTAACAGACTAATTCAGTGACCTCATTTGATTACTTAGATGATCATAAGTCTAACTAAACTAAACCAAAGCATTCCAACTCCTGCATTGCGTTATGTATTTGGACAAACACCACTCGCACATGCACTCTCTACAACTCTTAAATTTTGTGCCAGAAAGAGATTAGATCAGTGGTTCCCAACCTTTTTTCACTTGTGTACCCCCTTTTAAACCCATTTCTATAAATTGTACCTCTTGTTTTTAAATACTAACACTTTTATTCAGTGCCTATCTTAATGTAAAATAGTGGAAATGATGTAATGAGTTTGGAAAGGAAAATTACTACACTAAAAGTACAAACCACAGATTTAATTTTACAATATTCATAACACAGAAATAAGTATAGCTTCATTAAATATTGATAATGATGATCAAGTATTTAACAAACTTTTGATTTATTATTAATAATATTTATTTGTGTTATCTGAAACGTCTGTAATAATTGGTATACAGATCACTAGCTGATTAAAACATTGTTAGTTGAGATTGTTGAGCTTGCTTACTGTTATTTCACACAAGATACAGTCTTAAATCCGGACTTATATTAAGCTTGTTGCAGTACTTATTTATTATGAAGGTGTAAGAAGAAAAGCTCTCACCACTAGTTCAGTAAGTATTAGTAAATGGCAAAAGGTATTTGAGGATCTTCTCACTGAGCTGTTCATTGAGGTGACAAAAGTGATGCACGCGCTGTGCGTAATGATTGGTAGAAGAGTGGTTTGTAGGAGGGGTTCATAGCCACGCCCTCACCAATCATCATTCGCTAATGTGAGCTAGTTTTGAAGTGTCTCCGTTAGCGGTGATTCAGACTTAACATTTATTGTTCCATAACTAACATTTTGCATTTTGTTTACTTTACTTGTTTTTCCACCATTACTGATTATTTTTCGTGTATCCCTGAACGACCCCAGCACTTATCCCTCGGGATATGTGTACCACCGGTTGGGAACCGATGGATTAGATGAATCTTGATCATTCCAGATACCTATAGATATCTCCAGCATCAGTCTATCTCCCCCGGTTATTCTTACATTGATCCTTTCAAAAACAATGGACACATCTTTCTAATCAGTCGTTATCACCATCTGAAAGCCTATCATCAATAATCTTAATAGGATTGTATGAATCAGTATATCAGACTGGCAAAAGTAATATTGATTCTGCCAGTCTGATCCGTAGGGTTTCTTCTTATTTATCTTTTTCTGGAGACATGACATGGAAAGTCTTGGCAGAACTTACTGTTATTTCACACAAATATGATGTATTGTTGACCATGAAGAAAGGAGTTCTGAGTATGCTATCATCTTTTCAGTCTTTTTTCTAATACATTTTGCAGTATAATGACTGGTCACTTCTCAGTCCCTCTGACTTTCATTCACTGTGAGTCATAGTGAATGACTTTTTTAAATCCCCTACTAATACAAAAATGCTCCAGACTTCTTCCAGGCATTGTCTCTTTCATGTACTTTTTTTTTTTCCTGCCTAGGTATTAGTGACTTGTTTTTATTGGTGGTAGATCTTGTTTAGTGTTTTGCTGATAATAGCATATACTATTCCTCATTTAACAAACATTGCAGCATACAAAAATTCCAACCTTCAAAGATATCTACCAAAATTCTTATATGGTAATTTCCATACCATTAATGAGAGTTATGTATGCTGTTCATCTTCAGTGAAACTTTCCTATCATTGTTTGTATTTTATTTCATTAGATACTCTTATAGATACTGCTGCAGGAACTTGGGTAACTTATGGCTTTCTGAGTACTCTCTGTGCATGAAGATATAATCTTCAGGCAGATATAGTGCCATATGTATAGTAAACATCTGCATATATTTAACCTCTGTATCTTCCTGGAGCTAGCTTGCATTGATATGACCTTAATAAAGGTTAAAACTAATCTGGGTAATGGCACCTTCCCATCATGCATGCCAGTATATATATCCAAAAGGAAGTTTGTTTTGCATTATGTGATACTTAAGTAATTGATATGAAATCAAAAGCCTCTGTTTACAAATAGACCAGTCATGAAGTTACATGCAAACTTTGATTGCTTTCACTTGGGTAAAAGATTAAAAGATTGCTGACCTGGTTGGCTGAGTATTTAGCATATCTGCTCTCTAGCCAAAAGGATGCTGCAGGTTCGAATCCCAACGTGGGCATGGATGTTTGTGATTGTCTGTGAAAATACTAGTGGTGATGGGCAGTAGATGGTGTTTGTGTAGATGATGAGGTTCACTGTAGTTGGTGAATTTGAGTGGTGGAGAGAGAGTTGTAGAGTAAGTACCCATCCTCGATGTCTTCGGACTCCCTGGAGGTTTCACGTAATAATAATAATATAATAAAACAAGAATATACTTTGTGTATTATAATGTACTGTTAAAAAAAAAAAATATATATATATATATATATAAATGTACAGTAAATACAGTAAACTAATGCAACCACTGAATAATTATTTATAGGAAACAAATTATTTTTATTCTCAGCAGCACTTTGAATAAAAGTAGTTGATTGCTTTGTTACTTAGAACAGAAAGTGTTCATGTACATTGCTATGGTATATCAGGAAGATATTTGAAAAAAGAAACACTTGAAATTGCAAGTGGGGAATGTGTTTTGATGTTTATCAAAACACAGTGCTCCCAACTTATGTGATTACCATTGTCCTATTGTATAATGCTGACAGCTCTTTTTTATTAATTAAAATTATAATAATAGAATTAACTCACGTAAAATATTATGTATTAGTAGAATTTTCGCCTGAGTATCACAGACATCTTCAGTACATGTAAAAAGCTAATTAAACAATAACTGACCATTCCAAAAGGTGCCACCTAAGTAGCTAATGTAAGAACTAAAAAAGGTCATTAAATTTCCTAACTTAATTTTAAAAACAAATGGATAATAAAAAACAAAAAAAAATTTTGGATCTTCATTTGGGCGCTTCGAATATTATGATTAGTTTAGATGCTGTTTCATTATTTATTAATGTTCCTTTATCTGACAGCATTGAATTACTGCAACAAGAATTTCCTTCAGACATTGTTAAAATATTTGATTTTGTAATACATTCCAGTTATTTTTCCTTTAAAAACAAGTTAGATCAACAAATCGAAGGAACAGCAATGGGCAGTCCTATTTCTCCTTCTTAATGGAGCACTTTGAACAACATATTTTTGACATTTCTCCTAGACCTACACATTGGTTCAGATATGTAGATGACATTTTTGCTATCTGGAATGGCTCTTCTGATGAATTACAACAGTTTCTCTCTAAATTAAATGCACTTCATCCAAGGATCCAGTTCACCCTATAAGTAGAAGTAAATAAGTAGTTAGCCTTTTTAGATCTTTTAATTCTTTGCCAACCAGATGGTAACCTACATTTCTCAGTCTATAGGAAGAAGACTCGTACAGGCCATTATATCCTTGCTGAATCTCATCACCATCCCAGTCAGAAGGCAGGAACTATTAAAACATTGGTTCATCGGGCCCACTCCTTTTGTTCTTCAGATGAACTATTACAGAAAGAATTGCAATATATTATTTCCTCTTTATCTAATGGATATAAGAATTTCTTCATCAAAAGAGCTTTGATAGAAAACAGATAGAGAAGATAGAGAAGAAATAACGCATATTCCTATCCCTTATGTGCAAGGCATTAGTGAACACATAGCAAAAGTTTTAAAACTACTAAATATTTTTGTTACCTTTCAACCAATCAGAAAAATCTCCACCTTTCTCACTTCTCCAAAGGACAACCTTCCACATCTCAGTTATCCAGATATCTACCAGATTCCTTGCTCTTGTAGGTTATCTTATTTCGGACAAACAGTAAGATCAGCTTTTATTCGGTTAGAAGAACACCAGTCTTATATTCAGTACCTTGAACCTGAACAGTCTGGACTTGCAGAGCATGCCATCAACAATAGACTTGTTCATTAGAACAAGACAAGAGTCCATGTGAATTGACTATTTGGGAAATGTTATCAAGTATCTGAGAAAAAACTATTTTAATACCAACTAGTTTCACCAACTAAAACTGTTGACGCCAATAGCTTTAGTTGATGAAACTAGTTGGTATTAAAATAGTTTTTTCTCAGATACTTGATCAACATTTCCCAAATAGTGAATTCACATAGCTTCTGTGGTCAAGAAAAAAATATCGTTTAATATGAAGACAAGAGTCCTTCACAAAAGTTGGTTCCTCATGGAATGGCTTTATAAAGAAACGTGAAACTTTACTTCACTTTCCTAATTTAAACAGATCCAATGGTCTACGTCTATCCCCTTTGTGGGAGATAGTACTTTTTAAATCAGCTAACTTGTAAGCCAGTTCTCCTTCAATTCTGATGACTCTAGACATGTGACAACGATGTGTTTGTCTCATGAAGGCAAACACATTGTTGGACGTTTCAAAACAATGAAGAGACAAAAAACATGACATAAAAACGTTTCAAATTTCTGCTTATCTTTTTATATATATAGAATAGATAATTTATTTGTTTATCTATTTTTTTTAATTAAGTTTGGAAATTTAATGGCCCTTTTTAGTTATCTTGCATTAGCTACTTAGGTGGCACCTTTTGGAATGGTCAGTTATTGTTTAATTAGCTTTTTACATGTACTGAAGATGCCTGACTCAGGCAAAATTTCTATATCTAATGGATATAAGAATTCCTTCATCAAAAGTGCTTTGAGGTTTTGATATAATTTCCAAAAACACCAATCCTGTAGAAGGATTGGTGCTTTTGAGATGCAACTATTCAGAAGAGTACTAGATAATAAATAATATTTTACGTGAGTTAATTCCGTTATTATAATTTTAATTAATATGTCTACTCATGGTATTTCCTTACTGAAACAAAGCTCTTTTTATATTGATTAATTAATTAAGATTGTCAAAAAAGTCAATATAATTTCAAAAATTTAAATCCAAACAAACCTTCCAAATTTAGAGCAGGTAATAGATTTAATATCAGGTAGGGCCCCTCATACTATTGCCATCACATTTCCACAGCTTCTCTGACATTGACAATTCATTATTTTTATTTTTTTGCGCTACACTTGTTATTTCTGTTTCAAGAATATCTAAGTAACAACATGAAATACACTGTATTATGTTATGTTATGTACTTTCAGTAATTTAATCTGATAGGCTGATTTTAGAATTCTAAATAATTTATTTGAATACAAAAGCCTGTGCAGCTCAGTGGATGTGGTGCTTAGCCGCATGAAGGAAGACTTGATTTCAAGTCTAGTTGGCAACTAGAGGAAATTTTTCTAAGCCTTTTTTCGACCGGTTCCCAAGTTAGTCGATCTCTGGCATGGGCACGCGGGTTTTTTCTCCCAGAAACTCGGATTTTTCATCCCGTAAACTCAAGAAAATTGACCATAGAACACACATTATTTCAGACATTAAATACAAATGTTAGGGACCACGAGATAGCGGCACTTATTGAGCCGTCACTCTTCACTGCGTGACACTTAATTAGTGATAGCCTTGGACCAGCTATCTCTGATTGGAGATTGAACTGCCCACTCAGTCTCCAAAAGTTAGATAGGCTAAAAACGACCTCGCATACTCCCTATATATACGGGAATAAAAAGGCGTTAGCTGGGTTTTTTTTTAATTTTTTAAATAATTTATTTAATATAAAAATCTAAATTTTTTTATAAAATAATCACATTTCTCTTTGAAAAGTGAACACAACACAGAAATGTCAAATTAGTAACAAATAGAAGTTATTTATGATTGGAAACATAAGTACTATTACTATTAAGAATTATACTTGAGAGAATAAAATAAAAACAGCAAATGAAATAAAGGACATCCAAAGTGGGTTAATGAAAAACAATGAAACAAGAAGGTATCTTCAATATCGAAATGATACTAGAAAGAAACAAAGTTCAAAATGCAGACTGATGTTTATCTTCATTATGTAGATGAGACTGTATTGACTGAGAGTGAGAGAAAGACTTGCAAAAGTTAATATATTTAATATAAATCTTGCATTAAATTCCAACAAAATTAAACTTATAGTAGTAAGCAGAGAAGGACATACCGCAAAATTAAAATTCAAAGTAGAAAACCAAATTATAGAACAATATACTAACATCAAGAGAAATAAGCAAAAAAAGATAAATCAAGAACAATTAAATGCTGCATTGGGTTTACTTTTCTGTTTGGAGCAGAAATAATGACAGTAAATAAGGAAGAGAGACTGTAGAAGGATTGGTGCTTTTGAGATGCAACTATTCAGAAGAGTACCGAAGTCATAGATCCAAAAGAAGAGGAATGAAGAAGTTTTGAAGATGGGTATTGAAATGGAACTAATAAAGAACGTATAGAAGAGAGAAGAGAAAAATGTTATAGGTCGTATTGTGAGGCATTGAAAGTCTTGAAAAATATTTATTGGAGGGAAGAATTGAAGACAAGCAAAAGAAAGGAAAACGGCAACATACATGGTTCTAAAATATGAAGGATTGGCTAGTCCTGAACTATGCCCTTAGACAGAAATATACGAAGATCCAAAATAGCCAACTTCCTTGATGTAGATGAATGACACTTAATAGGACAAATGTTTACGAATGCATGTACACATAGTACATAATTCCAGGAAAAGGTGGAAGATGAAGCCCATATAAATTATAGGATATTGAATCGGTCCCAAATCAAAATGAAAACTTTTTCATTTGAATTAGAAATGAAAGAGAACAAATTGAATTGAAATACAAATATATGCTTTGTTTATACAAGTACCACTATAAACAACAGTATATTTTAGCTGAAAATTAGCACTCATTAATTTTGCTACTGTGTTGAACCTGTTGAAAAGTATAAGTTTGAAATTGACCTTTGAAAAAGGAAAATATCAGATAACCAAAAACGTTCATGAGGTTTTTGGTAGAGTTCACTGGTGGCTTGTTTTATTTTTTTTATGTGCATCATAAGGCACAGATACGTGTCAGTCAATCAGTGTACTCTTTTCTGTGACTTGGAACCCTTTTAAAATTTAAAATTTTAGTTAAACCTGGTGTAATTCAGGCTTGTTTGCTTTAAGAATTTAAATTCGGTTCGAAGGCTTCAGAAACATCCCATAAGATATTATTATTATTATTATTATTACGGGTATCTCCATGGAGTCAGTAGACTCATCGCGGGAGACCCAAACTAGCATAACAATATCTGTCATATCTCTTCTTGAATTCATTTACAGACGAAGAGCTCACAACTAAGTCAGGCAATGAATTCACCACCCTCCAGGCAAAAAACCTTGTTCTGACACCTTTGTTAACCACACTCTTCTTTAATTTCCAGAGATGACCTCTTGTTCTTCCATCACTATCACAAAGCTGAAACATTTCCCCTGTATCAATCCCATAAACCTTTCAGTAATTTAAATGTTTCTATCATATCCCCTCTTCTTTGCCTATCAACCAATCTGCAGTCCACAAGCTCTCAATCTATCAATGTAGGAAGCATTTTTTACATCACTCACCAACTTGGTCACTCTTCTCTGAACCCTCTCCACAGCCTCCTCATCTCCAAGGAATCCAGATGACCAGACCTGAGCACAATAATCCAAATATATGTGTAGCATTTGGAAAAGATGCAGTAGCAGAACATACTGCACAGAAATGGTTTTAAAAAATTGTTTCTGGTGATGTCAGGAAAGACTCTCCATTATTGATAATGAAGAATTACATGCTGCTGTTGAAAATAATTCAAGAATTTGAATTATTTACAGTTAATGCAAGTGAATAATTCACTTGCATTAACTGTGAAAATCATGTATGCTAAGCAAATGGGTCTCACGTGCATTGTCAGATGACAATAAACTTCAAAGGCTATCAATTTGTTCTTCACTTCTTTCACGTCATCATAAAAACAAGCCGTTTTTGGATTACTTGCTCACTTGTGATGAAAAATGGATCTTGTACTCTAACAGGAAGTGAATTTATCATTGGTTGTCACCAAACGATCAAGTGCTAGACACTTCAAATACACTACTTCATCCCGAGAAGACTATGCTTTGTGTGTAGTGGACTGGAACCAGTATTGTCCACTATGAGTTTCTTGCTGCAGGCCAAACAATTATGGTCACAATCTATTCAATGCAACTTGAGTATGTGTTACTTTAGAAACAGCCAGGACTAGTTAATCAAAAGAAAGTTCTATTCTTACAAGCAACGCAAAACCTCATACTACAAAACATTCCCATGAGAAGATTTGTGCTTTAGGATGGGAGATACTACCTCATCCTCCATATTCTCTTGACAGTTCTCCATGCGATTATCACCTTTTTTTTTTGCTAGATAATAATGTGCAATAGGCAGTTCTGCAATAAAACAGATTTATATAGAGGTTGGTAGGTTTATTACTTCTAAAGACAAAACGTTTTATAAAAGCAGAATTTACAAACGTAACTCTTTGGGAGAGAGTTGTAGATTGTGAAGGTGCTTATTTTAATGAATAAAACATTTTATGAAAATTTCTGCAGTTTACTTTTTATTATAAAAAACTGCACCAACTTTTTTGGTTATCTGATATATTAGAGGACAAAAATGAGAGAGAAAATCCAGAGGTTTAGACTGATCAATATTTAATGGTCATCATAGGTTCAATTTGTATTTGTATAAAGTAGCATATGTCTGAATAATTGATCTGAGTAGCATGCTAAACTGTATTCAGCTGACAGGAAATTTCAATATGCTTTAGATTAAAGGATACACCAAATTATTCAGAATCATATTAGATGGGATTTTTAATGTGAATTCTATCCACAGAAATTTGCGTTTTTTTAGTACCATGAGCGATCTAAGAGTTATATAATCTAGGAACTTTAATTTAGAAACTACCAATGATAATTTTTCAAGCCACTTCATGCCTCCATTAAGCAGGTAATTATCTCGCAACGGATGATGAAAATCATCACTTACTTTACTGATGTGTGTGTGTAATAAAACTACAAGAGCTTGTTGAACTTTCATTATGCTAATAATATGTAAACCTGGAGAGAAAGAAACTTATTAACTTTAGAGTAGAATATATGTTGAATGCATTTTTCAGTGAAAGTGCTGTACTGCTTGTCTTACCAACCATACCACTGATTAATAAATCCTCTAATGATGATGCCCTATCATATATGCATTCATTTTCTACTATTTATTTTCTGTAGTTATTTCCATGGTTCATCAGCATTGCCACATTAATTTCCCTATTTTTCTTTGAAACAATTAAGATGTGCAGTAGCCAACTTCCATCCATTACTGAACTCTGTGTTGATTGAGCCGTTGGTTGCCTCAAATATGAGGAGAGTATTCACTCTTTATATTGATATTGAATCAATCTGTGCTATATTTAATAGAAGTTAAATATAGCACAGATTGAAAGCTAAATCTATTCCAGGAAAGAGTCATCTTATGAATAGAGTTGGGTAGTAAAGGGAAGAATGGTTTTCTGTTTTTATGAAAAATAAAACATAATCGATTTGAGTCAGTTTATATATTTCATATATGAGTCAAGTAAGTAATTTAATCAAGACATTGTTATGTAGAACTTACTTGGTTGATTACTGAATCAATATCATTTTTTTAGATTGTGCGTGCAGAAGACATCAAAGAATTCTTTAATCAGATGAAGTCTCGAAAACGGCAGAGAGTTGAAAATCGCATTCCTCATTTCTGTCGTTAAATAACTATAATGGTAAACTTTGTAACAGGAGAAATGGCATTTATTGTATTTCTCATTTGCTTAGATTTTCACAAAACACTCAATAAATTTGTCTTACTTCATTTCTTGTTGTAGTTTCTAATTGTGGTATTGCTCATCATCACATTCCTATGTACATACTCTCAAAGATATACAGGACACCATGATAGTACTACACATTAAGTTTACCTTATTACTAACTGGTATTATTTGCAGTTATTACTATTAATGTGCAATCATGAAATCCTTTTTTAATGTGAATCCATTCACAAATGGCTTTAGTGGGTTATAGTATGTTATAACTATAGTAGGTAAATGGCTATAGTAGGTTAGAACTATTAGTTACTTAAAGGTTAGGTAATCTGGAAGCAGTTCTACAGAGATCAAACAATAATACTTTCTCAATCCTAATAAGCAAGGTCTCACACTGGGTAGTGAAAATCATCCTCTACCTAAATACTTGACATTTATCGGTTGATTATAACAGAATCTACTGAGTATGTATTCATTGGGTTATAAATCAGAGTGATTGAACATAATAGAATATAGTATCACTCCAAGTACTAAGAAATTTTGTACACAGTATGTTTAAATTGAATAAGATAAAAATTCTTGTTTAACAGTTACACCTATACCTGAACCTTAATCTGAAACATCAGTCTCTTGGATTGTTGCTGAAACTAGTTTTTCAGTTCGTTGCAGTGCTGCTTTCATTCACTTTTCTTCTCTGGTCATGTCATTATAAATACTAAACTAGCATTTTGCATATTTCTAGTCATGTATGTTTGCTAGCCATTTTACACACTGTGCATTTGCTATCAGATGTACTTAACTTTCCAAAAAAATAAAATAAAATAAAACATTATGCATTATATAATTTTAAGGGATTTTTCTTTATTATACTTGTAAGATAGTTCATTGTAGGTTGATATTTTTGCTTGAACGTATTTATAAATGAAAGTCTCATCTTTGTTTCAAAAAAAAGAAAAAAGTGTAATTGTGAAGACACCAGGAATTTTTAGTTGTAGCCAAAAGCTCTGTATTTGTGTAAGGATTAACTTCACAAGTTTCTTGGGTATTCAAAAACAAATAGAAGTTTGCTCAGAAACATGTTTTATTGAACCATTTCATATATGTTCTCCAGTAAAGAATATGAAATAGAATAAGATTAACCACAGAACCCTTCTAACTGCCATAATGAAAAGTGGAAAAGGCTTCACTAAGAACAATTTATTCACATAAAATAAAATTCACATACAGCTTTTTTTCCGGATCTGTCATTTTCAGGATATGTTGTTCATAACAAGATAAGTATATAAAATCTGAACAGAGTGTAAAGTACATTGTCATATTGATTGACACATGATGTGAGAAGCATCTTACATGGGAGTATATGCTGTTGATGTTCATGCTAACCATCATTCTGACAAAGCATTCATGACTGCCTCTGATGACCCATTCACCACTCTTAAAGCAAGAAGCTTAGTCATCATGCCCCTGTTCTCTCCTGTCCTGTCATGGATGAGAATCTTCAGCCTCTGTTCTATAAAACCCATTTGATAACTTATATTTTATCATATCTTGCTTTCAAATAAACTTTGTAACTCTCAAACTTAGTCTTTCCTTGTTGACGGATTGCCTTTGGATGGAGGAAAATTGTAGATAGGAAGTTAGTAATGATGTAATTTTTTCATGTAGTACTGTCATATCCTGTACACCCCTTGAGGGTACATGGCAGGAATTTGATGATGATGATGATGATGATGTCGTCTTTGGATCCTTTGCAACACTTATGCATTCTCAAGAAACCAAGACCAAATATGTGCACAGTGATCCAGATTAGGACATAAAAAAACTTTATAAAGAGAGTTAATCTCTTCATCTCTACTTATTAATGTGTTCTTCAACATCAAAATGATCATTTGAGCCACTTTGCCAACTTCTGCAATATCCCCCTCTAAATTTTCTTTGTACACTGTCACCTAATCTCATTTTCTCAGTTCAATCTGAATTTCATTGTATAATATACAACTTATCTTTTATCTTTTGATCCCAACTGATACTTTGCCAAATTAAACTTGTAACCATTATATTTTGCCCAGACTGTGATCCTATTTAAATTATCCTGCAGGATCTCTGTCACTTTCATTAGCTATTGCCCTTCCCAAGTTTTTCATCATCTACAAACAACTGAATATTCCTCATAAAAATCAAGTCTTATATCATTAATGTCCAAATTAAATAGCAGCAACACAGGTACATAGAGCCCTGTGACGTACCATTGATCATCTGCTTTCTCTTTGATTCTAGTGTTTGTCAGCCATGCTCCTTTCCATCCTTGTTTTCTCTAATTTATGTAATAGAGTTCTGTTTGATATCCTGTCTGATACCTTTGCAAAGTTCAGTAGAATCTTGCAACTTAGTTGTCAGTTTATTGTAGGAAGTGAGTAAATTACTAAGGCAAACCCTATCTTTCACAAAGCAATGAAATGGAGTTCTTGCCAACTTTTCCATTATCTTAACAATCATTCCTGATATACTGATTAGTCTGAAATTTGTAATGCCTGCTTTGGAGCTGCCATATATAAAGGAGGCTTCAAATATCTATACTTCCTATATATCTATTATATATAAATATCTTTATCTATACTTCCTCATAACACATAGGTCAACATCTCATCATTTTCAATTATTCAGTGAGATTTTATAATATCCTAAGCACCTCCAGTTCATCTACCTCTATTCTCACATCTCTCTGTCATCTTTCTCTGCAGTATCTCCACCTGGATGATACAACCTTGCAAAATAGTCACTCAGTAATCTATTTCTTCTGTTTCTGTCATGTTCCTAATCAGTATTCATTAAAGTTATTTTCAGAATCTTTCTTTTTGCCACATAGTGAAAGAACTCTTAGATTTCCATTAGTCTGCTCTAATTTCCTTTCATAATCTTATTTACCTTCCTTACCATGCCAGTTGCTCTTCTTGCCTGTGCTTGCACTGACTATCTTTTTATATTCCCCTTTCACAACATGTTTTTTGCAGCTTCTATAGAATAATGTTATTTATATACTTAGTTACTCTCATAACTTTGGTATGTAGTGTGATACTTCCCTAAAGCTTCCCTTAACCATTTTATATACATTGCTAGCATTATTCCATTGTAGATTTGTAGATTTTTTATGACTGCCAGCTCTTTTTTTAACTGAAAATTTCTGTAGCTTAGTCACCATCCATATCATGACTGAATAATCACTCTTCCCATTTGGAAGCTAAGCAATCAGAAGATTTGTCCATAGCCCTGGTTATAGGCAAATCCTCTGAAGATACCACCAGATCCAGACTCTAAAATTCTGGATCTCCACTTCATTTCCTTCACCTAGTGCATCCTTTCTACTTGGCAGTCTATGTCTCCATGGTTGAAGTCTCCATAATAATTACTTGTCCTGTACTTCTTGAGCTGATTTTAATAGTTATTCTATTTACTACTATTTATAGTCTTTATTATAGTATAGCAAATACTATTTATTATAGTATAGCAAAATAAATAGTCTACTATTTATTTTGCTCTGTTAGCTTTTCACACCACATAAGCTACCTCCTATGTCCATGCCTTTATGCTGAATCTTTACCCTTATTAGTTGCATTTCTTTTACTATCAGCAGTATACCTCCTATACTCTTTTGTCTGTCCTCCGTGAAAATACACTCCTTATATTCTAACCTTATATCATCCTTTTTCAACCAGTCAATTTTCGGTTGAATAGAACTAACTGCCAAAAAACTCCTCACCCTTATTCCTGATACTTCTGGCATTCGTGTATGTGAATCGCATTTGTGCTTGAAACTGCCTTTGCATTATTTAGCATTTTGAATATTCTTATTCTCATTGAAGGTGCCTTACACACACACACACACACTTATTGCATCCATCATAATTGCTTTGTTACTCTTATTTTGCACTTCCAAATAAACTCATTGAATAACCCTTCTCAGACTCCTAACCCCAAATCCATTCAACTGCAATCCATTAGTTATAAGTTTTTTACTTATCAAATTCATTTTGTATATCTACAAACTACATGCCATTCTTTCTGCATAACCTATTCATTGACTTATTTGATCCATTGACTCTTTTTTATCTGTTTATCTGTACTCAATTCATTCCTCTTATGCAGTGGCGTAACAAACTTAGTCTTTACTCACCCACTCTTCTTTCTTCATTTCTTCCATTTAGGTGGGAGATGAATTTCATTGCCTTGTGTCAGACAACCATCCCACTTATTGGAGGCCTGAAGTGGCTTGAAATGTTCCATGTTTTACCTCTAGAGCAGGGTTTCTTGACTATGTAAAAATAAATTAAAAAATTACAAAAAATATATATATAAACTTGATAAAATGAGAAAAAAAATCCTTAGCCCACCCATGGTACAAAATGTACTACAGTAACCTTTTGTGTTATTATAAAAATTGAAATTAAGAAAATACTTTTGCATCTTTTCTCATTCCATGCTTGTCACCTTTTAAATTATTCATAACCCACCAAAACAATCAGCTCTTTCTGTTTTCTTCATTGCATTCTAACATCATCACTAACATTTTTCATCTTTGTATGTTTAAGTTAAGTGCTGATCACATGTGAAGAACCTTTATCAAGTCTTTTCAACTGAAGATGAGTCAGCCACCCACATATTAGGGTGACAAGATTTTTCTTGTCACCCTAATATGGGGGTGCTTAAGGGTCTCTGGGGTGCTTAAGGGTCAAAGCTGTATAACTGAGAGGAGACCTCCACGTAGCCTTTAAAGGAATGCGGAGAACCGACCAGGGCTTCTGACCTAATGTCCAATCCTGTGGTGCACCCTGTTGGGTATCTACTTTGATACTGAACGAACGAGGATAGACTGGGAATTTGGGATTTAGCCAACCAAATTGTATTCTTATTTGTTAAACCAAAATAAAAAATGATGGTACAACATGACAAAATTTCATGCCGGCTGGGGTGTCGCCCGGTTAAAGAAGGCCCCCGTTGTTTTCGCCAGGGAACCAGGGCGAACAGCGAAAAGTCAGCTACTGGAACAAATCTGAAAACAAACCCCAACTCAACATCACCAGACTTAAAGATTGGTACTATCAACGTAAGAAGCCTGAATGGCAAAGAAATGGAGCTAGCTGAGGAATTAGTTAAGTACCAGATCGAAATAATAGGGGTGACTGAAACAAAAAAGACCAAAACTGTTGAGATCTTTCTGAGCAATAAATACAAAATGTTATATTCAGGCAATGACAATCAAGGAAAAGAAGGAGTAACCATAGTATTCAACACAAAATACGAGGCTAATCTTATTGAATGGCAGTCAGTCTCAAGTAGAGTAATGTGGGCAAATATGAGAATGGGGAACTGGACAATGAGACTTATTTGTGCCTATGGTCCCACAGAAGGTTCTACTAAGGTAGAAGTGGAGGAATGTTTTGACGCTTTAGAAAAAACAACTGACACAATGAAAAAGGAAAAGTTGGTCCTTGTTGGGGATCTAAATAGCAGAGTAGGAAATGATTGTGAGACATACAAAAATATTTTGGGAAAATTTGGAGAAAAGAGCAAAGCTAATAATAATGGCAAATATCTGTGGGATTTCTGCTCAGGACATGGACTGGTTATTACTAACACCATGTTCCAACATAAAAATATGCACAAATTCACATGGAGAGAAGAGGCTAGGAATAAGAAAAATCTCACTGACTATGTTATTGTTGATAGTGATGTTTTCTCCCTGGTGCAGGACACCAGAGTGTACAGAGGATTTGAAATTGGAAGTAATCATTATTTAGTCTTGAGCAGGATAAAATTGAATTTCATATTGAAAAGAATAACATGTAAGAAAGTTTTAAAGCGAATAAAAGTTGAGCAGCTCTCAGATGTGAACTGTAGACTAAAATACAGAAAGATTATTGAAAAGAAAATGAAAGAGTTTGAGAACAGGAATCAAACCTTGGAGATTCAGTGGCAAACTCTGAAGAAAACTGATTGATTCTGCCAGAGAGGCATGTGGTGAGGTTGTGTGCAAGGACAAAAAAATCAGAACTCCCTGGTGGACACAGGAAATTAAAGAGGCAGTGAAGGAAAAGAAGAAAGCATATCGAAAGTTCCTGGCAAATAAGTCAGCTTTTACTCTTACAGAATACAGAGACAAATGTAAGAAAGCTAAACAGTGTGTAAAACTCATCATCATCATCAAATTCCTGCATGTACCCTCAAGGGGTGTACAGGATATGCTAGTACTACATGAAAAAAATTACATCATTATTAATTTCCTATCTACAATTTTCCTCCAAATCAGTCTGTTACTTGTCAACACTCCAATATTATCAGATCTTATATTTCTATCGTCTAAAGCACTTTGTACCGTATCAATCCACCTATATCTTGGTCTTCCTCTCGGTCGGTTTCCTGCCAACCTGGCAGAGAACACTTGTTTTGCTAATCTTTCCTCACCCATTCTGTTTAAGTGACCATACCACCTGAGATTAGCTCTGCTAATGCATTCCTGGATGCTGACAATGTCAAGTTCTTTCCTAATATCCTCGTTTTTAATATGATACTGCCATTGATGCCATCTGTTCATGCCTATAATCTTTCTCAGGACTCTCATATCTGAAGTCTCCAGTCTTTGGTCAAGTGTTTTACTTCTGACCCAGCTCTCAGATACATAAGTTAAAACTGGTTTGAACACTGTCTTGTATACAGCTAATTTAGTGTTCTGACTTATTTCTCTCTTATTCCATATGAATTTATTCAATTGACTTCCCACCATACCAGCTTTGCTGATTCTGTTGTCTATTTCTATATTTAATTTACCATCTTCAGTAAAAATCGTGCCTAAATAGCTGAAATGTTTTACTTGTTCCACAGGTTCTCCATTCACAACACAGTTGACATTTTCAATAATTCTGCCTATTTTCATTGTCTTTGTCTTTTTATTGCTGACCTTCATACCATATCTATTACAACAGCTATTCAATTTAGTCAGATAATCTTGAAGACTTGTAGCGGATTTATTTAGAAGTATAACATCATCTGGCAAAGAGCTGACATTAACATCTCCAATTTTGATATCAGGTTTAATACCACTTTCCTTCATAATGTGATCCATATAGATAATGAATAACAGAGGGGATAATGTACATCCTTGTCTCACACCAGATTTAACGTTAAACCATCTTCCTGTACTTCCTTCAATTCTAACTGCTGACTTACAACTCAAATAAAGACTAAGTATTGCTTGATATAATGTCCCATTGACACCATATAACTGCAGCGTATTGAATAGCTTCTCTCTCGGGACCTTGTCATATGCCTTTTCCAGATCGACAAAACTTAAATACAGATCTTTGTTATATTCCCATGCTTTCTCGACTATTTGTCGTAAAGTGAAGATCTGATCCTGACGGCCTGTATTTGGCCTGAATCCAGCTTGTTCTTCACCAAGCTTTTCTTCCACAATTTTTCTCAACCGTTTCTCAAGTATACTTGCATAGATCTTTCCAGGAACACTGAGTAGGGAAATACCTCTGTAATTCTCACATGCAGTTTTATTTCCCTTTTTATATATGGGTACTATGAGAGCGCTACTGCAATCATCGGGAATTCGTCCCTCTACCCAGGCTTTCTGAACTATGCAGTGCAGCCACTGTAAGACTCTTATACCACCATACTTCAGCATTTCTGGTCGAATATCATCTACTCCTGCTGCCTTTCCACATTTCAAGCCTTTGATAGCCTTTTCTACTTCAAGTATGGATATGTATTCCTGACTGCATGCCTGGTCAGTGTTTTTTACCACTGTGCTGTCATCACTGCTTGTTTCATTTAGCAGTTTTTCAAAGTAATGACTCCATACTTCAAGGATATCTTTTTCTCCCGTTTTCATGTCACCTTTATCATCTCTAATTCCTTTTATAGCACTCTTTCCTCCATTCTTAAGCTTCTTCAACAACCTCCAGAATATTTTGCCACCTTCTTGATATTTATTTTCTATATTCTTGCCAAAGTCCTCCCATGACTTTTGTTTAGCTAGTTTTACACAGTGTTTAGCATTCTTGCATTTGTCTCTATATTCTCTAAGAGCACAAGCTGACTTATTTGACAGGAACTTTTGGTATGCTTTCTTCTTTTCCTTCACTGCCTCTTTAACCTCCTGTGTCCACCAGGGAGTTCTGATTTTTTTATCCTTACAAACAACCTCACCACATTCCTCTCTGGCAGAATCAATCAGTGTTTTCTTCAGAGTTTGCCACTGAATCTCCAAGGTTTGATTCCTGTTCTCAAACTCTTTCATTTTTCCTTCAATAATCTTTGTGTATTTTAGTCTACAGCTCACATCTGAGAGCTGCTCAACTTTTATTCGCTTTAAAACTTTCTTACATGTTATTCTTTTCAATGTGAAATTCAATTTTATCCTGCTCAAGACTAAATAGTGATCACTTCCAATTTCAAATCCTCTGTACACTCTGGTGTCCTGCACCAGGGAGAAAACATCACTATCAACAATAACATAGTCAATGAGACTTTTCTTATTCCTAGCCTCTGCTCTCCATGTGAATTTGTGCACATTTTTATGTTGGAACATGGTGTTAGCAATAACCAGTCCATGTCCTGAGCAGAAATCCAACAGATATTTGCCATTATTATTAGCTTTGCTCTTTTCTCCGAATTTTCCCAAAATATTTTTGTATGTCTCACAATCATTTCCTACTCTGCTATTTAGATCCCCAACAAGGACCAACTTTTCATTTTTCATTGTGTCAGTTGCTTTTTCTAAAGCGTCAAAAAATTCCTCCACTTCTACCTTAGTAGAACCTTCTGTGGGACCATAGGCACAAATAAGTCTCATTGTCCAATTCCCCATTCTCATATTTGCCCACATTACTCTACTTGAGACTGACTGCCATTCAAGAAGATTAGCCTCGTATTTTGTGTTGAATACTATGGCTACTCCTTCTTTTCCTTGATTGTCATTGCCTGAATATAACATTTTGTATTTATTGCTCAGAAATATCTCACCAGTTTTGGTCTTTTTTGTTTCAGTCACCCCTATTATGTCGATCTGGTACTTATCTAATTCCTCAGCTAGCTCCATTTCTTTGCCATTCAGGCTTCTTACATTGATAGTACCGATCTTTAATTCTGGTGATGTTGAGTTGGGGTTTATTTTCAGATTTTTTCCAGTAGCTGACTTTTCGCTGTTCGCCCTGGTTCCCTGGTGAAAACAACGAGGGCCTTGTTTAACCGGGCGACGCCCCAGCCGGCATAAAATTTTGTCATGTTGTACCATCATTCTATATTTTGGTTTAACCAATAAGAATACAATTTGGTCGGCTAAATCCCAAATTGCCAGCCCATCCTCGTCCGTTCAATATCCAAGTAGATACCCAACAGGGTGCACCACGAGAAGGTGAGGATTGGACATTAGGTCAGAAGCCCTGGTCGGTTCTCCGCGTTCCTTTAAAGGCTATGTGAAGGTCTCCTCTCAGTTATACAGCTTTGACCCTTAAGCACCCCGTGTGTGTAAAACTAGCTAAACAAAAGTCATCGGAGGACTTTGGCAAGAAGTTGGCAAAATATTCTGGAGGTTGTTGAAGAAGCTTAGGAATGGAGGAAACAGTGCTGTAAAAGAAGTTAGAGATGATAAAGGTGACATGAAAACAGGAGAAAAAGATATCCTTGAAGTATGGAGTAAATACTTTGAAAAACTGCTAAATGAAACAAGCAGTGATGACAGCACAGTGATAAAAATCACTGATCAGGCGTGCAGTCAGGAATACATATCCATACTTGAAGTAGAAAAAGCCATCAAAGGCTTGAAATTTGGAAAGGCAGCAGGAGTAGATGATATTTGACCAGAAATGCTGAAGTATGGTGGTATGAAAGTCTTACAGTGGCTGCACTGCATAGTTCAGAAAGCCTGGGCAGAGGGACGAATTCCCGATGATTGGAGTAGAGCTCTCATAGTACCCACATATAAAAAGGGAAATAAAACTGAATGTGAGAATTACAGAGGTATTTCCCTACTGAGTGTTCCTGGCAAGATCTATGCAAGTATACTTGAGAAACGGTTGAGAAGAATTGTGGAAGAAAAGCTTGGTGAAGAACATGCTGGATTCAGGCCAAATAGAGGCTGTCAGGATCAGATCTTCACTTTACGACAAATAGTCAAGAAAGCATGGGAATATAACAAAGATCTGTATTTAAGTTTTGTCTATTTGGAAAAGGCATATTACAAGGTGCCGAGAGAGAAGCTATTCAATACGCTACAGTTATATGGTGTCAATGGGACATTATATCAAGCAATACTTAGTCTTTATTTTAGTTGTAAGTCAGCAGTTAGAATTGAAGGAAGTACAGGAAGATGGTTTAATGTTAAATCTGGTGTGAGACAAGGATGTACATTATCCCCTCTGTTATTCATTATCTATATGGATCACATTATATAAAGGAAAGTGGTATTAAACCTGATATCAAAATTGGAGATGTTAATGTCAGCTCTTTGCCAGATGATGTTATACTTCTAAATAAATCCGCTACAAGTCTTCAAGATTATCTGACTAAATTGAATAGCTGTTGTAATAGATATGGTATGAAGGTCAGCAATAAAAAGACAAAGACAATGAAAATAGGCAGAATCATTGAAAATGTCAACTGTGTTGTGGATGGAGAACCTGTGGAACAAGTAAAACATTTCAGCTACTTAGGCACGATTTTTACTGAAGATGGTAAATTAAATATAGAAATAGACAACAGAATCAGCAAAGCTGGTATGGTGGGAAGTCAATTGAATAAATTCTTATGGAATAAGAGAGAAATTAGTCAGAACACTAAATTAGCTGTATACAAGACAGTGTTCATACCCGTTTTAACTTATGGATCTGAGAGCTGAGTCAGAAGTAAAACACTTGACCAAAGACTAGACACCGCAGATATGAGAGTCCTGAGAAAGATTAGAGGCGTGAACAGATGGCATCAATGGCAATATCATATTAAAAATGAGAATATTAGGAAAGAATTTGACATTGTCAGCATCCAGGAATGCGTTAGCAGAGCTAATCTCAGGTGGTATGGTCACTTAAATAGAATGGGAGAGGAAAGATTAGCAAAACAAGTGTTCTCTGCCAGGTTAGCAGGAAAACGACCCAGAGGTAGACCAAGATATAGGTGGAATGATACGGTACAAAGTGCCTTAGACGATAGAAATATAAGATCTGATAATGTTGGACTCTTGACAAGTAACAGACTGATTTGGAGGAAAATTGTAGATAGGAAGTTAGTAATGATGTAATTTTTTCATGTAGTACTGTCATATCCTGTACACCCCTGAGGGTACATGGCAGGAATTTGATGATGAGATTTTTCTTTCCAAAAATTCAGGTTTTTCATTCCATGCAATAGCAAACTGGCCAGTAAAAAACAGACTTCATTGACAGACAATATGCTGTGTGGATAAATTTAACTGCATTGATTAGGTTTCAAACAAGATGATAGTTCTGTGAGCCTAATAAGGGAAAATAGAAAACTGCTGAAAAAAACTTGAAACTGGCATGCCACACATGTTAAAAAAAAATTGTAAATATGTGCTTACAGTTAATGCAGAAAGGACAATATAGCTTCAAGTGAGTTCCCACCTGATGTGCAACATGCAAGAGAGACATACCAGAGTATTAATAACATAACTGCTCACCAAATTGACTTTGTACAAACTTTTGTGTAATTATAAATTGATTTAATATATCAGGATATGTGATATGGCTTTCTTTGCACCAATAATTATTTCTGAAGCCACAAGCACATGGCTCATACAAGTTAACCTCATTAAAAGCTTCTCTAACTAAGAAATAGTATTCTTGTTTTTATCCATGTTATATTATATCTAAGTACATGTAAACAGAGTGTGCTCACGAAATTACCTTAATTTTTCTGTTTACCAATATTCCCTTAAATGACACCTTAACACGTAAAAAATACTTTTCCTTATGACATCTTGGATCTCTTTTCCCTTTACCATCAATTTTGGTCATTTTTCTTGGAAGAACAAAATTTACAAAGATAGAGTGAATTGCTATGGGTCCCCCCCCCCACTTGCCAATATTAACATAGAAAAGTTTGAAAACTGAGCCACAGACTCAACCCCTCTCAAATTATCTGGCTAAAATACATAGATGATGTGTTCTCTATTTGGCCTCATGGTCCAGACACATTATATTGCTTCCTCATTCACCTCAATAGTCTACATCCAAGAATCCAGGTTGCAATGGAAAAAGAAAATAACAATAGTTTACACTTTCTAGATATCTTGGTGACAAGCCTTCCGAATGGTAACCTCTCCTTCACTGTATGTAGAAAACCCACTCATTCAGGCTGATACATTCACAAACTCTTCTGTCAACCATCCCCTGCATCATTAAAATTCTAACAAATAGAACCTATAATCTTTGTTCTAGTGGAACCTCTCTTTCAACAGAACTCAACCATATACATAACACCTTCTTATCCAATGGCTACAGTGCTTAAAGAATTAAAAAAATAATAAATCCTTTCCCCATTTCTTGACCATCCCCTCAGAAAGATATAAGAAATGTCATCACCATCCCTTACATCCAGGGCATATTGGAAAAAATAGCCAGGTCTTTAAAAAAAGTACAACTATCGCACAGGTTTTAAACCCTACTGGAGCTTAAAATTTGTGCTACAAATGTAGCACAGTATAGAACTTCCAAAAGAGTTTAAAATATCATTTGTTTCACTAATTAAAATTAATATTGAATCAAAATTTGACAGAAATATATCCAAATTTAACTACATTTCTGCAAATATTAACCATTCCTATAAATGTTGCTAGTGCCAAAAGAAATTTTTCAAAACTTAAATTAACAAAAATCATTAAGGTTAATAATTCTAGTAACAATTTCAGTGAGAATGAAATTGCATAAAATTTAGTATAGAGGCAAATCTGCCATGAGAACATACAATTTACAGAGAAAAAATACTATTGCCAGCGTGTGATAAGTGTCATTGTATGTAGTTAGAGGATTAAACAGTGGAGAGGGTGAGATGTGCATAGTGGAGTAAAGTGCCATCCTACAATGAGTCCTTGGAGGTGTCACATAATAATAAAAGTATTTGTTGCTGAATTTACATTTAAAGTTAAGAAAAGTAAATATTTAATTATTGTTGGTTATTTTTGTATTTTTTTAGACCAATTATATTGTGTTAATGTTATTACCATTATTTTTTAAATTTTACATACTTCCTCGAATGTAGCAATGGTAAAATAGTGATGGCCTATGAAGCTAGGTAGTTGTAACCTACTGAGTAACTAAGGCAACGTCTAGGAGCAACAAAAATTAGCATCTCAACGATAAAAATGCTTTTTTTTCTCTCTCTCTCTCTCCTGAATTTAGGCTGGCAAAATAGTGCTTGCATAAGGGAAGCATATAACAATAGCCTTGGATTCAGCTTATTTTTGTAATACATAAACTACAGAAAAAATCAAATTTTTTTCCTCCAGTAGCTTACCAGAAAAGAAGGATACCTGTGTACTTGTGTCATTTCTAACACTGATTCTAGGCTGCCCTTAAAAAGGAAATTTTTCTATAACATTTTTTTCAGCTAGTTCCAAAATTATTCAATCTTTACAGAGCATGTAAAGTGGATTATCCCAGAAACTTGGGTTTTTAACTCTATTCTCATAAAAATTGGTTACAGAACTCATATTTTCAGATAGCAATAAATATAAGTTGGGATTTAGGCCCACAGGATGGTAGCAGCTGTCTGCTGTACTCTCACCATGATGCTTCTAAAATCATCAGTAGCTATAGGCATGACTACTGGCAATAGCTAAAGATGGGAACTGACTACCCACAATCTCTGCTTACTCCCTTTTGTCAATAAAAACCATTTGAGGATTTATATTTTATATATATATATAAATGTATATATATTTTTTTAACTTGGAAATTTCTAATTAAAAATGTGAAATGGAGTTTTGAAATATAAAAAACAAATTTCAAAAACAGCTTATATCTTGAAATGTTTTGAATTTGTATAACAGACTCACTAGATTTTCAAAGCTAATTGGCTAAGATTCATTATCTTTGTGTGTGTGAAGGTTTCTGTGGTTCAGTAGTTCGAGAGATAGATTCCGTTATTGAGACCACATGTTTATTAAATACAAACAGGATACGTAAAAATCCGACAAGTTTCGTAAGTCATATGACTTACATCACGGGAATTGGTGTATAAAAAGTTAAACACAACTAACAAAGATTAAATTCCTAGTCCATGAAATGTTTCTAACTGTAACATTGAAAAAAATTGAAACATTCGTTACTGAATGTTTGTTAGAACATTGTTATTTGTTGTCACATTCTGTGCTTCATGTGTGTTATGTTCGAGATCTGAGGAGGTTAGATTTCATTATCTTTGTTTTTATTTCTTTGCATTGCACAAATATTTGCATGATTATCAATTATATAATCATTATCTTTCAAACAGTCATAACGTTCTGAGTACTTTTTCAAGACACTAAACTTCCGAATGAGTGGGATGTAGTTTGATTCAAGGAGATGAAATTAATCTCTTGTCAAGACATTCACAAAGAATACATGCTTATTTTTAATCATTCCTTCATCTCACTCTATTTTGTGTAACTCTTGGATATGTTTGCTTGCTTCAGATATATATAAACAGTATCAATAATATAACATGTGAGTAATCATAAGGAAACTTCTATGAGGAAAGGATATATGTGGAAGTACAAGGTGGCAATTATGATAAGCTTAGGAGACAGCTTAGAGCTATAACATGGAATGAGGAGTTGAGCAGTAAGGAAATAAATGCTGCTTGGGAATTGACAAAGAAATACATAATAGCATCAGCGTGTGAATGTATTCTAAAAGGCTGAATAAGGTAGGTTTAAAATGGATAAATGAGGGGAATAAACAAAAAATCTGGAAGAAGAAAGCACTTTGAAGTCAGCACAAGATGAATAATGTAATAATCGGTTGCACAAAAAATATAAAGAACAGACCAGGAAAGTGACAACAAAATTAGCAAATCAGGCTAAGAAAAACCCTTGTCAGTTTTTTTTTTTCTTTTTTTTTTTCTATGTGGCAAGTAGAAAGAAGAATGATTAAGTGAGATAATGTTAATGGATGAAGGTGGGTGATTGGGAACTGCTTCAGAGGATATAGTCGATGTATTTAATGAGCAGTTCATCAGGGTTTTGCATCCTCAGTTTGAAATTAGAAGCTCAAATGTAGAGAATGAAATGAGAGCCAACTTAAGTGTGAGCGAGCAAGAGGTATATATGAGGAGTTAAGTAAGCTAAATGTCAGTAAGTCAATAGGACTTGATGACGTATCACCACATGTCTTCAGGGAATGTTCAAGGAGTTAGCATCAGCCTTGGCCTATCTGTTTAGCAAGACTTTTGCAACAGCACAAGTCCCAAAGAAGTGGAAGGAAGGCAGAATTATTCCACTTCACAAAAGTGGTGATAAGGCTAAGGCAACAAATTATAGGCTGATCGCTATATCTAGAGTTGTAGTTAAGGTATTGAAGTTAGTGAGAGAAAGGACATAAAAGTGGATTGATAACAGTGATATTCTCAGTAAGTCAATAGGACTTGATGACGTATCACCACATGTCTTCAGGGAATGTTCAAGGAGTTAGCATCAGCCTTGGCCTATCTGTTTAGCAAGACTTTTGCAACAGCACAAGTCCCAAAGAAGTGGAAGGAAGGCAGAATTATTCCACTTCACAAAAGTGGTGATAAGGCTAAGGCAACAAATTATAGGCTGATCGCTATATCTAGAGTTGTAGTTAAGGTATTGAAGTTAGTGAGAGAAAGGACATAAAAGTGGATTGATAACAGTGATATTCTCTGCTTATCACCATGCATTTGTTAAAGGGAGGTCATGTTTTACCAACTTATATATTATAACAAGATGATGAATGTATTGAAGATGTGTATATAGTAGTATACTTAAATTTTGCAAAATAGTTTTGCTAGATTGCCATGCTACTAAGTTGGTCACTAAACTGAAGTAGATGGGATTGGATAACAGACTAGTGAGTTGCGTAGGTAACTGGTGTGTGTGAGGGGGGGGCACTATGTTGAAAGAGGAAAGTCACTAATGGTGTGCCACAGAGATCTGTTTTAGGACCATTGTATATTAATGATATTGGGAAAGTCTTAACTGGTAATATACAATTGTTTGCAGATGATACAAAACTGGGGAGGGTGATGAGGTATCAAGCAGATGTTGTGGCCTTACAGGAGGACTTGAATAGATTGTATGAGTACATTACAGTATGGACCTGTTGATTCAATGTTGCAAAGTGTAAGGTTCTGAAATTTGGTAGGCAACGATGAGATACAAAGTATACATTTGGCAGAGTAATTTTGGAGGAAGTTGAGGAGATAGATCTTGTAGTGGTAGTAGACAAGGATTTTGAATTCAGAGTCACATTGCACAAGTTCTGAAGACATCACATCAGATTATAGCAATGATGTGGAGGACCTTAACTTGTAGAAATAAAAAGGTCTGGTTCCAGTGTATAATCAGACTTCGTATGGATTGTTTGACTGGTTGTCATGGTGATGAGGATATATTGGAGAGGATCCAGAGAAGACTAAGGTTGTAACTGGTCTTTGTAATGTGGAATATAAGGACAGATTGAAGGAATGCAGTTTGCAAAGCCTTGTGAATAGGAGGAAGAGGGGATATGATTGAGACATTTAAGTTGATAAAAGGGTTGTTACCAGGTTAATATGGAAAAAAATGTTCATACAATGGGAGAAGAGGGGGCAGAACAAGGTGGCATCCTAGAACTATATAAGGAGGGTGTGAGTAGGGGAATAAGGAGCAGGTCCTTTGCATGGATTGCAAAGAACTGGTGATGAGTGGAATGCATTGCCTGACATTATGGTGAATGCAGATACATTGAACGAGTTTAAGGCACTGTTTGATGGGCTTTGTGTGTAGCAGTGTTTGCCTTCCACAGCGAGTCTTGATTCCATGGAGGTCTAATGTTAATAATATGGTGTATTATTGATCTCACAGTCATCCACCCATTGCATTGCTATAAACTGACTGTGCAGGTTTTCATAATCACTTGTGCTCATAACATATATTTTTTGACAAATCTCTTCCTGCTTGGCACCTCCCACATCAGTACTTTGTGATTACCCTTATCAACCTGAGGACAAAGTTGATACCTCATTCACTGTTACATCTCTCCTCTGAAGCTATCACCAAATCCAGCACACACTAAACCATTGTGTGGCTTCCATCACATGCTGAAAATCTAAACATAGTTGTCCTACTACCTTCCCTTTTTGGATTCACAAAGAAACCAAATAATGACATTTCTTTAGTTTTCTGCAAGCCCACCCATACCAGGTGCTGTCATCATGCTTCATCCCTTCACCATTTTTCCAGAAAACTAAACATAATCCAATGCCTAGGCCATCCCTTTCTAAATAATGAAGACAAATTTAAGTAAGAGCTTCAAACCCTTCCAAATTTTTTTTATTTGTATTTAATGGATATAACTGTTTTTGCATAGTTAATAAGTTAGTGTTTTCAGATAATTCTTACTGAAATTAGAATATCCGGTATAGGGATTCGATTTCTATCCCATATATTGGTAATCTGTCCATCAAGATTGCTATCTTGCCTAAAGATTAATAGTTAAATGGCTTTCAAGCTAGTCCAAACTATTTATAGTCTCAGATCTTACAAACATCCAGGATAATTATAGGATACAATGTTCCTGTGACCACATAAGCTGAAGTTTTGAATTGGGGAAAAAAAAAAAAAAAAAAGAAGCCAGTATAGGCCATAAAATGGAAGAACGATCTGGCCTGGCTCATCATACTTGAACTACTAAAAGAAAGTTCCTGTTTAAAAGAGAACTTCTTTTTTTTTGTATTTAATATTTAATGGATATAACTGCATTTTTACATAGTTAATAAGTTAGTGTTTCAGATAATTCTTACTGAAATTAGAATATCCGGTATAGGGATTCGATTTCTATCCCATATATTGGTAATCTGTTCATCAAGATTGCTATCTTGATGGACAGACAGTCATCCAATACCATATCGTGCACTTGATCAATGATTTCTGGTGTTGTTACACTTTTTGGACGTCCTTCACGTGGATCATCTTCAAGGCAGATTAAAGAATCCATAGCAGTTTTACGGATAAGAATAGGACTCTCTCGAAGTTTACTCCTAAATGATGTCTGGAAATCACTACTCAGATCTCTTAGTACATCAGAATTTTAACTTTCACCATTTAACAAATACTTACAGACTCTATAAAACGACAGCTAACACGTGCCATGTGTTATTGTAGTCTCATTTAATTTGTATTGGATTGTTTCTCTTTTGATAATTTATTTGTGTTAACATCAACTGCTTTCTACATTTTTTCCATTTAAAAAAAACCTGAAGAAACTACCAGATTACAGGTGTTGCAAACTAGTCAGTTTTATTTTTTATCATGGTGTGTACTAATAATGACTAATTGAAATTCCTATTACTTATTATATACCATGTCTTTACAGTTTTCCCCTGAGACAAGTAAGAAATTTTAATGTTTGTACCTGGTGTAGTGTGAGCATGCACATAACTCAATTATTTAGGAATGTATTATGCACAAGTATATTTGCAATGTATAAAATTTGCAGATTATAATATACGAGGGTGGTCTGAAAAGTCCTCGGCCTAACAATGAAAAAATGAATTTATAATTTCAAAATTATTTTTATTTATTAACATAATCTCCCTTAAGACTAATACATTTATTCCAACGATGCTCCAGTGCCATTATCCCATCCCTGTAGTGGTTCTCAGTAAGATCTGCAAAATACCCCTCTACAGCTGCAATCACCTCTTGATTTGAAGAAAAATGGCAGAAGAGTTTTAGTTTTGGGAAGAGATAGAAGTCAGAGGGAGCCAAATCTGGGGAATAGGGTGTATGTTCCAACAATTCATACTGCAGATCCCTTAATTTTCCCATTGCCAAAACACCTTTGTGGGCAGGTGCATTGTCCTGATGAAAGATGATTTTTTTCTTCTGCAAACCGGGTCTTTTCTCGTGAATTTTTTTGTCTAGTCTGGTTAAAAGATCGGAATAATATTCCCTGGTTATTGTTTTACCCTTTTCAAGATAATTAATAAACAAAATGCGCATCCCAAAACACTGATGCCATGACCTTTCCTGATGATGGAATCGACTTTGTTTTCTTTGGCACTGAACAACCGGCTTTTGCGCACTGTTTTGACTGCTGTTTGGATTCTGGTGTGTAATGGTGAATTCAAGTCTCATTCATAGTAATAAATCGACACACAAATTCAGTTTTATTCTTGTTAAAACGCTCCAAGCACTGTTCAGAGATTTTCATGCGAGTGCATTTTTGATCTGCTGTGAGCAAGCGCAGCACCCATCTTGCGCAAAGCTTTTTCATTTGTAATTCTTCATGCAAAATATATCCTACGTGTTTTTTCGAAATGCCTGTAGTCTCAGCAATTTCACATACTTTGACTTGCCAGTCATCCAATACCATATCGTGCACTTGATCAATGATTTCTGGTGTTGTTACACTTTTTGGATGTCCTTCACACGGATCATCTTCAAGGCTGGTACGGCCATGTTTAACCTCGGCAGCCCATTTCTTAATTGTCAAAAACGAAAGAGAAGAGTGCCCATAAACTTTTATGAACTTCAAATGAATTTCTTTTGCCGTTAAACCTTCTTTTACAAAGAATTTTATAACCACATGATACTCAATTTGATCCATTTCAAGGGATACAGACAACACTTTTGCTTCAGCAGCTGTATAAAACAAACTACTTGATAGAATGACTTGCAATTTCACATGGATGCTTATGTACCAACTTAGAAAAAAAAAAATCTTGCTGATAGTGTTGCCATCTATAGTCGAGGCCGAGAACATTTCACACCACCCTCGTAAAAGTAAATGGATAAATGTTATTATTTTTCCATTTTGTTATTTTATTTTTTTTTCATCATTATCATCATGCATATCAAGGATTTAAGCCTAGCATGGCCTGTTCTGGCCTTAGAAGTCATCATTGAATTGTTTAAGAGGATGTCCTGGTT
This sequence comes from Typopeltis vanoorti, assembly GCF_054136105.1. Taxonomy (NCBI): domain Eukaryota; kingdom Metazoa; phylum Arthropoda; class Arachnida; order Uropygi; family Thelyphonidae; genus Typopeltis; species Typopeltis vanoorti. The sequence goes on along the minus strand of NC_143568.1, from coordinate 107,341,747 downwards.
TTCTTTCATTGATAAGGGAAAAAAAATCAAAACAATTGATTTGAGCATGCACAAATCACTTTTATCTTTATGAAAATTTATAATACAACTATCATAAATATTTTGCCCATACATACATAGTTTATTCACAATGTGAAAAGGGAAAAGAGATTTATATTAAAAATTAAATATTGCAAATTAATCTTCCAAGTCTCTCTGTCTTGAGCTAACTGGTAGATGTCAGATGGAGTTGTGCAGTTCAGCCTATACTGATGGTTTCACATATGTATTGCCAAAATTGTTTGCATGGTCTTCCTCTACTGTGTTTGCCATCTTCTGGTTTGTAGAGAATGAGGGATTCCAAAAAGGGCGAGACTTCAAGATGTCTGAGTTGATGCCCAAGTCATCTGAGTTGTAGTTTTTTGACTATACTGACAAGTGGTTCTTGCTTAGCCAGATTTAGCCCAGCAGAGTTAGTGACACAGTCCATCCAGGTGTATCCAAGGATCAGTCTGAGACATGTAGTTCCAAAGGAGTTAGTTAGATGTGTAGTTTTTTTTTGGTGCTTATTGTCCAGGTTTGAGAACCATACAAGAAGATGGATCTGCTGGTTGCATGGCATAGTCTTAATTTTGTCTTTAATAATACTAATAATGATTTCCAGATGGTTGGGAATTTGTTATGGAAGACTTGAGGCAGCTATTTACGTTTTCTGATATCATTTTCTGTATTGCTGTACGATCCAAGGTATTTAAAGTCCTTTACTCTTTCTAAGGGTTTATTGTTGATATGAAGTATAAAGTTTTCACAACCTATTGAGAATACTTTGGACTTTTGGATGTTGATCTGCAGACCAATAAGTTTAACCTGTGTCTCTAGCAGACAGATGTTTTTGTGCATATCATATCAATAAGTACAACATCGTCAGCAAAGCTAAGATCAGTTATTTGCATGGTTTGGGTGGATGTTTTAATGTTAAAAACCAAGATCTTCTGTGTTGATGGTCCGGAAGGTGTAGTCCAAGCATATTAAAAACAAATAAGGTGCTGGTACATCACCTTGCAGGATCCTGTTGTCATTGGAAATGATTTAGATGTTTCTTTTTAAAGATTACCGTAGCATTGTAATCTTTATAAGGCACTGAGATTGCTATGAGTTTTGAGGGTAGACCATAGAAGCTGAGTATTTTAAACATCGCTTCTCTATTAATGGAGTCAAAGGCTTTTTTGAAGTCTATAAAGGTTAAAATGAGTGGTAAGTTTTTATCACGTGAACCTTCTATGATTCTTCTGATGCAGTGTATCTGTTCTATTGTACATCGTTTTTTTAGAAATCCAGCTTGGTTTTTTCTTAAAAGTGGTATTAAGTAAGGTTCTATTCTATCGAGTATCATCCTGTTGTAGATTTTGAACTGTGGTTGATAGCAAAGTAATGCCTCTGTAGTTATCCAGTTATCTGTAGTTTTCCACTTCTATTAAGACTGCCCTTTTTGAGTATAGGGACAATAAGGCCTTGCTTCCATTGTTGAAGTATTATTCCAGTGTTTAAAGCTTGATTCATTACAAGGAGATTGGAATATGTATTACATCCAGCATTTTTGAAAGTTTCTGCTCTAATTCCGTCAATCCCTGGGTACTTTCCTGCTCTGGTTTGATCTATCGCTATTTTTAGTTCCTTTTCAGTGAAGTCTTCACAATTTATTGGTAGAGTGGTGGTTAGATGCAGGTCTGCTAGCTGACTTGAATGTTATCAATATTCAGTAATTCTTGAAAGTAGTCTCTCCATTCTTTCATCAAGTTCGAATTTACTGATAGCTGTCTACCGTTTTTGTCATGTGTGACAATATTTCCACTTCTTTTTGAAGTGGAAATACAGATTTTAATACTATTAACATCTGACTTCCATGGAGTCAGAGACACATTGTGGGAGATATTTTTATACACTGAGGTGTTAATTTTCACTCCACTTGATGAAAGGCACCATGAAGTGATTACTTGGGTGATGACCAGTCATATGAGGACGTCTTTCAGAAAGGAATATATATGGAACTATAAGGCTGATGATTAGACAAGCTCAGGAAACAGCTTGCAGCTATATCATGGAATGAAGAATTGGATGGAAAGAAAATCAGTGCTGCTTGAAACCTGTTCAGCAACTGTCTGGCAGTGACAGTGCCTGAATGCATATCAAAGGTCAGAAGTTCACATAAGATAAGTGTGAAATTTAGAAGAAAAAGACATAATGGAAGGAGAAGAAGGTGAGTGGTGGCATTAGTCATGAGTGTACAATGTATAAAAAAAATCATTAATATAAAACCATTTGGATTGATTTGATATTAATGTTTTATTGGTGTTAATGGTATCTGAGTTTCTGAATTAATAGGAAGATAACATTAATATTTAAGGACATACACATAGCATCATATGAGTAGTTATACTTAGCTGCAATTAAATATATCTTTAAATATATCGGTATTTGTGACCTAGTAGAAAGCATATACTAAAACATATCGACAAAAGAAGTTAATAAAACTTTATTAAATCAGGTATTTGGATCTAAATCTAACAGATCATCTAAAAACAATTCAGTTGTAGAATGACAACAATGAATTTTAAATGACATGAGCCACACTAGCGTATTACAGTAAAGTAGTGAGATGTGATTAAACCCAGCCACTGGGGAGGGCAAATTAGTCTTCTCAGTGCTGGTCCCAAGCCCGGATAAATGGGGAGGGTTGGCGTCAGGAAGGGCATCCGGCCATAAAAAAAAACCATGCCAAAACCAAGGATGAAATGTTGGATAACAGAGACCACGGCTAGGGCTTTCCCCCCATAAGCGACGCGCAGTTCTGTTGCCTGAGGACTGTGAGAAGTGGGCTAGGGCTACTGAACCAAGGATAGGTTCGGCTAAAGAAGTGAGTCCAACAGAAAGAGAGTGTGTGTAAAGTAAGAATCAGGTCGCTGAATGTGGGTACGATGAATGAGAAGAGTAGGGAGATAGTGGACATGATGAGAAGAAGGAAGCTGAAGATCTTGTGTGTGCAGGAGACAAGGTGGAAGGGCAATAAAGCAAAGGAGCTGGCAGAGGGATATAAATTGTTTTATAGCGGTGTGAATGAGAAGGGAAGAAATGGAAGGAAGTGTGGCTACTATAGTGTGTAGCTATGCCCCACAAGTAGGTTGTGATGAGGAGGAGAAAGAGACATTCTGGAGAGAACTTGACCAAGTGGTAATGGGAATCCCTGATGGTGAGAGAGTGATCGTTGGAGCAGATCTGAATGGGCATGTAGGAAGGCGACGAAGCGGTGAAGAAAGGGTACATGGGGGTTGGAGTAGTGGCGAAAGAAATGAAGAAGGTAAAAGAATCATAGAATATTCTGTGTCCTTCGATCTGGCTATAGCTAACACGTGGTTCAAGAAGAGAGTTGGAATAGAACGAGTCAGGTTGACTATATTATGTGCCGTAGGAAATATCTGAAGGAGGTGAAAAACTGTAAAGTGATTAATGGAGAAAGTGTAGCGGCACAGCACAGGTTGGTTGTGGTAGACTGTGATATAAAAGGGGAAAAGAAGAATAGACAGAAGTGGCAGATACAGAGGATAATAAAGTGGTGGAAATTGGAAGAGGAAGGCCCAAGGAATAAGTTAAAGAAAAGGTATTGAAAGAAATGAAGTTATCAGAGGATGTGGAAGAATGGTGGGACGTTAATAGTCGGAATATTAGAAAAATTGGAGAAGAGGTGCTTGGTATAACATCAGGAAAGGGACCGCCTGAGAATAAGGAGGCATGGTGGTGGAATGAGGAGGTGCAGTTGGAGATCAAGGAAAAGAAAGAGGCAAAGAAAAAATGGGACATGACTGGAACTAGAGCCGACAAGGAGGCATATAGATTAGCGAAGAAAAATGCAAAGAGAGCTGTGGCAAGGGTGAAAGCGAGGGCAGTTGATGAGGTTTATGAAGAACTGGAGAGAAATAGGGTGAAGCTCAGTTGTTGAGAATAGCAAAATCCAGAGATAAGGCCTCGAAAGACATAACATCAGTCAAGCAGATAAAGGATGTCTCTGGAGTAGTATTACAAGAGGAAGACAAAATCAGAGGAAGATGGAAAGAATATTTCCATAAATTACTAAATGAGGAGAATCTGAGAGAGAGGTGTGAGGATGGAGAGGCAAACGAGAGACCAGTGCAAGACATAAGTAGAGAGGAAGTGGATTGGGTACTAAGAAAAATGAAGAATGGAAAGGCTGTGGGGGCAGACCAGATACCTGGGGAAGTGTGGAAAAGTTTGGGCAGTGAGGGCATGGATATGTTATGGGATCTGATGAGGAAAATAGCCCAACAAGAAAAGATACCAGAGGAATGGAGAAAAAGTATTCTCGTCCCAATCTACAAAGGAAGAGGAGATGTTCAAGACTGTGGTAACTATAGAGGGATCAAGCTGATGTCACACACATTGAAGATATGGGAAAGAATAATTGAAGGAAGGATATGGCAGGAAACGAAAATTGGTGAGGAGTAGTTTGGATTTATGCCAGGAAGAGGGACAATGGATGCGATATTTGCGCTAAGGCGATTGATGGAGAAATATAGAGAGATGCAAGTGGATCTGCACATGGTGTTTATAGACCTGGAAAAGGCATACGACAGAGTGGCCGGGCAGGCGGTATGGAGGTGTATGAGGAAGAAGGGGGAGCGGTGTCAGAGAAGTACATGAGGTTGGTGAAGGAGATGTATGAGGAAACAGAAACTCAGGTCAGGTCTAGTGTCGGCATGACAGAAGGGTTCCCCATTGTCGTAGGGCTACACCAAGGGTCAGCTCTGAGCCCCTACCTCTTTGACCTAGTCATGGATGTACTAGTGGAGGATGTCAAGAAGGAGGCACCGTGGAGCATGCTGTTTGCCGACGACATTATTCTATGCGAATCATCCCGAGAGAAGCTTGAAAATACCCTGGAAGAGTGGAGGAAGGCATTGGAGGAGAGAGGCATGAGAATTAACCGGGTGAAGACTGAATCTATGTTAATGGGGAGTGACTAGGATATGGTCATATGACTCCAGGGTGAAAGGCTAATTTCAGGGAAGAAATTCAAGTACCTTGGGTTGGTTGTTGAGAGGAATGGTGACTTGGATGAGGAAATACAGCACCGAATAACATGCGGTTGGATGAATTGGAGGAAGATGAGCGGGGGTCCTGTGCGACAAGAGAGTGAGTTGTAAGAGGAAAGGAAAACTGTATAAAATGGTGGTGAGGCTGGTGATTCTCCATGGTTTGGAGACGTGGCCTATAATCAAGGCACAGGAGAGGAAGATGGAGGTAGCAGAGATGTGGATGTTGAGATGGATGATTGGTGTGACAAAGAAGGACAGGATAAGGAATAACTACATCAGAGGGACAGTTAAGGTGGGACCAATTGGCAAGAAGATACAAGAAAGTAGGCTGAGGTGGTTTGGACATGTAGAGAGGAAGGGTGAGGAGTATGATGGTAAACGAGTGGAGTATATGGAGTTGGAGGGAAGGAGGAAAAGAGGCAGGCCCAAGCTCAGGTGGAGGGATAAGGTGACAGAGGATCTTAGGGAGAAAGGATGGAGTCCGAAGGACGCCCTGGACCAGAGAACTTGGAAGAGGAAGGTTAAAGATCAGTGCGCTGACCCTGTTTAACATGGGATAAGGCATAGTGAAAGAAGAAGAAGAAGAAATGAGGTGTGATTAGAATTTAAAAAAAAGAACTTTTTTTTTATTCTAAAAAAATAACTGATAAGATTTTAGGTAAAGACAGTCATAGCAGCTCATAATTGGGTGGTGTGGCATTTCATCACCATGCTGAAATTTGAAGTGGTAATGAGAAGTAGACAAGTTTTAGACCAGAAGATTCTGTGGTCAGTGGCAATTCCATGCTGTTCTAAACCAGACTTCTCAGAATTATTATGGACAATATAAAATTGGTGTTACTGTAGTCTTTTCTCAACAGAATATTATATTTGTCCAAAATAAAAGAGATGGTAGTCACAAAAAATTTGGTAGACACCTGGGAGGGATAGAAGAGGTTGTTTTATCATTGGTTTCTGGAAAGTAACCAAGATGAGCGTTTGTTGATAGGACAAGAAAAAAATGTAGAAAACTAAATTATATTTCTTAAGAATCTTAGAAATTGCATCAGAGATTTCAGCAACATAAGGAATTGGATTTCTCTGTATAGGTTTGGAGTTCTTGAGACTAGGCACAAGCCTATTCTCAAGAACTCCTGGAGATATTCTGTTGCATAATATAGTGGATATTGTCCAGTACTAGTTTAAGATTATGAGAGACAAGGTTTGAAGCATTTTGAAGATCAACTCCTTTAACCACATCGCCATCAATATGGATAATATATATCACTCCTTTACACTTCATATCCATCACATATTTCAATGTAATATCAATGATAGTACAATTTTCATATGCACTTCGCATCCATGGTAACTTGGACATATACAGGGTGTTCGGGATAAATTTGACAGTTTCGTAAGGAAAAAGAAAATCTTCTTTGTATCTATTAAATTTAATGAATTGACAAAAAAACATTACAGGCAGAGTTAATTACAATACTATCAACAAGATTTACTCAAAATAACCACCATTAGCATCGATCACAGCTTCAATTCTGCTTCGGAACCTCGAACAAGCTGATGCTACAGTCTCCCTGGGAAGGGCCGCAAAAACTGTTTTAATTTTATCCATTAACTGGGCTTTTGTATTACTGGAAGTGCGATTGGTGTCTTTTTCAACTGCGCCCCATACAAAATAATCCATGGGGTTAAGGTCTGGGGAGTTTGGAGGCCAAACATTTGGACTGGTGAAGTCGTAGAAATTTTCAGACAACCATTTTTGACTTTTCCCAGAGGTGTGGCAAGGGGCCGAATCCTGCTGCCATACATACGGCCTACCATTGGCTACCCTTGTTATCCAGGGCTTGACTACAGTTAGCAACTCCACGAACAAAGCCCGAATTCCAATGCCAGGGTTCTTCAACACCTGTTCCTGCAGATTTGCGAGGAATTCTGCTGTACGAACGCAATCAGATCGTCTGCTAGGGATCTTTCTTCTTGCTACATCCTCGTAGTCACCATTGCAAGTCTCTAGTTCATGCCTGATTGTTTTTACTGTATTCAGGGAGCATTGGGCAGCAGTCGTAATATCCTTATTTTGATGGCGGGCACGAATCATCATGATACAAGTTATTCTCTTCCATGATTCAGGTGGGTTCCAGCTATCCATCCTTTCTGACATCTTGTATATGAATGAAGAAGGGTCCAAACTTTTAAATGAAGAGAAGTGTGTGTTAATACATGTAACTTACGGAAAAATATAATTAATTATAAATATGTCAAATTTATCCCGAACACCCTGTATATACGTCCTGGCCGGTAAGGTGGTTAAGGCATTTCTCCTAAACCTACCTGACATACCTAAACTTTCCTAAATATATCTAAGAGGTATGTGGATGATATATTTGCAATATTGGAAAGGTTTATCATCAGAATTAAAACTAATTGTTACAAAAATAAATATGATTCAGCTGAGAATTCAGTCTACTTTAGAAGAAAAAACAATCAACTAGCTTTTTTAAATATTTTAATTCTTTATCAACCAGATGGTAGTTTACAATTTTCTGTTTTTAGAAAAGAAACTTGTACTGATCATTATATCCATGCTAATTCTCATCATCATCCTAATCAAAGGATTGAAATTATTAAAACCCTGTTATATCATCTTCATAATTTATGTTCCGCTGAAGAATTGAATTATAATTATATCAATCTGCTTTAATGAATCTTTTATTAAGAAAGCCTTTAACAGCATTAGACAACCAGTCTCTAGATCTCCTGACAATATCACTTAGATTCAACTCCCCTATATCAAAGAGATTTCTGAATGTATAGTTAAAGTTTTATAATTTCTTAATATTGTAGTATCCTTTCATCCTGTCAGGAAGATTTTTGCCTTCCTTTCTTCACCTAAGGACAAGCTTTCTACAGTCAACCTCCTGTGGTTTGTCTTACTTTGGACAGTCTGGCAGATCTGCAACCATCCATCATGAAGAACATAAATCTTACATCCAGTACCATGAACCAGAACAATCTAAACTAGTAGAACATGCTATCTTGACTAAACAAAGAGTTTTTTTGGAAGAAAACTAACCTTTTATATAGAAGTAAATTCCTTATAGAACGCTTATATAAAGAGAGTTGCAAGACCTTTCTGCACTGACTGAACTTAAGCAGATCTGATGTCCTTCGGTTATCCCCTTTATGGGAAATAGTATTATATAATTTTTATGCAAATTCCTGATTATAATATTATTGTAAATTTTTTTCTTTTTAAATAATTAGGAATTTTACTGGCCATCTGTTGTCCTATTAACATTATAATGATGCATTTTGAAAGTGATGCTTTCACTGTAATTTTTATATTGTGTTCTATTGTTAATGTACTGAGGATACTTATGATACATAGACAAAAATTTTACAGTTAATAAATTTATTTAAGCTAAGTTTAAGTTTCCATCTTTAATTTTTCTAAGTATGTTAAAGCATTTGGTTATTGTCAAATTGTTGTCCTGTTAATGATGTAATTATTTGTGTTTCCTCTAGAACTATAATATCAAAGCAGATATTAAGCTAACTTTATGAATTTGCAGAGGAAAAACAAGTTAAAAAGCAACAGTCTTTTAGAAAGAAATAAAGCAAAATACAGGGAGAAATATTTCTTGATTGTTTGTATAATCATGAAAATTTTAAACAAGAAATGGGAGGGCATTTGAGGACAGAAGGAACTGTATGCGAGAGACTGCTTGCATCTGATTGAGGAAGGACATAGGCATCTGGAGAGATTGCTGTTTTCTGAGTCGGTGTGTCAATGCAGGGGAAACTAGAATTCCCAGAGTGGATGGTAGCAGGGGGTGGCCTCTTGTGGGATTGGAGGAAGGGGGACGACATCAGGTAACACTGAGTCCAGTAGAGTCTGGAACGGATAATGATAGGTATGGAAGCAGTGTCATTTTTATGCTTTATACTAATGCCAGGAGTATCTGGAATAAAGGAGATGAATTGGTGGTGCTGATAGCATCAACCTGGCCAAAGATTATTGGGATCTCTGAGACTTGATTGACAAAAGATGATATAATAACAGGAATAGAAGTAGCAGGGTACAGCATTTTTTGGCAGGATGGGAAGGGAAAAATGCAGCAGTGGAGTACTGCTTATGATAAGTGATGATGTATGTCCTCTAAGAGTGGAGGCTTTGGAAGACAGTGACATTAATGGTTTTGAAAGCATACGGTGTGAAGTAAAGGTGGGCAAGACAGGATATTTAGTGGGATGTTGCTACAAGCCAGGGAAAACAGAGGGTGGGAAGCAGATGTTTAGGCATTTGAGCTTGGCAAGTGCAAGAAGAATGATTGTTATGGGAGATTTTAATCTACAGCAGTATAAGCTTGGAGGAGGAAAATGCATGTAGTAATAAGGGGGATGGAATTTCTAGAATTCTAGAGGGACAAATGTCTTAGGCAATATGTAATAGAGGGAACGAGAGGTTCAAGAGTTTTGGATTTGATCATAGCAGAAGAGCTGATAATAAGTGAGATGACATCTCTCCCACCAGTTGGAGAGAGTGACCATGTGGTTTTGACTTGGAAGATGGATAGACATGCAAAAGTATCAAAGAAAAGGGAACATATGTGGAATTATAAGGCAGATGATTATAATAGTCTTAGGTGTCAACTAGGGGCAGAATTGGAAGGCCGGGATATCATTAGTGCTTGGAAAATTGTGATGGAATATTTGTTAGCAGCAATAGTAAGATGTATTCCATGAGTAAAGAAGTGGACACAATTTTGTCTAAAGTGGATGACAAACAATATCAATCAGGAACTGCAGATGAAAAAGAGATTATGGAAGAGATATAAGAAGAGGGGTGGAGAGCAGATGCATGAAGAGTATGACTCAGGCCAGGAGAGTGACTAATATGGTGAGGAAGAAGAAGAAATTGGAATATGAGAAGAGATCGGCACTAGGATCCAAAGAAAATCCTAGGGAATGTTTTAGCTATGTGCCCAGTAGAAGGAGAAATGATTGTGGAAGAATGACATCGTGGGATAAAAATGGGAATAGAGTGACTGATGCAGAGGACATAGTGGAATTGTTCAATGAACACTTTATTGGAGTATTTCATCCTGGAGAAGTAGCTTTTAATTCTAGAAATAGGATGGGCTCGAGGTTTAGACATCCAAGAGGAGAGCGTATTCCAAATGGATAGTATTTCACCATGGGTTTTGAGAGAATGTGCTAAAGAACTGACAGCTGCATTGACCTGGCTTTTCATTGAAAGTCTGGCTACAGGAATGGAAGGAAGGTAAGTAAGACAGTGCTATTGCATAAGGGAAATAGCAGACTGGATGTGTCTAACTATAGGCCAGTTTGTGTTTCATCAGTAGTTGTTAAGGTCTTGGAGAAATTAGTGATAGACTACATACAGCATTGGGCAGATGAGGGTAATGTTATCTGTGAGAGTCAACATGGATTTGTTAAGGAGCACTCTTGCTTCAGTAATATGATTGCCTTTTATAATAAAGTGACAAGAGCAATTGATGAGAGAAAGGCATATACTGCCATATTTTTGGATTTTGCAAAGGCATTTGACAGGGTGCCACATGATAAGCTGATATTTAAGTTGCAGCACATTGGTTTAGATGTTGGGTTAGTCAACTGGATTCAGGATTAGCTGTCTGATAGGTATCAGAGAGTTGTGTATGGTGGAACAATATCAAGGAGGCAGAAGGTTACAAGTGAGGTCCCACAGGGCTCTCAGTACTGGGACCTGTATTCTTTAACCTTTATATTAATGACATTGTCAATGGATTGCAAGGGGATATTCAGTTGTTTGCTGATGATGTGAAGCTGGGAAGAGTTATTAGTAATAGTGCAGATGCAGCAGCCCTGCAAGAGGATTTGAATAAACTAGATAGATGGGCGAATGAATGGGGATATCAGTTTAATGCAACAAAATGTAGTCTTGAAGTTTGGGATACATCGATGGGAGGCTGCATACTCGATTGGAGGAGCTGTACTGGAGGAAGTAAGGGAGACGAGATCTGGGAGGTGGTGATTGATAGAAAACTGAAATTCAGGGAACATATTGCAAAGGTGGTGAAGGTAACCTAGAGGATTGCTGCAATACTGAAAAGGATGCTGATCTGCAGAGATAAAAAAGTTATCATTGTATTGTATAAGACCCTGATCAGACCACACTTAGACTATTATTCTCAGATTTGGTACAGAGGTGGATAATAAAGATGGTTTTGGGGCTGTAGTTATGAGGATCGGCTGAGGGAATGTGGACTGCAGAGTTTGGTAGATAGAGGAAGGAGAGGTGTTATGTGATTGAGACTTTTAAATTGTTGAGTGGTAGTTACAGGGTTGACACTGGGTAGTTCTTTTGCTTGGTGGAACAGCGGAAAGGAGCAATGACAAGGGACCATCCTTGGGAGTTATGAAAAGAAGCTGAAGTGGTGAGAGCAAGAAAAGTGGTTATTGATAGAAAACTGAAATATACAAGGAGTGGTATAATAGACTTTGTGTTTCCTAGGAAGGACCTCACCATGATGAGTCTTTTGACTCCATGGAGGCCTGAATAATAATAATAATAATAAATGTATCAGTTGATATCAAAATTGGAGATGTTAATGTCAGCTCTTTGCTTTATGCGGATGATGTTATACTTCTAAATAAATCCGCTACAAGTCTGCAAGATTCTCTGACTAAATTGAATACCGGTTGTAATAGTTATGGTATGAAGGCCAGCAATAAAAAGACAAAGACAATGAAAATAGGCAGAATCATTGAAAATGTCAACTGTGTTGTGAATGGAGAACCTGTGGAACAAGTAAAACATTTCAGCTACTTAGGCACGATTTTTACTGAAGATGGTAAATTAAATATAGAAATAGACAACAGAATCAGCAAAGCTGGTATGGTGGGAAGTCAATTGAATAAATTCATATGGAATAAGAGAGGAATTAGTCGGAACACTAAATTAGCTGTATAGAAGACTGTTCAAACCAGTTATAACTTATGGATCTGAGAGCTGGGTCAGAAGTAAAACACTTGACCAAAGACTAGAGACCACAGATATGAGAGTCCTGAGAAAGATTATAGGCGTGAACAGATGGCATCAATGGCAATATCATATTAAAAACGAGGATATTAGGAAAGAACTTGACATTGTCAGCATCCAGGAATGCGTTAGCAGAGCTAATCTCAGGTGGTATGGTCACTTAAACAGAATGGGCGAAGAAAGATTAACAAAACAAGTGTTCTCTGCCAGGTTGGCAGCAAAATGACCCAGAGGAAAACCAAAATATAGGTGGATTGATACAGTACAAAGTGCCTTAGACGATAGAAATATAAGATCTGATAATGTTGGAGTCTTGACAAGTAACAGACTGATTTGGAGGAAAATTGTAGATAGGAAGTTAGTAATGATGTAATTTTTTTTCATGTAGTACTATCATATCCTGTGCACCCCTTGAGGGTACATGGCAGGAATTTGATGATGATGATAAATGTATCGGGAAGGACTATGCAATAATTTTATGGAAACATCAAATATATTGTAAATACTTATATGGTGAACAATTTTATTTAAATTCATAAACATTTTTAAAAAATTACATTGACATATCTATAGCGTTCACAGAAATTTGATTTCATTACTAAAGGAAGTAACTTTTTTATGTGCAAAACTACACTAGTTTCAAACAGCATAGAACAGTAGATAATAGTAGTTATGAATATAGAACATGAGTATGCATTAAATCATAGATTTCCTCGTTTATCTTGATCCAATTCAATAGCTTCAAACAGAGCCTTAAAGTTTCCAGCACCAAATCCCTTGAGGAAAAACAAAGTTTTATTAATTATCAACGTCTGTGACTTTTAGATTGATTACACTATATTTAACGAAATTACATAAATGAAATATTCAGACAGTTTAACTTCCATTAATTCTTGGAAGAATGTTATTATTAATAGAAATCTCCATATAACCAACAAACTCATTATAGAAGGTCTCATTACCAATACATCTGTCATATTGAACCTTAAACCCATCACAACACACTTAACAATATATGTCACTTACTTAACACTCTTCATGCAAAAATCTACTTCTCTGTTCCTTTCTTCACCACACCTTTACACAATAATGTTGAAAGTCGAAATATAATTTTTTAGAGCTGGTGTTATAATTGTTATGTTGTCAGTGGTAACTTTTTTTTTTTTTTTATAAGCCTATATATTCCCCACTGTTGGGTAAAGGCCTCTCCCATTATGGGAGGTTTTTGGGTCTACTCCTCCCATGGTGACCCAATCCATCATAGGAGAGTATTTATACACTTGTATGAATAAGTGTATGAAGGTGAAAGACAATTGCAAACATCCATGCCACAGCAGGATTCGAACCTGCAGCCTTTCTGCTGGAGAGCGGATACACTAATCACTCGGCCAACCAGTGGTAACTATAATGGTAAAATAAAACTGAAAATGTGTAAATTCGAAATAAGTAAACAAAATAAAAAATGCCTTTAGAATAATTGCAAAATGGCATGTGCAATTATTCAAAACAAAAATAAGAAGATTAGCAAAATACATACAGGTTTCAGGTTTTTATGAGCCTAAAGATGGTAAGAGCTGATCAATTATTGTTATTATTATTATATGCAGGCACCTTCATTAAGGTGCCTGCATATAATACTATGCAGGCACCTCAATGAAAACCTCAATAAAAAGGAAAAGTTGGTCCTTGTTGGAGATCTAAATAGCAGAGTAGGAAATGATTGTGAGACATACAAAAATATTTTGGGAAAATTTGGAGAAAAGAGCAAAGCTAATAATAATGGCAAATATCTGTTGGATTTCTGCTCAGGACATGGACTGGTTATTACTAACAGCATGTTCCAACATAAAAATGTGCACAAATTCACATAGAGAGAAGAGGCTAGGAATAAGAAAAGTCTCATTGACTATGTTATTGTTGATAGTGATGTTTTCTCCCTGGTGCAGGACACCAGAGTGTACAGGGGATTCGAAATTGGAAGTGATCACTATTTAGTCTTGAGTAGGATAAAATTGATTTTCATATTGAAAAGAATAACATGTAAGAAAGTTTTAAAGCGAATAAAAGTTGAGCAGCTCTCAGATGTGAACTGTAGACTAAAATACAGAAAGATTATTGAAAAGAAAATGAAAGAGTTTGAGAACAGGAATCAAACCTTGGAGATTCAGTGGCAAACTCTGAAGAAAACATTGATGATTCTGCCAGCGAGGCATGTGGTGAGGTTGTGTGCAAGGATAAAAAAATCAGAACTCCCTGGTGGACACAGGAAGTTAAAGAGGCAGTGAAGGAAAAGAAGAAAGCATACCAAAAGTTCCTGGCAAATAAGTCAGCTTTTACTCTTACAGAATACAGAGACAAATGTAAGAAAGCTAAACAGTGTGTAAAACTAGCTAAATAAAAGTCATGGGAGGACTTTGGCAAGAATATAGAAAATAAATATCAAGAAGGTGGCAAAATATTCTGGAGGTTGTTGAAGAAGCTTAGGAATGGAGGAAAGAGTGCTGTAAAAGGAGTTAGAGATGATAAAGGTGACATGAAAACATGAGAAAAAGATATCCTTGAAGTATGGAGTAATTACTTTGAAAAACTGCTAAATGAAACAAGCAGTGATGACAGCATAGTGATAAAAAACACTGACCAGGCATGCAGTCAGGAATACATATCCATACTTGAAGTAGAAAAAGCCATCAAAGGCTTGAAATGTGGAAAGGCAGTAGGAGTAGATGATATTCGACCAGAAATGCTGAAGTATGGTGGTATAAAAGTCTTACAGTGGCTGCACTGCATAGTTCAGAAAGCCTGGACAGAGGGACGAATTCCCGATGATTGGAGTAGAGCTCTCATAGTACCCATATATAAAAAGGGAAATAAAACTGAATGTGAGAATTACAGAGGTATTTCCCTACTCAGTGTTCCTGGAAAGATCTATGCAAGTATACTTGAGAAACGGTTGAGAAGAATTGTGGAAGAAAAGCTTGGTGAAGAACAAGCTGGATTCAGGCCAAATAGAGGCTGTCAGGATCAGATCTTCACTTTACAACAAATAGTCGAGAAAGCATGGGAATATAACAAAGATCTGTATTTAAGTTTTGTCGATTTGGAAAAGGCATATGACAAGGTGCCAAGAGAGAAGCTATTCAATACGCTGCAGTTATATGGTGTCAATGGGGCATTATATCAAGCAATACTTAGTCTTTATTTGAGTTGTAAGTCAGCAGTTAGAATTGAAGGAAGTTAAGGAAGATGGTTTAATGTTAAATCTGGTGTGAGACAAGGATGTACATTATCCCCTCCGTTATTCATTATCTATATGGATCACATTATGAAGGAAAGTGGTATTAAACCTGATATCAAAATTGGAAATGTTAATGTCAGCTCTTTGCTTTATGCGGATGATGTTATACATCTAAATAAATCCGCTACAAGTCTGCAAGATTCTCTGACTAAATTGAATAGCTGTTGTAATAGATATGGTATGAAGGTCAGCAATAAAAAGATGACAAAGACAATGAAAATAGGCAGAATCATTGAAAATGTCAACTGTGTTGTGAATGGAGAACCTGTGGAACAAGTAAAACATTTCAGCTACTTCGGCACGATTTTTACTGAAGATTATAAATTAAATATAGAAATAGACAACAGAATCAGCAAAGCTGGTATGGTGGGAAGTCAATTGAATAAATTCATATGGAATAAGAGAGGAATTAGTCGGAACACTAAATTAGCTGTATAGAAGACTGTTCAAACCAGTTATAACTTATGGATCTGAGAGCTGGGTCAGAAGTAAAACACTTGACCAAAGACTAGAGACCACAGATATCAGAGTCCTGAGAAAGATTATAGGCGTGAACAGATGGCATCAATGGCAATATCATATTAAAAACGAGGATATTAGGAAAGAACTTGACATTGTCAGCATCCAGGAATGCATTAGCAGAGCTAATCTCAGGTGGTATGGTCACTTAAATAGAATGGGAGAGGAAAGATTAGCAAAACAAGTGTTCTCTGCCAAGTTGAAAACGACCCAGAGGAAGACCAAGATATAGGTGGATTGATACAGTACAAAGTGCCTTAGACGATGGAAATATAAGATCTGATAATATTGGAGTCTTGACAAGTAACAGACTGATTTGGAGAAAAATGGTAGATAGGAAGTTAGTAATGATGTACTTTTTTCATGTAGTACTGTCATATCCTGTACACCCCTTGAGGGTACATGGCAGGAATTTGATGGTGATGACCTTCATTGAGTCTGCAGACTCATCATGGGAGGTCCATTTTAAAAACATTAATCACTCTGACAAAGTACACACAAGTCTCTCTCTGGCAATCTATACTACTCATTCACCACTGCCCAAGCAAAAATCTAATCCTCACTCCTTTGCTAACCACACCTTACTCAATTTACATGGATGCCCTCTAGTTTCCCCTCACATTATTCATGTACTGAAATATTTTGTCCACATCAATCCTGTAAACCTCCTTATGCAACTTATATGTTTCTACTATATCTCTCCTCATATGGAGCATCATATAATCTTGCTGCCAATTTAGTTACTTGCCTCTGAATCCATTCCGCCTCATCTGCATCTCCAAGAAACCCAGGCAACCAAATATGTGTGCAATAATCAGATGAGCCCTTATCAAATCCTTGTAAAGAGGAATAATAACCTTCTTATCTCTGCACGTCACGGTGTTGCTCAACCAGGTAATCCTATGAGCTGTTTTAGTCACTTTTGCAATTTGCCCTCTGAATTTTCACACCTTATCCACCAACACCCTCAAATCCCTGGTTTCACGTTTGGTACACAAATGGTGATTTTTTTCACTCCAAAATGCATAACCTTACACTTTGCCACAAAAAATTGACATTCCTTCTCCTTTGCCCATACTGTTAGTCTATTTAAATCATCCTGTAAAATATCAACATTAACTTTGTTGACTATTGTTCTACATAATTTTGCATCATCTGCAAACAACTGAATATTTCTCCTCAGATTATTTTCTGTATCATTAATGAACAAATTAAATGGTAGTGGTCCAAGCACAGAGCCCTCTGGCACTCCAATAGTCACAGACCTATAAGACTGTATACCTGAATGAACTACTGTGTAATATCTCTCCATCAACAATTCTCTTATCCACAATTCATATCCATACTCATTTCATGTAACTTATGTATCAGGATTCCATGTGGTATCCTATCAAGCACCTTTGTGAAGTCCAACAGTAAGAGTGTGTAGCCATTACCTATATCCAACTTGGCTAGATGAAGGTAATGTGAGTTCCCATTCCCGTGGGACTCTACATGAGCTGAGAGTCAGACATCCTTGTGCTTTCCATTACATGCGGCCTTAGGTAATTATCCATAAGAAGCTGCATAAATTCCATTTCCTTCCACCATTACAATATGACCTTTCCTCCCTCCAATCTATATCCCATAAATAAAGTCATCCATAATAATTACCTGCCCTCTACTTATTGAATTTATTTGCCGAATACACATCAGCCACATCATCCATTGCATTCCCCGGTCTATAGCAGCAGCTAACCAAATGCTCTGTCACATTAGCTTGTATCTCAAACCAGACGGTTTCAAAAGTATACTGTTTTCTCTATTTTACTAATTTCCTGTTCAACTAGCACTGTGTCGGGCTGCAACTCATCGTACCATCAGTAATGCTCCACCACACACACACCACACACATTCTATTTGCTCTCAGCCCTAAAAATACTGTAACCTTCACTTTCTGTGCCAATAATTATATCATCCTTAGTCAACCACATCTCACTAATACCAATAATTATGTAGCATAAACGTTTTTAAAATACTTTTTAATATACAGTATGTGTGTGTATACACACACACACACACATGTGAGGGTGGTCTGAAATACTCTTGGCTTCGACCATAGATGGCAACACTATCGGCAAGATTTTTTTTTCTAAGTTGGTACATCTGTCAAAAGCATCCACATGAAATTGCAACTCGTTCTATCAAGTAGTTTATTTTATACAGCTGTCTGAAGCAAAAGTGTTGTCTGTATCTCTTGAAATGGATAAAAATGAGTATCGTGCGGTTTGTAAAAGAAGGTTTAACACTAAAAGAAATTCATTCAAAGTTCATAAAAGTTTATGGGCACTCTTCTCCTTCATTTTCGACAATTAAGAAATGGGCTGCCGAGTTTAAACTTGGCCATACTAGCTCTGAAGATGATCCACGTGAATGACGTTCAAAAAGTATAACAACACTAGAAATCATTGATCAAGTGTATAATTGGATGACAGGCGAGTCGAGTGCGTGAAATTGCTAAGACTATAGGCATTTCAAAAGAACGTGTAAGATATATTTTGCATGAAGAATTGCAAATGAAAAAGCTTTGTGCAAGATAGGTGCCACTCTTGCACACAGCAGATCAAAAACACACTCACATGAAAACCTCTGAACAGTGCTTGGAGCATTTTAACAAGAATACAACTGATTTTGTGCATCGATTTATTACTATGGATGAGACTTGGATTCACCATTACACACCAGAATCCAAACAGCAGACAGAAGCCGGTTGTTCAGCACCAAAGAAGACAAAGTTCGGTTCCATCAGCAGGGAAGGTCTTGGCATCGGTGTTTTGGGATGCTAAAGGCATTTTGTTTATTAATTATCTTGAAAAGGGTAAAACAATAACCGTGGAATATTATTCTGATCTTTTAACCAGACTAGACAAAAAAATTTGTGAGAAAAGACATGGTTTGCTGAAGAAAAAAATAATCTTTTATCAGGACAATGAACCTGCCCACAAAGGTGTTTTGGCAATGGGAAAATTAAGGGATCTGCACTATGAATTGTTGGAATATCCACACTATTCCCCAGATTTAGCTCCCTCTGACTTCTATCGCTTCCCAAAACTTAAAAACTTCCTCGCTGGTCAGTGTTTTTCTTTGAATCAAGAGGTGATTGCAGCTGTAGAGGGGTATTTTACAGATCTTACTGAGCACCACTAAAGGGATGGGATAATGGCACTGGAGCATCGCTGGAATAAATGTATTAGTCTTAGGGAGATTATGTTAAAAAATAAAAATAATTTTGAAATTATAAATTCATTTTTTAATTGTTAGGCCGAAAACTTTTCATATCACCCTCGTATATATGTTGAAAGTTTTTATCTTTGTTCTACTATACATTAAAGATACCAAGAAATTATGTACCTGATTTTATTTTCCTTTATCCAGGAAAGCAAAACAATGTTTTGCACGTGAAATTTATTCACATCTGAGCTACTTATATATAGAGGCTAATGACCACATCATTTGCCTTAGTATGTATCCCATAATGCAAAGCACACACCCTTTCAGATGTGTAAAATGCTATTCATAATGGGAAGGGCCACTACCCAGACTGGTTTCAACCTTTATTGAGGTCTCATCAGTGAGAGCCAGACCTGGGAGAGATACCAACGTTGAAATAATGCAGAAGTCGTATATATCTCATACAAATAGCCAAAAGGTGCTAGACCTTATTAATAAAAATCTCTGAAAGAGAAACATCTTTCTCTCATGTATGACCTGTATGAAATCTATGTTACTGTATACCATTATAAACTTTTAAATTCATCTGAAAATGTGATGAAATTGTCATGATGTTTGCCATAAAATAAATTACTGGCAGTGTCTAATAAATTAGAATATTACTAATATTGTAGGTTATCTGAATAATTCATGCTGCCTCCTAATGTTTCTATGCTCTGTTTTCAGTTCTTTTGTATTCAGCACTTCTAATTATATATCGTCTCAGATCTGATCAAGTCCTTTACCAAATAATATGCCATTTTTACCTTCATAAAATGTACACACGTATGTCAAATTAATAACCCTTTCTTTATTAAACAGTTATCATTTAACATGTTGGCTGCCAACCACCAGATAACTTGTAGTTGGCTGTCTATATTACTACACCAACTGTGAGTTTGTCTCATATCATATTTTTCATACTGAATATTAGTATACTAGTCAAATGCTAGCTACCTGAGCTGAACTAGAATCCTTCAAACCAATAATACAGGGTGATCCAAATTCACGCTCAAAGTTGAAGCTGAGCTGCATCGAATTGTTTCAGTTCTAATTATTCATTTTACCTATAGATGGAACCCTAGGACTAATGGCCACCATCATGTCATCCATTTGCCATGTGTTGAGTATTGGACATCCATTGCATAGTTTTGTTTATGAGGAAAGCGAAATGGTACTTTCCTAAGAATAATGAAATTAATGAGTTGTTATTTTGGAATGTTCTTTTGCCTGTCGTTCTTACACAAATGTTGTGGAGGAGTTTTGTCAGAAGTATCTTGACTGTTGTTCCTCAAAATTTGACAGTTCTTGTGCAGAGCCACCAAACAATTAAAGCTTCATGCATACCATGTTCACCTAGTTCAGGAATTGAAGCCACTGGATAAGGAAAAACTTGTTGTACTCTATGTTTTGATCGTTTGTTGAAGAAACTTCGTCACTAAAGAAACAATGTTTTCTTCAGTGACGAAGCATGGTTCCACCTAAGTGGATAATGTCAATAACCAAAATAACAGAATTCAGTCATCAAAAAATCCTCATGTTTTCCATGAAGTGCCATTGGAAACTGGAGTGTGGTGAGCAGTAGCATGGCATCACATTGTCAGACCCATTTTCTTTCAGACAATATTGAACTGTGCACTGCACTAAGACATCAACACCCAGTTTATGGCATGATCGCTGTTTATAGCAGGATGGTGCCACTTGCCAAACAATGCAATTTTTGCAAGATGAAACAATGCAATTTTTGCAAGAGTTTTTAGGTGACAGACTGATTTCTGAAGGACTTTGGCTCCCAAGGTCACCAAATCTTTCACCTCCAGATTTCTTCTTATGGAGTTACCTGAAAGGTAAAGTGTATAAAAATAATCCTCACACAATTGATAAACTGAAGACAAACATTGCTGAAGCAATCAGAGCAGTTATGCTTCAAAGAGATGCTTCCAATTTGGTAAAAAGATCACGCATTCAAGAATGAGGCAGCCATTTTGAACATTTGTTTTAATAATGTTATTTATGCCTTTGGTAAGATACAGTTATAAACTTTGTTTGTAGCAATTTAGTTCTATAAAGTTTGTCACTAATATTGAAAAATTCAAGTTTATTTTATGATGTAACTTTTGGATCACCCTGTATATTCACCCACACTCTGAAAACTTTTTTACTGAAAAAAAGTTTGTAGTTACATTGACAAAGAGAAAAATGTATTAACAATTATATATTTTTGAAGAAAAAATATTAACAACCTCATGGTATCGATGGCAAGGTTGCACGTTAGTTAAATGGCAGTTAAAATGTTTGTTAACTCTCTTTTAGCTTAGTTGTAGTAGAGGGGGAGTGCTCCATTACCAAAATAGCTTTGCCTTTTTAAATGAATATATAATATGTGAAGCTCTGTGAAAGTGGCATTTGCATTCATAGCATTAGGCTGCCTGAAGAAATCTGTTCCCAGTTTGAATCGAGTTGCTGACTAGAGGAACTTTTTCTAACCCTTTCTTTGACTGGTTCCAGAGTTAACTGATCTCAGGCATAGGCAAGCAGGTTTGTTCTCCCATAAACTCAAGAAAATTGACCTTAAAACCCACGTGGGGTTATCTGTTTCAGATCAATAATGTACTGTGTTAGGGTTAGGTACCATGAGACAATAGCACTTGTCTGTCTCTCTACATCAGATGCCATTTTTAATTCATGATAGTCTTTCGTCAGCCATCTCTGATTTGCTTCTGGTGAACACTAAACTAACCCCCTCTAAAAATGTTAAAGATCGCTAAAACAGCCTTGCCTACTCACTATAAGAAATAAAAAAGATATTAGTAAAAGGCATTAATAAACCATGATCAGGAATTCATTCAGCTGAATAACAAAAGGAATTCCTGAACATAGTTTATTGTTATCAAATGAATTTTAGTGATGAATTTTTGCTTTTGGAGCAACATTTTTCATTATTTTTTATTTATTTAATTTGTTTTTGTACATACACACATGGACAAAGAAATTAACACACCAAGAAGGAAGCATAGGATTCAACTGAAATTTTATTGGTATAATGATATAGGTGAGTGATGCACATGGGAAAAACAGAGCTGAAGGACAATTACAAAGGAATCTGTGGCATGCAATCCGGTCATCATTAATAGCGCGTTGCACTGCCTCGTGCGGCGTTACATGATCATCTGTCCCCAAGACGAAGTGGCACTCGTTGCTGACGACCGCACGTTGCCAGTCTGTGGCATTCCGCGTCGCTCTTGCCTGGCACCACTGCAAATGGAGTCGGCGATGTTGCTGTGTTAATGGGAGCACATGTAAGGGGAGCTGGGATTGTAGATTCGTCTCCATGAGACATCGGGAAATGGTTCGTGGGCACACAGGAGCCCTACATCTGCCTGTAGGGGTCACTGTGAGATCCCTCCGTGCTTGCCGCATGATCCGTCAATCCTCTCCAGCGTTGGTCCTCCTGATCCGACCGGTGCCACTCTGCCGTGTGGCAGTGGCGGAATGTGTCCACAGCTCCCAACACTGTCGGACAGTATGGTCAGAACGGTTCATGTGCATGCCTATATGGCGTGCCAACCACCCTCCGGTTTTCAGGCCGATGATCATGCCTCTGTCAAAGTCCGTAAGTTGCTTAAATCGATATCTCTGGCATCTACCCGGCATTATTGTCACTCTGTACGCTAGCTCTTGCGTCGGCTGGTGCTTTTCACTTTAATTGGCTATCGACTACGTGCTGGCTTTATAAGGCTGCCAGTTCATGCTTGTAGCGCCACCGCAGGGTGTGTGGGCATGCACAATCGCACCAAACTTGGATCATTGGCATACCACCCTGCACTCTAGCTATTTGCTTAGTTTCGCCATTGTACCATGTTTTTCTCCCAGGTGCGCTAATTTCTTTGTCCGTGTGTGTGTATATACATATATATCTGACTATCATAGTAACAAAAAAAAAAACACTTACACTGTGGTTGTGTCTTTGGATCACTTCTAGAAACAAAGTAGGTCTATCCTGCATTGGTTTTGTGAAAATTTGTAGAAGATAGCCATTATCATCATAATCCACAAGAATCTTTAATTTCTGAAGCTATTTAAGAAGGGTACAAAATAATGCTGAATACACACACACACACACATATAATTTTTGTAATAATGATTCTGGATTACATTATATCTATATGTAATTAAAAACAGTAAGTAAAGTTTACACATTTGCAAATAAAGATATAAGTTAAATTTACTAATAAGTAGGACTAATAAATGATACAAATAAGTCTCCTGGTTTCAGATAGCATTCCTCCAGATGTGCTAAAAGTTTGTGCTCCAGCATTAAGTGCTCCCATAGCATAATTAGAAAAACAATGGGACTTTGATTGGAAAAAAGATCCACGTTCAATTCTTGTCATGAGGAGAGGAATCTTTATATAAGTTTTTTAATTAAAATAGTTAGCCAGTCTCTTACAGAGGTTGCAGAGTTTTCCTCCTGGAAATTCAGGTTTATCATCCCATTTACAGGTAAACTTGCCAAGAAAATATATGCAATGTACAAACAAAATATACACTGCTTGGAAAGAATTCAAATGACACCCCATGGGCAAGGTGCATCGTGCCGTATAATGAGTCACATGTTTGTAGCTTGTATAAATTGAAGGAATATGATGCTCCCAAGTCAGTGCTACTGTGTTTGGATGAAATAGCTGTGAGAAGGTAACTGACAAAGCTCAAAAGCGATATTGTGATAAGATGCCATATTGCAGACCTATCTGTTTGGCAAATTGTTGACAAATTGGGCCATCCTGGGTCAACAGCCAGTGATACCATGCTGAGATGAAAGTACAGTGAGTCAACTGCAAGTGCTGCTTGCAGTGGACATCCCACTACACACTACAACCATAGGATGCCACAAAGGATAATATGTAAAACCACCATTTGTCAGCTGACACATTGAACAGAGGTCTAGGCATTCACTGGAACATGAATCTGCACAAAAACATTCAGAGACTCACAACATGGCGGTTTCTGCATGTTGTGAGTCTCTGAATGGTAGAACCACAATATGTAAGCCCCACATTACCCAAACCAACATGCAGTGTCATCTTCAGTGGTGTAAAGAATGAGCAGTGGCACATGGAAGTTGGAAAGCTGTGTTATGGAGCAGCAAATCACGCTACACCCTCTAGCAAGCAAATGGACAAGTGTGGGTGCAGATCTGAAGCCAAACCAGGAAAAACAGGACCATACCATTGCATGGCCACCTCCAAATTTTATAGTTTGGGTTACGTCCTATTTTTTCTAGTTTGGCTTCAGACCTCTGTTTGTGGTGCAACAAACATTGAACTCCAAGAGGTATTTGAACATTCTCGACAATGCAATGTTTCCTACTTTGTGGTGTTTCTACAGAAATAACCATTATCTCTTTCACCAAGACAATGCACCATGTCATAAGATTCCTGCTGTGTAACTGCATGGTTTGTGGATATGAACATCACCACACTTGACTGGCCTCCACAAAGTCCTGATATCAATCCTATTGAATCCGTGGGATGAACTGGAGTGTCGGGTAAGGTCAAGGGACATCTACTCCACAACAGTTCAGGACCTCATTACATGCCCACAGGAAGAATGGTCCAAAATTCCCATTAATCACTATCATATACTTGTGGAAAGTATGCCCCATAGGATTTCTGCAGTCACTGCAGTGAAATGAAGCCCTACATCTTATTAAGGTGGCCACCATGGTTGTTTGTTCCTTACACTATCGTTTCCTTTGACTTCTTTCCAAGTGGTGTACTATTGTGGTGGTGGACAGTAGATGGCATGTGTGTAGTGGAGTCAAGTGCCTTCCCATGATGAGTCCTTGGATTTCTTGGAGGTGTCACATAGTAATAATAAGAGTTAGCATTCTTCCTATATTGCTGTATATAAGATGTTGTATTCATCTGGTGAGAGGATAAAAGCAACCATCAAACAATCATTCCATTTCCCTACACCTCAATACTCTCAAAAATGAGCAGAAGGTCATTGACAACAAGATTCTTCAGGTTGGTGATGACCTCCTTCACACTCATATGGATTCCACTATTTTCCTTCTACAGCAGACCTCCTCATAAACCTTACCCTTTGGATATAGACCATGGAATTATTTTAAGAAACTCATATGGTTGCTCTTGACACTCGTGGTAAGAAGACTTCTGACACTGAGATCTTCTTACCAAGCTACCATCTTATGGTCTCCCTCCTGCCCTTGTGATTGGATTGTCAGTTTTCTTTTGGTTGTTCATTCACTGCATATCATGGTGGATGGTTTCCTGCCATCAGTTTTCTTTATTAGTGCTAGCATACCCTAGCATTCTGTACTGTTGCCCATGCTCTTCCACCTATGCATTGATAGCCTTCTCTCTGTCTCTGTCCAACTTCAGGTCCTATCCATATGTTTGCTGATGATAGTACTCTCTATTCTTTTATCTCATCATCTCATCTTCCTTTTCCCACTTTTACCTTGTGATGTCGAGGGTTTATTAATCATCGGACCTCAAGCCATTCACAGGATAAGGTGGTCATCCCTACGCCCCAGTGTATCCTATGTCCATAGTGTTGAGTTCTTAAAGCTGGTTTGCCTGCTTTGCGGGATGAAAAACATCATGATAAACTGGGGGAAAACCCTACTGTCCATGCCCAAGACCAGCTAACTTGGCTATGGCTGAGGAAGATCCTTCAGCTTCTCACATCATCGACAGGAATCAAACATAGGACACTTCTTCCCCAGGCATATGGTTGCGAAGTGGACAGCCACTAGGCTAACCGCGTGGACCTACTTCTTTATTTAATTTATTATTATTATTATTATTACACCCTCCATGGAGTCAACAGACTCATCGTGGGAGGATGCAACTGACAACATATCATATATTGGGTTTTATCCTTTATCCACACTCCTTGCATTAACAACTCATTCTGGTAATGAGTTCCATTCACTGAGAATTCTCCATGTAAAAAATCTCCTCACACCCCCTCTTCACCACATTTTTACACAACTTCCAGGAATGACATCTGGTTCTTCCCCTCTCACCTTCTACTCTTTTTATAATCCCCTCTGGATTAATCTGATAAAATTCTCTCACTAACTTAAATGCCTCTATCATATCACCTCTTTTCTTCCTATCGACTAAACCTCTGCAATCCACATTTCTTTAACCTTTCTTCAGAGTCAGCATTCCAAAGTCTAATTTGAGAAACCTTGTAGTACTTAAATGATTCAAGCTTCAAGATCGATCTTCTACAACCAATGTCTTAAATGCTGATCTCTTCACCATTCTCAAGTAAGGTGAAGAAATGAAGTGAATTTTAAATGGTATTAAAACACAGTCCTGTCTAATTACCTAGAAGAAATATCCCACTTCATTCCATTACTTTTGATAATGTTCTAACTTCCAGTGAAGATCGGTTTCTCTTCTTGGTTGGACTTTCATATCTCATTTATCCTGGCATAAATATATTATGCATCTGGAGCTCCTTAATCTCCAAAAAACTTGGTATATTTTTAAAATTTATTTTTTGTTCAAAACACTGCTTCTCTAATGCTCAATTTCTAACATTGGATAAATCCCAAACCTGCCTGAACATAGAATATTGTTTATGGAAATTTTTTTAACTTGGCTATGCTACTAATTATATATTGGGTTTTATCCTTTATCCAAGTGTGAGCAAACAAAGCTTGCACCTGAAGTACTTTCAGGACTGGGGCAACTCGTGGTAAAGGTGGTATAAATTCTCATCACTTGCTTTAGTATCTCCCATAATGCAAAACACATCTCCTTGCAGATATGTATAATGCTATGTACAGGGCCGGCAGAAGCAGTCATGCGGGTGCTCTGCATATAGGTTAAAATAGGGTATAAAGGCGAGGCCTTTATACCCTATCTAGCTTTTAGAGACTGAGAGAGCAGTTCAGTCTCCACCGGTAGCCAAATCAGAGATAGCTGGCCCATGTCTATCACTAATTATAGCAGCCACCGATGAAGAGGCTGGCAAACACGTGCTGCCATCTCTTGGTACCTAAGCCTAACATGATATGTCACTGTCTGAAATAATGTGGGTACTACAGTCAATTTTCTTGAGTTTACGGGATGAAAAACCCGCTTGCCCGTGCCAGAGATTGACTAACTCAGGAACCGGTTGAAGAAAGGCTTAGAAAAAGTTCCTCCAGTCGGTGACTAGACTTGAACTTTAGTCAAACTTCGAGTGACAAAGCGTAGAGGATGCAAGCATCACTTCAACTGAGCTACACAGGCCTGAAGGATAATTTAAATATTCAAAACCCTTTCGATATTCTTAATTTTATTGTGTCCAATAATTTATCTTTCCCTAACTTTTCAATTGCTTTAAGAATACTATTAACTCGCTACACTAATAGGTAAGAATAACTTACCTGTTAATGCAGTGAGCAGTATACGTTCCTTTTCCAAATTGAAATTGATTAAAACCTACTTGTTCTTAAGAACAAGTATGTCATAAAAAAGGATTGTTAGTTTGGCGTTAATAGCTATTGAAAATGGTATATGTGCGGAATTAGATGTTAAGACCATTATTTCTAATTTTGTGAATATGAAATCAAAAACCCTAAAATTTTAATTAAAAAAATTCAAGTATATTTAATGTAATTTAAGTTATTTTCTGTTGTTCTGTAAAGATGTTATTTTTTGAATACTTATATTAAATGTTCTAATTATTTCTGAATTCTTTTCTTATTTTGTTATCTATCTTGAGTTTCTTTTATTTTTTTAAAAGATAGTTTCACTTATAAAAATTATTAAAAAAATTTTTACAGGTTACTAAGAATTTAGTAACTTGTAAAATGCAAGAATTTTTTAAACTTTAGTTCAAATAAATTTTAACTTTAATTAAAATTCATTTTAATTTTGTTAGCGATTTGGGTCGGTGAGAAGGCTATAATCCCTGTATCATTATATTCAACGATTAAAGTGAAGTGGCTTTGTCAAAATTTGCTTTAACTTTTAAGAATTTTTTGAATATTCGGGTTTTTAAGGATTATCCTGCCTAATCAACACCCCTGGTTCATTACATTTAGAGAACCAACATGTGGCTGTTCTGTCAAAATTTATTTAAGAAATTTCAAATAATTTAAATTTTTATTATCGTAAAAGAACCACACATGCCCGGATCGTTACAGGGGCACTTAGATAGAAATTGCATGTGGGTGGCGAAGACCCTAGCACCGGTTCTAGCTATGTATTAAGGGGAGGGCCACTACCCAGGCTGGTTTTGACCTTTATTGAGGTGCTGTTTAAGTAAAGACTTCTCTAAAAATTAGGCAGTCACCCAGACCACTTCCTACAAGTGACCGTCCAATCAGCAGTGGCTCCACTCAGTGATGGGCTCACTCCACCACCAAGCAAAGCCATAATCTCAGCAGTGGCCCCACTGAGAGACAGGCAAAAACCTACCCCTGAGCACAGCCTCTCACATCTCAGGGAAAGCAACCAATTCACTGTTTAAGTGTGGGGTTATCTCCAAAAACTCATCAGATCCCCCAGGCCACCCAACAACAAGTGATCTGAAGGACCTTTTAACTCAGCGTTGTTCCACTTGGTGACAGGCTCACCCCATCATGAGAACTCTCAGCATTGGCTCTACCCAGTGGCAGGCTCACTCCACCACTGAGCAGAACCACTCATATGTCATCTGAGGGGGTAAGAGCAATGGCCAAGCCTCAGTTAATTACATGGGCTACAGCCTTGCCATCCATTATCCCCCCCACCTCCCCACACACACAAGTAAGCCAAGTTTAACACTCCTTGCAATAAGTTAAGTTATTGTTTTGCAGAAGACCAGAACAGAAAATTAAAGGATTCAAGGACAAATATATGTTTTCAGCTGGTCAAGGATTGTTTAACCAATTGAATTTAAAGACACAGTAACTTGTCTCTTTAAATTAGTGTGCAACATTAACATTAGTGGCAATAAAGGAAGTGCTGATCAACAGGTGGACAATGAATTCCTAAATGGGTTCAGAGCAGTTATTGATCAATAAAACTTTCTCCTGAGCTCATCTTTAATTTTGTTGAGATGATTGTTTAAGTAGTGCAAAACTTCTCTTTTCATCTCAAGAAAAGAAGCATACCTTATTATTATAGGTACAATGAGTGGGGTCATAAGGTCTAAGGATTCCAACTAGACCCATGCTTATACCCAATTCAAAGACACCACAAATGATGAAGAAATTTTTCAAAG
Source organism: Typopeltis vanoorti (assembly GCF_054136105.1). Lineage (NCBI taxonomy): Eukaryota > Metazoa > Arthropoda > Arachnida > Uropygi > Thelyphonidae > Typopeltis > Typopeltis vanoorti. The sequence goes on along the minus strand of NC_143568.1, from coordinate 107,312,316 downwards.
ATAATTTATGCATAAACTGCAGTGTGACTTTTTATAAATGTTCTTCAGCAGTCTTTCCTGGAATTCAAACTTAAGTCTTTTCAACAAATTGGATATAACTACGTGACTATTAAATTATTTTAGGAATTTACAACGTATACTGGAATATTAATTAAAAGAAACTTTAATAAATACTTCCCATATTTCGGCAATGTCACATTGCCATCTTCATGAGAACATACAACTATGACACATGCATGCAGGCATTACAAAGAGCAAATGAGGCAGAAGAGAGAAAACTGACATTGTTCCTAGAGTCCTAAAGGAATAATATGCATCTGGATATCCCACTAGGGAACAATATGTCCCCTAGTGGGATATATTGGGTTTTCTTGGCTGTTGGGCCGGAGTTCTCAAGATGCAAGCTTCAAAAATTTGGGCCAGTCTCATGCACCTAAATTTTTTGAGGTTTAGAAAGTTTTTTATAGCTGAGGCTGATTCCATGAACAGTCTTTCGTATTTAAATTTGCTACAGTGTAATAATGTGGCTTTCTTTCAGCGTAATTCTGTGGCAGGTATCCAGAGCATGATCTGCAAGCCCAGAGTGGCTGTAATAAAATTGGATGTAGTCTTTGTGTTCTGATATCCTGACATTTGCTGTCCTGCCTGCTTGGCCAAAGTAGGACATTTACAGCTGCAAGGGACCTGGTATACTCTAGGTAGGTCTAGGGGAAGTGGCTGTCTTTGGTGGAGTGGATAAGGGATGCCAATTTCTTATATGGTTTGTAACAAGAAGTCGGGTCATATTTTTTTAAGATTTTGGTTAACTTTTCAGAGGTGCCCCAGATATAGGGAATGGTGATGGAGATTTAGTGTAATCTTTGTTATAAAGGGGGGGGGGTTAACTGGTTTTAATATTTTTTTGGAGGTTGTAGCCATTGGCTAAGAAAGTGTTAAGGATGTGGTTCAGTTCAGTGGTTAGGACATTGTCATCTGAACAGATTAATTTTGCCCTGTTATATAATGTTTTTATAACCCCATATTGTTATGGGGGGGATTGCTGGTGAATATATATGCCTATATGGGTAGGTTTTCTGTAGTAATAGTAAACAGAGAAGGCCAAGGATCCTTCAGGCTGGCAAGTGATTAGAGTGTCTAGGAAAGAGAGACTGTTGTTTTCTTCTTTTTCCAAGGTGAACTGCACTCTTGCAAAAAGCATGCTTAAGTGTGTGTTAAGAAGGAGTGTATCTGAGCCATGTGGCCAAACAGCGAACACGTTACCAGCGCAGTGAAGCCAAACAGTGGGTTTTTGTGGGGCAAAGTTTAAGGCTTTCTCTTCAGAAGTCTCTATAAAGAAGTTGGCCAGGGGTGGGGAGAGTGGTGAATCCATGGCTGTCCCATCTATTTGTTTGTAGAATTTTCCTTGCCAAAGGATAGCCTGAGTCCATTGTGAACTGAAATAGGGCTGAGATATCATAGGAAAATTTGGCTTGGATGAGCTCTAAAGTTTCCTTGAGTGGGACATTTGTGAATAGGGAGGAGATCAAAACTGACCATTATGTCAGCGTGTTGGAGTGAGAGGTTTTCTATACTTTCTTTGAAGTGGGCTGAGTTTTTTGTGTGTGATGGTGTGTTGCCAGTATAGTGTATGAGCCCTTTGGCTAAATGTTTGGCTAATTTATATGTGGGGGAATCAGTGCCATCCACTATGGGACATAATGGCACATTTTGTTTATGCATTTTTGGAAGTCCATATATTCAGAGTGTGGAGTTAAAAGGTTTTAGTTTATTAGTAACTTCCATCAAGAAGCGACCTTCTTAAGGAGCCTTTGGAGTGTTCTAATTTGGGAGCTGGTGGGATCATATTCAATAGGGAGGTAGGTAGCCCGATCTAACAATAAAGCATTAAGCTTACCTGTATGGTCATTTTGGTTGCGAACCACAGTGGCATTTCCCTTATCTGTTTTGGTGATTACTATTTCTTTGTTTTGTTTTTCTTCATTTCCTGTCGGCTTTATATTCTCCTTTGGATAGCTTGCATCTTGAGAACTTCAGCCCAACAGCCAAGACAACCCGATATAGCCCACTAGGGGACACCTTTAGGACTCCAGGAATGTCAGTTTTCTCTCTTCTGCCTCATTTGCTCTTTGTAGTGCCTATGTGCACGTGTCATCATCATTATTATTATTATTATTTGTGACACCTCCAAGTTGTGTCATAGTTGTATGTTCCCATGAAGATGGCGATGTGACATTGCCAAAATATAGGAGGTATTTATTAAAGTTTCTTTTAATTACATTGGAAGTTTTTTTCACTTGGTTAGACTATAAATTATATATTTAGTGTAATCCTTTATCCAAGTGTAAGTAAACAAAGTTTGCACCTGAAATATATTCAGGACTGGGGCAACTCAAACTCATGGCAGAGGTGGACTAAGTTCTCATCACTTTCCTTAGTATCCCATAATGCAAGAACATCTCCTTGCAGACATGTATAATGCTATCTGCAAGGAGATGTTCTTGCATTATGGGATACTAAGGAAAGTGATGAGAACTTAGTCCACCTTTGTCACGAGTTGTCTCAGTCCCGAAGATATTTAAGGTGCAAACTTTGTTTGCATACACTTGGATAAAGGATTAAACTAAATATATATAAGTTATTTTCTTTTAATTAATATTCCAGTATATATTCTAAATTCCTGAAATAATTTAATAGTCATGTGTTACCAATGTATAAGCCTATCTACAAGAAATGGATATAACTACATCTTCCTCATGGTGCTTTTACACATCTATTTTGCAGTTGGCCTTTTTTATATGATGCAACTTTACATGCACTTCCAACTGACTTGTCGCAGAGCTCGACGGGGAGGGGGTGTCTTTATGTCTTTCAATGTGTATATGTTCATAGGGCCGGTTTGCAGGGACAAAAAATCTTAGTTTCGGAAGGGGGGGGAAACCCACCACCATATGAGACCAGCTAATTCACCTTCAGTCGAAAGAGATACATTATATCATGGACAGGAATCGAAGCCAGGTCTTTCCAACCAAAGGGCTTTGTTACCTACTGAGCTACAAAAGTTCTAAACTGGATATAGCTACATGTTTTAGATAAACAGAAGGTCAGTGCTAATTGCATTATGCAGTTTATTCACTAATAGCAAACTTTTAGGGAGGACCAAAAGGAATAGTAGCAATTACGCACCCAGGGGGGAGGAGACAAGGGGTCCTGGCCTTTCTCCAAAGAAAAAGAAAAAACACTAGAAAATTTTCCAAAAATCTTTTCCTAATTAATAAAATTCATTTTTTTAAATTTATGTTGTGCCAGGTCTTCTATTTCTATACTACTTATAAATTAGCAATCATTGCAGATGCTCAGTCATAGGTCATATGCAATGCATAGTGTCTATTCTCAAATTGTCTACTCAACTCCGCCCCCCCCCCAAGTTAAACCCTGAATGCACTACTGAATAGTAGTTTGCTTTATCAAATTTTATTGTTGCTATGAGGCCTTTATTTTTAAGACAAGCTTATAAACTCAAGAAGCATATGATTGCCTATGCAATGCTTTTACAAACAAAGATTCCTTGCATAGGATTTAAATCAACAGCCACCAGTGGCTTTTACCCATTAGGCTACTGAAGCAGGCTTTGGTTGTGATTTTTTAAATAAAATAAATAAATAAATCAGGTAAAGCCTCTTATTCCCTTATAGGGAGTAGGCAAGGCCTTTATACCCTATCTAGCTTTTCGAGACTGAGTGGGCAATTCAGTCTCCACCGGCAGCCAATCAGAAATAGCTGGCCCATGTCTATCACTAATTATAGGCAGCCACTGATGAAGAGGCTCGCAAACAGGTGCTGTCATCTCTTGGTACCTAACCTTAACAGGATATGTTGCTTTATATATGTTACTGTGATTTTTTAATTAATATTATTATTATTGTATGATAACTCCAAGGGGTCCTTGGACTCATCAAGGACATTCCCTGTCTCCACCACTTGATCCACCAACTACACAGAATGCCACTACCATCATCATCTACACATAATGCCATTACTGCTCAGTACCACCACCAATAGTATTTTTGTTTGTAAACTGCATGTGTTCTCTTGGCCAATTTGTCTACATGTGGGATAAAAAATCTGATTTTCCAGAGGAAAAAATCCTGCTACCTGCATGTGAGACTGGCTGACTCACCTTAAATTGAAAAAGCCCATATAAAGATTTCTCTCATCACAACAAGAAATCGGGTCTTTTTCAATCCAAGGGCCCAATGTACCATCGTTCTTCAAGTTGTGCTAAGGAGGCACTTAATAGTTGCTATAACACACAAATTCACTATAATGGTGTTTATATAGTAAGAGTTGATATTAGTAAATTAAGAGAGGCATACTTACCACATTCAAATCTTCTTCTATTTTAATTTTAGCATCTTTCAGATTTTCTCGAAGTGTTTGATAATATGTATTTGGCACTGTTAGAAACTCCATCCCTCTTGCTTTAAGATTTTTGATCTGGAATAGGAAGAAAAAATATTAATCTTCACTTTTACATATTATTCTTCAATTTACAAAACACAAGCACTTATCAATCATTAAAATACAAAAACGTGATCCACAATCAGAGTTATGTGAATGAATGAATGATCTGTTACATTACTGTAAGAATACTACTTACATTATAAGTTATGGAGACATTTTTTTATCCTTCATGAAATATGAAATTTTCAGAAAGACCATAAAATATTGTACTGCCTTTAAATGTATTTTATACAATTCCTTATTTTGCTTTAATTTCATGGAATCTCATGGTGCATTACAGGTGTTATTATTATTATTTATAACGCTTCGATTATTATCATCATCATCATTATTATTGCCTCTATCACACTCTCTTCCCATGTTTCATTCTCTTCATCTTTATTATGTATATATACATATAGAATTCCTGCTTGTGAAAGACTAAGAAGACTATCTTCCTTATCCTTTCCCACTTTCCATGAGTGGGAAAGGATAAGGAAGATAGGAGATATTTATTTGGTTCTTGATTGTTTTAGATTGTAGCTGCCAATAGTCTGTTTCACAGAATGGTGAATGAATGAGCAGGTTGATTAATTATCGCTATGGGTTAAGTTGGACTGTTTAGTCTGCTCAGAACGCAGTTTGTTCGCCAAGATGGTTGCTGATCTTCGACAGAAGATAGTACCATGTCAAGAAGTTGGACTGTAAATTAAATTGGCAGTGACTAGTTGCAGCTTCTGATTATATTGGTGAACCTGTTGATGCAAACTCAAAAGAATACTGTGTGTGAAGTTAACATATGCTCTAGGGAGGAAAGTGAATCTGTAACATTATTCAACAAAAGTTGAATAATGTTACATATAAGTTAAATAATGTTCTGGATTTTTAAAGAAGTAGTTTGTTGGACAACTTAGGACATAGGGGTAATATTCCATTGAAAAATAGAGCTAATAATACTTGCAAACAGTAGCATTTGCTCAAGGTACCACTAGAAGCAGAAATTCTAATATAAATTCAGGTGAGAATTTTTTTTGCGTGTGTGAAATGAGAGAGAGAAATAACCGAGTTTTAGAAGAATTAAAATCAATTTATCTTTATCTCCTGAAGAATGCTATGAAGAATGGGCTTTGTCTTGACTCCATGAGTCAAGACCAGACCTCCACGAATCTTGACTCCATGGAGGTCTGGTTAATAATAATAATAATAAGTTATTAATAATAATAATAAGAAGAAGAAGAACAGAATTTAATTAGTTTGCTGTAGATTTTATCATAACAATATTCATTTATACATCACATAATAGATAGGAGGAAGAGGGGGTGATATGATAGACCTACAAGTAATAAGGGGTTGTTACAGGATCAATGTCGGAGAGGTTTTACAGCAAATGGTGGGAGATCAGGGGAGAACCAGGGATCATCCCTGAAAACTGTATAAGGAGGGTGTGAGTAGGGGAATGAGAAGCACGTTTTTTGCATGCAGAGTTGTGAATGAATGGAATGCCTTGCCTGAGAGTGTGGTGTCTGCAGAGAATTTGAGTGTGTTTAAGACGTGGTATGATGAGCTATATGTATGACAAAAGGACTTCTTAGATGAGTCTTTGACTCAATGGGTTCTTGGGATAATAATAATAATAAACCTGTAGTTATTTCTTTCACATGCTACTTATCTAGCCAACAGTTCAATAAATTCTCCTTCATTCTTATCTTGAGTTTTCTGTGCTTTCCAATCAGTGTGTAAATAATTTAAGTGACCCATAATGATTAACTCCTTTAGTAACCAAGAGGGCAATTTGGAAATGAATTTTATCATCCCTGACATCTGAACTGTCAGATCTTTAGAAACAACTCACCCATATATTTCATTCTTTTACCTTGACTTCATACTAGATAGCCTCCAGCTCACTGCTGCATGGACATTATTATTATTATTATTATTACCACCTCAAGACCTCTGGGAGTCAAAGATTCATCTGGGAGGTCCTTTTATCACACACACACACAGCTCATCATACCGTGTTTTTAAACACATTCAAACTCTTTGCAGACACCACACTCTCAGGCAAGGCATTCCAATCATTCACAACTCTGCACGAAAAAAACTTGCCTCTCACTCCTCTACTCACACCCTCTTTATACAGTTTCCAGGGATGACCTCTGGTTCTCCCCAGATCTCCCACTATGCTCTGTAAAACTTTACCAGCATTGATCCTATAACAACCCCTTACCAACTCGTAGGTCTCTATCATATCTCCCCTCTTCCTCCTGTCTAGCAGACTCTGCAAATTACATCTTCTCAATCTTTCCTCATACTCGACATTCCAGAGGTCAGAAACTACCTTAGTCAGTCTCCTTTGGACCCTTTCCAACATCTCTTCATCCTTCTGAAAACCCGGTGAGTAAATCTGGGCACAATAGTCCATGTGTGGCCTAATCAAAGCCTTATACAACGGAACAAGAATCTCCCTACTTCTACACGTCAGTGTCCTCCGCATCATTCCCAGAAGCCTTTGTGTTGTCTTCACAATTTTGGTGATGTGTCCCCTAAATTTTAGATCTTATCCACTATCACCTCCAGATCTCTTATTTCCTCTACCTCCAACAATATATTCTCACCAAGCATAAATTCCGCATCCCATCTTTGTTTTCCAAATTTTAAAACCTTACATTTTGCAACATTGAATTCACATCCCCATTTCCGTGCCCAATCACTCAATCTATTCAAGTCTTCCTGTAAAGCCACAACATCTTCACTACATTTCATGGTTCGTTCCAACTTTGCATCATCTGCAAACAACTGAATATCTCCATCCAAATCATCACCTATATCATTAATATACAAGTTAAACAGTAATGGACCTAAAACAGACCCCTGAGGCACTCCACTAGTGACTTTCCTTTTCCTGGATATCGCTCCCCCATACACAACTTGTTGATACCTATCAGATAGCCAGTCTCCAGTCCAATGCACCAATCTAATATCCAACCCCATCTGCTCTAGTTTGACTGTCAACCTATCATGAGGTACTCTGTCAAAAGCCTTTGCGAAATCCAAGTATATTACTGTGTATCCTTTTCCTCTGTCCAAGGAAGCAGTCACTTTATTGTAATAAGTAAGCAGATTACTAAAACATGACCTCCCTTTAGCAAATCCATGCTGCCCATCAAAGATAATACGATTGTTATCAAACCAACTCTGGATCCTAGTTCTCACAAGCTTCTCCAACAACTTGACCACTACACCTGACACACAGATAGGCCTATAATTTGATGCTTGAGTTCGATCACCTCCTTTATGAAGTGGTACAATCTTGCCCTCCTTAGGAACTTGACCGAGTGCAAGACTCATATTATAGGCCTATCTTGATATATTATCAAGTATAACTTGATATATTATCAAGTCCCACAGTATAACTTGATATATTATCAAGTCCCTTATTAACATCTAGTTTACTCAATTCCCCATACACCTCTTGCTCACCTACAGTCAGTCTCTCCTCCCCATCATCAACTGCTCTCAATCCCTCCATGAAGTCACATTCACAAGATTGAAAGATCTTTATGAATTGTTCATTAAGTATCTCCACCACACATTCTGCATCAGCTGTCTTTATACCATTTTCTCCAATCAATGTCATCCTTCCATAATTATTCTTTCTTTTGCTGGCTACATATCGAAAGAATTCCTTAGGATTATTTTTGGCTTCATTAGCCAACTGCTGTTCATACCTCTCTTTAGCAACTCTCACCAACCAAGTCACCCTCCTTGCTTGGTCTCTGTAGACCTCATGGAATTGGTTATTTCCATTTCTCTTATGCTGCCTCCACAATGCCCTTTTTCTCTGTATCACATGCTTAATCTCTTTATTCATCCATCTCACACCCACCTTATTTAACTTTCTCACCGTTGGAATACATTTAGACATTGCACCTCCTAAACAGTTTTTGAAAATCCCCCAAGCTGCATTGATCTCTTTTCCAGCTAACTCCTCATTCCACGCTACACCCACAAGCTGTCTCCTGAGCTCTTCATAATCACTATTATTACTATTATTGCTTCCTGAGTTTCTCTCCTAACTGGACCCAAATTTTCTGATATCAGTTCTCTCTCTTTCTCTCTCTGCATGTAATTCAGAAAGTCAGGTTTCACTAATGTCAACAGTCTTAGGCAACAGTGTATTCCCCAAGGCAATAAACCTTTGTTCACGATACTCCTAGTATCTGTGTATAGATATAATTGCCTTCTAGCTTTTTTGTAAACTTAAGTCTACCGTCTGCTTTGTCTTGGTCTATTGATGTGATATGTTAATGCCAAGAGAAGCTGGAGGTAAATGTACAGTAAGTTAGGTAAGCAGAGATCTCTTTTGTGAGAGAAAAGGCAAGATTGCATGTTGGGGGCATTGAAGATCCTATTTTTCTCACCCCACTGAAAGATGATATGGAGATCAGTGTGTAAGTACTGATTGCAGATGATCTTAAGACTTGGGATGGCTTGTTAAATGAATAGAATGAATGAATGAAGTGTATTATCATCAGAAAAGCTGTGAATGGGATTAGTAATTATTGAGAGTGGGTCATTTATGTATAAGGGAAAGAGAGCAGGATAAAATAGAACCCTGAGGCACTCCTGCTGGAAGTTTATTTTGCACTTGGTTAGACTGTAATAAATTTAGTTTAATCCTTTATCCAAGTGTGAACAAACAAAGTTTGTGCCTGAAAATATCTTCAGGACTGAGGCAAGGTGGTGCATCTGTTGGCAACTCGTAGCAGAGGTGGACCAAGCTCTCATCACTCCTTGTCTCAGTATCTCCCACCATGCAAAGCACATTTCCTTGCAGACATTTCCTTGCAGACCGCTTTCGACCTATATTGAGGTCTCGTCAGTGGGAGGTAGACCCAGAAGTGGTGACACCAAGGCAGAAGCAATGGAGAGGTCATATTTACCTATATGAGTTGCCAACCGGAATACCACCTTATTATTAAAATGCTCTGGATTTGGTCTGGGTAGTGGCCCTTCCCTTAATGCATAGCATTATACATGTCTGCAAGGAGATGTGCTTTGCATGGTGGGAGATACTGAGACAAGGAGTGATGAGATCTTGATCCACCTTTGCTACGAGTTGCCAACAGATGCACCACCTTGCCTCAGTCCTGAAGATATTTTCAGGTGCAAACTTTGTTTGCTCACACTTGGATAAAGGATTAAACTAAATCTATTATAGAGGTACTCCTGCATTGGTGACAAGGCTTGAAGAGAGCATGTGCCATCCATCATGACATGCAACAAATAACCAGAGAGAAAACTGGCTACCCAATTACAGAGTGCAGCAGATAGACTGAACTGAAGTGCAGATAGACTTAGTGCCCAAAATGATCAGAATCTCTAGAAATGTTGAGACTCACAGCATATTTCTCCAAACCTTTCTGTAGCATGTTTCGAGTGGTGGGTAATATAAGTTAAGAGGTCAGCTAGAGATTCTTGATTGGTGGAATCCATATTGGCTGTCATTAATTAACTGACGAGGCTCTAGGTAGTGGAGAAGTTGACTGTTGATGACTTCTCCATATATGCTTACTTCCATGCATTAGAATAAGTACCAGCTAAGTATAGAAGATTGCTAACTTGTTATGTGGTATCTCTACAATGCAATACAAGATTTGAGTACAAATTGTGACCAGAATTCCCATTGCCATCTCTCCAATTTTTAGTGCCTAAGTTTTTGGTTGTCCTCTAACAAACCCCAGGAGGCACAAGAGGCTCAGTTTCTGATATGATAGAAAGCAATTTGTCTTGGTCGACTATGAGGGATGCCTGAAGGTTAGCTTTATCTCTGGGTGCTATCTGTACAAGAGAGAGAGAGAGAGAGAGAGAGAGAGGGAGGGAGGGAGGGAGATTGAAGTGCGGGTGCAGGTTCAAAGTTACATACCATCACCTTGCAAAGGCCATAGGATGCAACTTTTCACCTTCCATTTGACTGCAATTGGATGCAAAGCTTTTGTGCTATTGGCCTGGATGAAGTAAGATACAAATTATACAATAATAATAACCATCTTACCGCTGATGGGTGTCTGTCCAGCAGTGGACAGAAAATGGATGAAAAGAAGAAGTTCTGCATTTATCATGTACTTTAGCAGAGATCAAGCACGAAACCAAGGATTCTTATTGCACGCCACCTGCACTGTTTTTATTTTTAATTAATTATTTATTTTTTAACTGCTCTGATACACTTTTTGTTGAAGCAAGACTTGAAAGTGGACAGGAATTTTGAGTTGAATGGGGAATGCATGCCAATGACAATCATTTTACAGATGATGCAAAGTTGGGATGAACCATAAAGAGTAGTGAAGATGTTGTGGCCTTGCAAGAAGACTTGAATAAATTGAGTGATTGGGCAAGCAAATGGGGATGTGAGTTCAATGTTGCAAAATGTAAGGTTTTAAAATTTGGAAAACAAAGATGGGATGCAGAGTTTATGCTTGGTGAAAATATATTTTGGAGGTAGAGGAAATAAGAGACCTGGGGGTGATAGTGGATAAGGATCTAAAATTTAGGGGACACATCGCCAAAATTGTGAAGACAACACAAAGACTTCTGGGAATGATGCGGAGGACACGTCCTCCGCATCATTCCCAGAAGTCTTTGTGTTGAACAAGAACAAGAGATTCTTGTTCCATTGTATAAGGCTTTGATTAGGCCACACATGGACTATTGTGCCCAGATTTGGTCACTGGGTTTTCAGAAGGATGAAGAGATGTTGGAAAGGATCCAAAGGCGACTGACTAAGGTAGTTTCTGACCTCTGGAATGTCGAGTATGAGGAAAGATTGAGAAGATGTAATTTGCAGAGTCTGGTGGAGAGAAGGAAGAGGGGAGATATGATAGAGATCTACCAGTTGGTAAGGGGTTGTTATAACATTAATGGTGGAGAAGTTCTACAGAGAATAGTGGGAGATCAGGGGAGAACCAGAGGTCATCCCTGGAAACTGTATAAAGAGGGCACGAGTAGGGGAGTGATAGGTAGGTTTTTTCGTGCAGAGTTGTGAATGATTGGAATGCCTTGCCTGAGAGTTTGGTGTCTGCAAGGAGTTTGAGTGTGTTTAAGACATATGATGAGATGTGTGTGTGTGATAAAAGGACCTCCCAGATGAGTCTTTGACTCCATGAGGTCTTGGGTAATAATAATAATAATAATTTTTGTCACTTGCTCAGAAGAGGTGTTTATGTAATTTATGTAAGTATGTCTTCTAGTAACAGTTATAGAAAAACTTGTTAATGTACAATGGATGGTAATAAATTTAGTTTAATCCTTTATTCAAGTGTGAACAAACAAAGTTTGTGCCTGAAAATATCTTCAGGACTGAATATAGTGTTGCACTATCTTACCTGGGTAAGTAGTACAACACCAGGCAACTCGTAGCAAAGGTGGAGCAAGCTAACAACACTCCTATCCCAGTATCTCCCATAATGCAAAACACATCTCCTTATGGATATGTATAATGTTATGCATTAAGGGATTGGCCACTACCCAGACTAGTTTTGACCTTTGTTGAGGTCTCTTCGGTGGGAGCCAGGCCCAGTGGTGGAGATACGAGGCAGAAGCAATAGCGAGGTCATCTTTACCTATAGGAGTTGTCAAAAGGTGTGTCACCTTTTGTTTTGTGTCACCTTGCTTCGGCCTGGTATATCCACCACTGGGCCTGGCTCCCACTGAAAAGACCTCAATAAAGGTCAAAACTAGTTTGGGTAGTGGCCAATCCCTTAATGCATAACATTTTACATATCCATAAGGAGATGTGTTTTTCATTATGGGAGATACTCAGATAGGAGTGTTGGTATCTTGCTCCACCTTTGCTACAAGTTGCCCGGAGTTGTACTACCTTACCCCAGTAAGGTAGTACAACACCATATTCAGTCCGGAAGATATTTTCAGGTGCAAACTTTGTTTGCTCACACTTGGATAAAGGATTAAACTAAATTTATTATAGTCTAACCAAGTGAAAAATAAACTTTCAACATACACTGGATGAATGGACATGATGACCATTTTGCAAAAAAAAAAAAAAAAAAAAAAAAAAAAAAAAAAAAAAAAAAAATTCAACCTCTAAAAACACTTGTGACAAGTAAAGAAGCATACTTACTGCACTGATAATATCATCCGTGTTGAGGGCAATGTGCTGTATTCCTGGTCCACCATAATAGTCTACATATTCCTGATAAAGAAATGAGATTAATTATATTATAACATGGGATATTTTTACATCTTGAAGCAGAATTTATTAGTATATGGTTATCAACATTGATGTTAACAAGCTTTTTTACACTAATCAGGTATCTCTGATTGGCTACTAGTGGAGATTGAACTGTCCCCTCAGTCTCCAAAAGTTAGATAGGACTAAAATTTAGTTAACACCTTCTATTCCTTATAAAGGAATAGAAGGTGTTAACTGATATTTTTATATGAAGAATCAAAACAGTAGAAGAAGAAATAAACATTTGTTCAACACTAATCGAAGCGAATCTGGTGTATATTATCTACTGTGTTATAAGCACGTTTCATAAATGTCTATGAAAACTAGTTAATAAGTTTAAAAACTACATGTATTTACATATTTTAAATCACACTTTTATTCTCAGCGAAAGTTGAAGTCCAATTATATTCTACATTAGCAGCTAGATTTCTAAATTTTAATATAACACATTTTACTCTGCCAAATTAAAAGTTGGGCACACCTGTATTTGAGATTTCTTTTTTCCTGGAGCAGGTTCGTTGATAGGCATTTTAATGGTTTCCTCATAATTAGTCACTACTATAGACCGCAAAGCAGAATACTGAGTATGAATTTGGCTGTCATCTACAGACCAGAACCTGTGAAACATTAAACTCTTCTGATACCTGAAATTAAACAAAATTTGGAATTATGGTACACATAACATTTATCTTTTAAAATTTGCATTGCCAAAACAACTTACTTAAAATTTGCATTGTTAAAACGTAACTTATTTTTAAAAAAATGTCAATGGTATTTTAGGATGAAATTTTTATCGCTGCATCTATACTGTGTGTGCATTCCTTACTGAAATGGACACAAACAGAGGACAACAGTCCAGCAGAAGCCTTCACAGCTTTCCAGTTCTCGTGCAGGCAGCCTTTTCTAACTCCCAATTCCTCTAGAACTCATTCTAGAGGAATTTGGACTCTCAGGAATCATCTCTTGTTTGTTTCACCTTCCTACTATACTGTGAGCGAATCTCTATGCATCTGCTCTGCAGATGCATAGAGATTCGCTCATCTGGTCACAAGGTTTTGATTTGCTCACAAGGTTTCAGATTCAGCAAGGTCTTCTCATCAACTTAAACAGTACATACACCCTATTGTTTTTCTCTTTTCCTGTCTCAGGACACTAGATTATTATAATCTTATGCTATGAAAGAATAATGCTTTTATCTATTTTTCAGTGCTCTTGTTATGATATTTGCTGCTTTTGGAGTGTGTCCTTTGAACTTTGGTTCCTTTCCTTGGTTTCATCCATATAGTACATATCTGCTATCTTCTCGATGCAAAACAAAACTTCTGTATGATATTTGTACATATTATCATGTATGATATTTCAACATAACAGTTTACACAGGTTTATTTATTTATGAAGGTGCTGCAAAAACTAAAGTAAATGTTTAATGCATTGGAAGTTCCCGAAGGTTTGCAAAAAAAAAGTATAGTGAGACCCAGATAGATTCATGGTCAGTAAGGCTCAATAATCTACCAAACAGCATATGAAACCATAAGCTAACTTTAATATCGGTCAACCTTCAAATGAATGTTTTTAATTTGAGTAATAATTTTTCATTATTTTTCTTGATAATCAGCTATGATTTCTGTGTGAATCATATACTTCAAAGTTGAATTGAATATATATGAACAAAATTAAAAGCTAGTTAAGTAAGAAAGACACTGACAAGCTTATGGAGCAGGCCAGTCATAACCATGACTCAATGATCAATTAATCTTTCTTAGCTATATAATAAAAATATAAATAATTAAAAACTATTAGAAAGATTTATGACCTTCTCTCCAAAATAACTTACCAGTCGCTCACAGGCACCATCATACTGTCCGGCTGATTCCCAACGCAGTGATCTATAAACTTCAACCCAGCCTTTGGCCTTTGAAAGTACAAAGAAACAAACGAAAAATATTATAAATATATTAATACCATAAATTGTTACAAAATAAAACATAAATAACAAGGATGGTAGATGAAATCACTTTTTACTTGCTCTGTAGTAGTTGAAAGGAACATAAAAAAGTATGTTTCAGTAAGGAAATACTGTGAGTAGACATATAACTTAAAATTATAATAACGGAATTAAGTCACATAAAATATCATTTATTAGTAGAATTTTTGCCTGAGTATCACAGGCATCTTCAGTATGTGCAAAAAGGCTAATTAAACAATAACTGACAGTTCCAAAGGACGCCACCTAAGTAGCTCGTAAGATTGGCCAAGCAGTTAGCATATCTGCTCTCCAGCCAAAAGGCTGCGGGTTTGAATCCCGCCATAGGCATGGATGTTTGTGATTGTCTGTGGGAGTGCTAGTGGTGGTGGTGGACGGTAGATGGCGTTGGTGTAGTTGCGGTTAGTTGTAGTTGGTGGATTGAGTGGCGGAGATAGAGAGTAGTAGAGTAGGTGCCCTCCCTCGATGAGTCTTTGGACTCCCTGGAGGTGTCACATAATAAAGATAACTAAAAAGGCCATGCCTTGTGTTCTCCAGAGGAACTATTGCAGAAAGAATTGCAGTATATTACTTCCTCTTTTTTATCTAATGGATATATAAGAATTCCTTCATCAAAAGAGCTTTGGGTAGTTTTAATGTCTTCCTTTTCAAATACAGAAGTATTCCTATAACGTGTATTCCTATCCTTTATGTGCAAGGCATTAGTGAATGCATAGCAAAAGACCACTAAATATTTTTGTAGCCTTTTGAACCGTCAGAAAAATTGCCACCTTTCTCACTTCTCCAAAAGACAAGCTTCCACATCTAAGTCATCCAGGTGTCTACAAAATTCCTTGCTCTTGTGGGTTATCTTATTTCGGACAAACAGAGAGATCTGCTTTTATTCGGATAGAACACGTATATTCAATACCTTGAACCTGAACAGTCTGGACTTGCAGAGCATGCCATTAACACTAGACAGAGTTCAATGGAACAAGACAGGAGTTCTTCACAAAAGTCAGTTCCTCGTGGAATGGCTTTATAAAGAAACATGTGAAACACTCATAAATTTTTTTATAAGGTTTTTATAAAAATAAGGAAATTTAATGACCTCTTTTAGTTATCTTGCATGAGCTACTTAGATTACCGTTTGGAACTGTCAGTTATTGTTTAATGAGCCTTTTTACATGTACCGAAGATGCCTGTGATACTCAGGCGAAAATTCTACTAATAAATAATATTTTACGTGAGTTAATTCCGTTATTATAATTTTAAGGACAAAAAAAAAATGCTCATCGCGATTTGTGGGGAAATATTCCAATGACCTTGCATTGAACATAACTAGCAGTCTCTCCACCCATCCTGATGAAAATAAGGCAGTACAGAGCCTGTGTAGCTCTGTGGATGTGGCGTTTGCACACGAAGACTTGATTTCGAGTCTAGTCGGCGACTAGAGAAATTTTTCTAAGCCTTTTTTCGACCGTTCCCAAGTTAGTCGACCTCTGGCATGGGCAAGTGGGTTTTCCCTCCCGGAAACTCTGGTTTTTCGTCCCGTAAACTCAAGGAAATCGACCGTAAAACCCACATTATTTCAGACATTAAATACGAGTGTTAGGGTTAGGGACCACGAGATGGCGGCACTTTTTGAGCCGTCTCTCTCTTCACTGCATGCTGCTTAATTAGTGATAGTCTCGCGCCAGCTATCTCTGATTGGGTACCAGTGGAGATTAAACTGCCCACTCAGTCTCCAAAAGTTAGATAAGGGACTAAACACAGCCTCGCCTACCCCCTATATACGGGAATAAAAAGGCGTTAGCTGATTTTTTTATTTATTTATTAATTTTTTTAATATATATATATATACAGTATATATTTTTTTCACCATAAGTATAAAACAGTGCAAGCTCCTGAGATAAGTTAACTCAGGAAAAGGAATTTTTGTTTCTCCGTATACTCTCTCTGCAGAATATGTTATTTATTCATATGAAATGGCTGTAATTTAGCTCACCAAGAAGCTCAAAAAAAGTTCTATTTGAACGGACCAGAATATGAAAACCTAACTGCCAGGGAAACAGTGGCGTCTTTGTTTTTGTGGTTCACAAACAGAAATTCTTACCATCGATATTTTAAAACAAAGAAAAAGGTGTGGGTGTTTTTTCGGTGGTCTATTAATGAACACAATTATAACCTGGTTTAAATTTTATTTTATTTTTATTTATTTTGTAAATGTTTTTCCGATTTCTAATCTCAAGTAGCAGGCCTGTTTTACAGTCAGTTGATAAACACTGATAACAAAAGGCAAATGAACAACAGTGCCAATGACATAATGTAAGGATTAGAAATAAATTTGACTGTATTATTATGACAGATATTTCACAAGGACATTTTGCTACCATACTTTCCGTAATTTCTTCAAAATATGGAGTAAATGCTTCTTCAGAAACGTTTTGAGAGGATCCAAAACATGTAAAGCAACCGTTACTGTCAGCCTTCATAGACAATCAAGGAAATAGACACACAAACAGAGGTGAAATGGAAAAAAACAGTAAAATCGTTTTATGAGAACCTTTACTCAGCTAAACAAGTAATCACAGCTCCAGTACCAGACGAAAATTTGGAAAATCTGGAAATACCATCTGTCCTACCTGAAGAAATAAAAATGGTTATCTACTATATGAAAAATGACCGATCATCAGAAATTGACGGTATAAAATCTGATGAATTAAAAATGGGTGGACAAATACTCTTTAAAGCTTTAGCAGAAAGGTTTACCCGATATATACAATTAAGGAAAGTGGAAAACATCGAAGACCATAATTCTGCATAAAAAAAAGGTAATAAAGAAGACATCAGTAACTACAAACCTATCTGTTTATTAGCACACACATAAAATATTCGCCAGAGTCATCCTAAACCGAATACAAACCTCCATCAATGAAAATAGTTGCAAAGAACAGGCTGGTTTCAAAAAAAAAAAAAAAGGCTTTTCAACAATAGATCACATCCCAACTATCACTCAGCTAACAGAAAGATGTAGAGATTACCAGATCCCACTTTGTCTTTTTTTTTATAGATTTTAAAAAGGCATTTGATACTGTTGGGCATAGCGCAATATTCCAAGCTTTAATAGAACAAGGTGTAGAAAAAGCATACATCCAACTCATAAAAGATATCTACAAAGAAAGCACAACAAATATCACCCTTTTCAATCACCCGATTAAAATTAACTTAAGTAGAGGAGTACATCAGGGTGATGTCTTATCACCTAATCTCTTCACATCTACTCTGGACAGCATCATTCGAAAAATTGACATGAAAGATGAAATAAACATTGATGGTGAAATATTAAATATCCTATTATTCGCCGATGATGTGGTATTAATATCTCACTCACCCGAACTCCTAGAATCAATGCTGAATAACATAAGCCAAAACTGCCAAAAAATTGGATTGGAAATACACCCTGACAAAACAAGATGGATGAAAAACAAATACTGTAAAGATCATACAATCACTCTAGAATCCCACACCATCGAAAAAGTTGAGGAATACATCTACCTCGGCCAGTCCATAAAAATGAATAATGATATATCAAATGAAATAGCAAGAAGAAAAAGAGCTGCTTGGATAGCCTTCAACAAAATAAAATCAACAATTACCAACCAAAACATAGATATAGACATAACAGCCCATCTTTTCAATAGTCACATCCTACCAACATTAACTTATGGCAGTAAAACATGGAACACAACTTTAAAAGAAGAACAAAGCTTAATAACAACTCAACGTGCAATAGAAAAAAGAATGTGCAATATAAACAAAATAGGCCATGTAAGACACAGAAATCAGGAAGAAGTCTGGACTCACAGATATAATAAAAACAATCTACAACAGCAAAAGAAGATGGGCAGGACATTTCGCCAGAATGAGAGACAACAGATGGACAGTCAGAGTTACAAACTGGTATCCGAGAGATACCAAAAGGAAACCTGGAAGACCAGCCTTAAGGTGGAAAGACCCAATGATTAAGAAAGTTGGAAGAAGATAAAGAAGAAAGGCCCAAGACAGGAACAGCTGGACTCTTTACGACCTGCAGTCATGGAGAAATCCTGACTGAAACCACAGGTCCATCAAGGTAAAAGCTTTTCAACTAAGGGTGTGTGTGTTGCTCGCATACGGAGGTAGTAGGGTTTTTCATCACGCAGACTAACTGGCCAGGATTCAATAGATAACAATCGATATTCAGTAAAAATTAAGATTAAGAGCAGCCATGGACTCTACAAGCATCAATGATAATGATGACTGCTGCATAACTACTTTTAGCAGATAATTCTGACACTGAACAACAGACTTAACTGTGCCAGTAGTATTAATAATGCAAATCGCATTCATAATTTGTGTATGTGTGAAAAAATGGTTTAACATTTAAACGTTTAAACTGAATATTAGTATCCTAGGTAGCTAACTGCAAATAATTCAAAAAATAACGGTTAGGAACTTCGTTCACTGGCATACTTACAGCTTTGAAAGCAGTACGTCATCGTGTAGGGGCTTCTTGTATCCAGGCAGGAAAAGTCCATTGTAATTTTCTTTTTCGATGAAGGTGTGAGTTGTATCTCCAAACTATAAAAGATATAAAAATAAAACGTAATTGTTCTATTTCAGCATTTATAATCGAAGCAAAAATTAACGCATGCAATCGACGAAAACATACAGCAGAGAAATTTGTGACTTACCGTTTGAACCGAAGCGAATCGGACTGTTCCACAATCATCACTCTCTTCCCAGATATCTTTAACTATGTGAGCCCCTCTCTCATTGGCTCTCTGAAAATACACAAGGCATAATGAATATCATTTTTCAAAGGAAAAAAAAAGGGGGAGTAAATGAGATTCCAAAGTATTGCTGATCAGTTACTCGTGATACTTTTCTTTTTTTTTCGCTTTTTTTTTAAGCCAAACGAATAATGTTATTTTATTAATATGATGCATCAAATTTTCATGGAGTCCAAAGCTCGTTGTGAGGACTTTTCTTATTGATAATTTTGGCAGATAAGTGTGTTCATCTTACCAAATACCAGTTGTGAAAATTATGAGTGGAATTTAAGACACGGTACAACAAACTGCGTGTGACATTGGCGCCTCTAGCGACGAGTCTTTTGACTCCATGGGGGTTTGATGATAATAATAATAATAATAATAATAATAATAATAATAATAATAATAATAATAATAATAATAATAATAATAATAATAATAATATAAAAGGCGTTAGCTGATTTATTTTATTTTATAATAATAATAATAATAACAACAACAATAATAATGATTTCTGTCTTCACAGTCCTCTTAATATCGTCAGGGAATAAACCTTTTTGGTTGTTCCTGCAGGCAAGTATCCACTTGCTTTGACTTTGTCATCACATTTAAAATGAAATCACAAGGGATATGTAATGCTATTTATTTATTTATTTATTTAAACAACGACAGCAGTTCCGACCTTAACTTTGCTAATTCTAATTCTGAAATTGAAATTTATTAAACATAAACCGTCCAGTACAATCACTTATTGTATTATATTATCGCTTCTATCAGATTACAATTCTAATTCTGCTTATATACATTATTTGAGAAAAACATTGATATGATGTAAACTCGTATTGGAGAAATCAATACCCCCCCCTGCTGCTACGCACACGCACGCACGTACGCGCGCCCAAACACACACACACACACACACACACACACACACACACACACACACACACACACACACACACACACACACACACACACACACACACACACACACACACACACACACACACACACACACAGAAGGAGGGAGAGAGGAAGAGAGAGAGAGATTAGCAAACATACCTTCATGATAGAATCAAGGTCGTGCACAGTGAAGGCGATGTCCTTTACTCCATCTCCATGAGTAACCAGATGATCTCCCATTTCTATAAATAAAGAATGTTTGTATTATATTCAATTTAAACTATTTCTGTTTAAAAATATAAACAACATTAAGAACATTATACATATACTTTATGTATCTTGCAACAAAATTATCTTGCTTGAAATTATTGTTTTTAAAATATTACATAATTAATTTAATCTTCATATTACTTATTCTGGGTGAATTAATTCCAGGAATCACCATTCGGTATTATGATGCAAATGTCTGGGTGCGTTAAAAGGGATTCAAATACTGATAAATCAGCATGAATGTTAATGTAGTGATTTTATTAGGTAGTACTTGCTCGGAAAGACGTATATGCTACTCCTAAGAGATTGAAAGAAATTTCCAGGCCTTTTCGAACAATATTTCAACATAGTTATGAAAGCTGGTCCAGTCTGTAAGGTAACACAGAAGAAAGAAATCTAAACAAGCCCAGGAAGAAGAAATTGTTTTCATATTTTCTCTCCTCCCGACTCCACAAATATGCGAGGTATGATTTAAAAAAAAAATTCATCTGATTTTATTTATTTTTCCTGTACGATAACAGCATTCACTAGTTATTCCAAGCTACTATTCTCTTGAGAATTCATATTGATAGGGCGATTACATACGTTTTTTCCCCCAATTTACTTCTCATCTCCAGTAAGCAGGGTGGTGGTTATCAAGTGGAATTCGAACCTAAGAGTCGTATCTTGGACAACGTGATACTGTCCATTGCGAAACAGGTCGACACTTGCAGAATTTTTTTTTTTTAAGACGTATTTTTTTTTAAACTGGATTCACATTAAGGGATGAGAAATAAACAACACTCCTCGTTTTTTACCTGAATTTCTCAATGGAAAAAGTATTGACTAGAACATCGTCGTTGTGGATAGACCTGTCTACATTGCGTCTTTTTTTGGATTGTTATATGTGCGCCGAACATCGAACATAAATGCTAATTTTCAGTTTGACTTTTGGGATTGAATCTGTTATTTATAATTGCATGTTTGATTGAAAAACAATCAAATATGCGAGTTTGCTTATTGCTTCTTCTCTAAAAGCAAGTCTTGACATTTCGAAGGTTTCTCCCATTAATGGGTTTAACCCAGTCAAACCGGGTTAAATCCAAATGTGTAAATTCTGCAGATAACCTACCACGGCAAACTAAAAAAAAGTTGTGCACAAAGCATCAATCATCCCTGTTTGTGGTCCAATTCTACAGCGAGTATAACAATTAACTGCCTACTAACTGATCAAAGAATTCCTGAAAATCAAATCAGTGAGTATCTATGTCGAATTTTCACTTGATGAGTTTTAAGGAAGCAAAACGAAAGTATTTTTATATATATTATGCAGTGAATTAGAAGACATAAAAAGTTACCTGAATTTCCTGGATTCAATGCTGACATGAAAACGAAAATGATTTTGTCTTGTTTGACAACGTGTGCAACCACTTCACGCGATCCTGTCTCTAGTCCTTTGTACGCCAACAGTTCGAATCCCATTTTAGTGCAGTAATAAGAAGCAGCCTAGAAATAATAACAATAAAAAAAAGTTGAAAGCAAGATTTATTTCTTGACATATCGCAGCCTGCCCATTACCTCACAACGCTTCTGTCGTTTACCTTCATAAGAAAGCCGGCATCAGAAAACGATTCTCTAAGATGCTGTAGATAGTATTTTGAGTGTCTAAATCAAATCTAATACCAAAGTATTGCTTATATCCGATCCTGGTAGCTAATTTTGAGCATAACATTCATAAAATACTTAGTGTCAACTAGAAATGGAAGAAATGTGCAAAATAATAATAATAATCAACAGAGTTAAAAATACATAAAAGTACAGTTAGTCCTCGATTTACGAGGAATAACAACAGTTACACAAGAAATATAATCAAAAAGATTCTTCATAGAAACCCTCCACAATGGCAACCTTCTGTCACGCAATATACATCGTCCATCGTCATCCCTTATGCAGGCTCAGTGTCAACAAAATTGCTAAACTCCTTAAGTCTTTCAACTTCAGAGTTGCTCTCAGACCTGTCAAGACAATACGCCATATTTTAAGATCACCAAAGGACATTATTGCCTTTTTCTAATACGCCGGTGAATACATCCCATATTCCTGTGGATTAAATTACGTGGGGCAAACATGAAGAAGCCTAGAAATTCGAATAAAAGAACATATAGGAGACGTGAACAACAACAGAACAGATACTTCGGGATTAGCCAATCACTTCTTGATCTCTGACCACACCATCGATTGGGATAAAAGTTCCATGCCCTATATAGAAGAGGATTTTCGATGTAGAAACTTCAAAGAAGCCGCCGTTGTACTCCGCTCTGGAGAAAATCTAAACAGAAATCAAGGGATGATTCTGAAAGACATCTGGAAAAGCCTAATAAGTTTGCTCAGCTTACCAGAATTTCTTGACAATGATTGATACACCACGTTCCATGGTTATGATGTTACGCGCCGTTTTAATTTATTTGACAGTGTTACTCTAGTCTTCTTTTTTACTAGCAAACGTTAGTTCCATGCACCCAGTGCCGGATTTACATATAAGCTAAAAAAAGCTACAGCTTAGGGCCTCGCAATCTGCCGGGGCTACAAATAAAAAAACAAAAAAATATAAAAATTGATAAAAAAATATTGGTAGAAAAATCTCTCAAATGATGATAATTTCTAAATAATTTTAAATATACAAAATATAACATCAAAATAATTTTGGCGCATTGTAAAAGTGATTGATTAATAAAGTGATTTTGTAAACGCATACTTTATTATTTTTTAATAAAAATTAAAAGACTATATTTTCATATATTAAAAAGGCGTATATATTTAAAATTTTTCCGAGACCAGCTGATGTAATTTAAAACAGTAGGGGGCCTTTGGATTTTGTATAGCTTAGGGCCTCAGCAAGTCTAAATTCGGCCCTGCATGCACCGTTACACATGTCCTGAAGAAGCCAGACAGAAATGCTGGTGAAACTTGTAAACAATTCTTGTATATATTTTACAAAAATTTCTGGTCAACTAATAAAGCCAATATAAAGATCCAGTTTAATATTTAAGAAGTGACCAAATACAACACAGAGATCAATAAATAATTATTTACTTATAATTCTGTGTTCTGATATATACCGTCAAAATTAAACAACACGAGTGTACAGTGCTTTTGTGCATGCGCTTACCAACAAAATAATCGACTACAAACACAGAGCAAAGTAATTCTTCAAAGCTGTTGCTCTATTACTTGGACAATTCATCGGAGGAGGTAGAAGAGGCTCTGTCATGAAAATAAATTCAAGAATTGCAAGAGTTCTGAGGATGGCTCACCAGATGTAACTCGTGGAAGATCTAGACTCATATTCAGAGAATGATGTGACAGCAGGAGGGACTTCTTAAAAAAAGAAATGTAAATTATGCCTTTCAACTTACTGGACACAATTTGCCTTTTTCTTTTCTGCGTAAATTTCTCTGTAGAAAGAAGTTCACCTTACATCATTCTGTCTACTTTGCTAAATCTCTTCATGTTGGGGCCCGTTTCCTCAAACAACCAAATGACCTTACTTACAGAGGCACTTGTGTAATTTTTTTCTGTAAACTTTGTTTTGGGGAGGGATTCTTTTTGTTCTGCTTTTTTCCTTCCCTCTCTTCTTCTTCTGAAACTTTCTGTGTTTCTACCTCTCTAAGGTTTTCATTTCAAACAGCTACGCATCTTCATTGTCAACACTTTCAACCTTTTAGCTAGAAGCACTATCTTCTCACTATCACCTTTCGAAGCTTTGTTTTTTGTCGAAAACCTGTGAATTACAAAGACGTATTTTCAGCAGCTTCTTTGAAACACCATTCGCTTTACTCTCACCTCACTCCATACGGCATCTACAGTCTTTGTAAAGTGCAAGATGTTACATAATTCCTTCGAGAATCGGTCAGTCTTCTTCTCCTCACTAGCAGCAATCGTCAGATCAAAATTGTTTCCTAAATAAATGCTTTGAAGGAAGTAATTAATCCTGATTCATAGATCTGCAGGAGTGAGGTGGTATTCGGTGCAAGTATTAACGGGGTAGCCTGCCTAAGTATGAGTGGTCATGAGTCAAGAACTACCGCAGATTTAGAGACCCACTATTAAAATTTTCCAGCTTCAGGCCCCCAAAAAGCAGTACGGGAGATGGATTCATTGTCTGATGGGAGACCATCACCCTGCTTTTTGGAGGCCTGAAGCTGGAAAATTTTAATAGTGGGTATCTAAATCAGGTTTCCGGATTATCTAAACTTTAGATAGTCCAAAATCTAGGTGGGATCCATATAAAAATACCATATAAGTAAGAGTGATGTTCCCTAAGTATTTATGCGCACTGCACGTTAAACTAGCGTTGTCCGTTCAGCTGTCGCGATTCTTCCCGACTCTTGAGAGTGGTGCAGTTGGTAGTGAAAATGTTCGCCTAAGTTCGATTCTGTCTTAGGATGAGAGAAACATTTATTATTATTATTATTATTATTATTATTATTATTATTATTATTATTATTATTTTATTCACATAATTGATACACAGTCAAAGCAAGATATCATATAAACAAAAATTTGACTGGTGATTCAGAACAATTCAGATTCTACCCAAGAATCTAAGAATAGTCCGTCAGGTAGCGTTAAAATATGGACTGTTACAAGTAATGCTGTTTTTTTGTAGGTCATATGGGGTCACTTCATTGATGTTTAATTGCTGTAAATAGTTGGAGAGCTTCTTTGAAGTTGCACCCACTGATAACTATTCGGGTGACTTTGGTGTGTTTAAGCCACAGTCGACCAACTTCGATTGCAGATCTCGATATTTAGTGATTTTTTTCCAGTTTTTTTTTGTTGTTAATGTTGTTATCACTGGGTACTGCAATATCGATAATCCAAACCTATCGATGTTCGATAATTGTGATGTCAAGTCTATTGTGTTCCAAACCGATCAGTTTGTATTCTAAAATCCCAGAGAATTTTCGCTGTTTCGTTTTCCAATACAGTCTCAATTTTATGCTGCTACCAGTTATCAGAAGTAGGAAAGCCCATATGTTTTGCATACATGCCAATGAACTATTGTGGCCACTTGATCATGGTGGTATTTATAGTCAGTTTGAGCTATTTTGCTGCAGACACTGATTAGATGTTCTACAGTCTCATCTTTCTGATTTCATAATCTGCATTTGCTGTTATTATTGATGTTCAAAATTTTTGCTTTGATTGCATTAGTTTGTAATGCCTGTTCTTGAGCTGCTAGAATAAA
Organism: Typopeltis vanoorti; assembly: GCF_054136105.1. Taxonomy (NCBI): domain Eukaryota; kingdom Metazoa; phylum Arthropoda; class Arachnida; order Uropygi; family Thelyphonidae; genus Typopeltis; species Typopeltis vanoorti. The sequence continues at coordinate 107,286,385 of NC_143568.1, read as the reverse complement.
TCTTTCTGTTTCTTTTTTTAATGTATCCTTGATGTAGCCATTGCTACGTCGTGTTCACGTCAATTTTGTCCTCAGTATCGCGAAGAAATTGCAAGGGTTTATTTTTTCAGCGTACTTATCGGTTATTCTGTTGTTCATTTTTGTAATCGGATTTGTTTCCTGTTGCTTAGAAGGCCCTCTTGTGTAACTGCTTGAAGCATTGGCTCAGAGCTATAGTCGATGTAATTTCTTAAACCAATTTCTTCTTCTTCCACGGTCTGTCTCATTTGCAGCAGACCCCGTCCACCTATTTTCCTCGGTATTACAACCGGTCAACATCACTTCGTGGATGTAATGCATGATGCATAGTCATTAGTTTTCTAGTTTTGCGGTCCAGTTTGTCCAGGTCTTCTTTTGTCCAATCCATTATGCTAGCTGTATCGGATCACTGGTTTAGCACAAGAATTCATTGCTCTAATTTTGTTTAATCCATTTAGTTTTTTTTTTTTTTTCAGAATATTTCTAACTCTTTTGATGTATTCTGATGCTGAATGTTATTTAACTTTCGAGTGGAGAATATTATTGGCTTCTAATATTCCTAGATATTTATAGTGTTCGTCAGCTGAAATTGCTTTTATATATTTCTCTTGATTAAAATTAAAATTGCTAGTATCTAAACCAAATTCCATTTTGATGTCCTGACTGAAAATACGAACTGTGTTCAATAAAGAATCTATTTGCTGGGCCGATTTTCCATATAACTTCAAGTCATCCATATACAACAGATGGGAAATTTTAATATTACATTTAGGAATTTCATATTCAAGTGTTTTGTTTTGTTCAGAATCATAGATAAAAGTATCAAAGAAATGTTGAAGAGCAATGGTGACAAGGAAAATTCCATGGAAAATTCCACGTTTAATGCTGATATCTCCATATCGTTCATTATTCACTATTAATGTTGTTTTCCATGATTTCATAGAAGCAGCCAGAAACGAACATGTTTTTTGCTAATTCCAAATATTTGTAGTGATTTTAGGATCCAGGTGTATGGGAGGACGCTAATGCTTTCTTGTAGTCTATTCATGCAATGTTTAAGTTAGTTTTTCGTCTTTTTGAGTTTCTGAGAATCATTTTATTAATAAGGATCTGGTCTTTTGTTCCTCTAGATTTTTGAAAATTGCCTTTTTGTTCAATCGGATAAATCCGATTATCTGATAAGTAGTGGTATATGGAATTTGCTATGATTGCACTGAACAGTTTAAGTATAGTTGGTAGGCACGTTATTGGATGATAGTTACTTGGGTCTTCACCCTTATCCTTATCTTTCATGAAGAAAAAAGTGCACCCAGATATCATCCAGGAATGTTTTCTTTATTCAACTGGCTCACAATTATAGATTTTATGTGGGTCCACTGATCGAATACACGAGCATGTTTGATGTTCCACATCAATGTGGAACATCAAACATGCTCGTGTTTGATGTTTGATGTTCAAGCATGTTTGATGTTTGATGTTCAAGCATGTTTGATGTTCCACATCAAACATGCTTGAACGTCTTAGTATTTCCTAAGCTGCACTTCCACTTGTTGACATATTCTAAGCTGATTTCATAGAAATTCTCACCTACCTCAAAAAACTTAGCCTCATTAATTTCTCCTGAATCGACTGATATTTTCAGTTGTTTTTTGACATCAGTAGTTACAAACACGTCACATTTTCTGGACTCGAACATTGAAAATTTCGTAAACAATTTAATGGCTACTTTTGTAGCTGAAATATTATCTTTTTCAATTAACTAATGTATGGAACTTAGACACTTGATCTCTGGCAAATGACAACCACAATTTCAAACAGGATCTTCAAATAATTTTCGCAACATAACAGGGCATTTTTCTTGAGAATGAAAATAAGAACGAAGCCCATCAAACATGCTTAAAATTCTTTCAATTCATCGACCCAAGGACAAAAATCTTGTATTTCCATGCTCTTAACAATTTATCGTAAATGTTTCCTGCAAAGTCATAAAAGTTTTTCAGTTCTTCAACTCTGACTGTGGTGGTGGTGTTGGTGTAGTAGGTGGATTGAGTAGTGGAGACAGACAGAGGGCTGTAGAGTAGGTGCCCCCCCCTCGATGAGTCTTTGGATCCCTGGAGGTGTTATGTAATAATAATAATAATAATAATAATAATAATAATAATAATAATAATAATAATAATAATAATAATAATAATAATAATACATTGAAATTTTGTATACTTCACTGCAAAACATTCAATATCAATTGGAAAACAGTCGACAGCACACCGGAGACAACTGTCCATAATGTGTGCCCCACAACCAATACCGATAATCTGCCTCTTCAGTTCAGTTTCAAGTTTTTGCCAGACATTATTTTTGTCAAGTCTTTTGCAACCATTAAAATTGGTGTTCGTGTTATCTGCACACAAAGCAACAATTTTGTTTTGTAAGGCAAATTTGTCACTCACTTCCTTTAACATAGCACACTGTAGGTCAGATGTTTCACAAGGTAAGCGAATAAAGTCTATAATTTTGTCTCAAACACCACAATTTGGCAAAAAGTACCGCACAACGATTGGAAAAAGCGATGTATTTTTAGTTTGATGCATCTAAACTGACTGTAATGCTTTTTGTTTTTTCAAATCCTGTATTACTTCGCCCATTATGTATGGTGAAAAAACGTTGATAATTATTGCTTCCGATTTGGTATGTGCTGAAGAAAATTTTGATTCTTAAATTTTATTTATCAATGTCAACAAGCAGTCATTTGACCGAAAACTTGGGCATTGACGCACAGAATGATACGCAACAAGAGCTTCACTTGCTGTAATTTTATGGCTTTCACTATCACCATCACGTCTCACCATAAACGAGCTGATGTTTTTAACTGAAGCCACAGTCTTTTCAGCATTCTTATGTTTCTGCTACGTAAATGTTGATTGGTGTCGCTTCTGCCTCCAAGAGTAACGATAAAATGGACATTACAATGTTGTCATACCATTTTTGTTAGATCACTAAACACAGCTTGTCCAGTTTAATAAATTGAAATTCTTTCTGGAGATCGTCATCAAAACTGCAGTTTCCCTCATTGACATTGCAAAAATAGACTTAAAACTTTAAAAAATATGAAATTTAAACCACCGGCATTGAATAACAAAGCTGCCAGTTAGCATACAGGCAAAACGAAAACTAATGCTACAGCAGAACGGACGCCGTGTGTCTGAGACGCGCAAGTGTTGCCAACATGTATCTTTTTTTATTTTTTCTGAATAAATCACTGCAGATATCGATTTTTAGTATCGAACAATGTGACTCCATGTTGGCAACACTTGGGCATCTCAGACGCGGTATCTCTGCTGTAGCGTTAGATTTCGTTTTGCCTGTATGCTAACCGATTAAAATGATACACGATTATAGGTTATGAATAATAATTTATGATTGACCAATATTAAAGTGTATTTATAGTTTTTATTAAAAACGGGACAAAATTGACATTTTTATTAAAACGACGGGACAGGCAGGAAATGTGGAAAAAACTGTACTGTCCCGTTCAAAACGGTACGTATGGTCAGCCTACCTAAACATCATGTCAAGAACTATTTAGCATTCGCACAGTATCTATCATACTGTGCTTTGAACTCATTCACAGTCATAGCACCCACAACAGACTCTGGCAGCTTATTCCACTCATTCACCACTCTCCTTTTCAAGGTTTTATCTATTTCATCTACGAGAACGTTTTTTTTTTTTTTTTAACAAAATCTGATCCACGTTACTGACATAATTGACCACTGTTAAAGGGAGAATGAAAATCATCAACCACTTAAAGAGATTTGCAAAAATCTATACCATAATGGGATTCAAAGCCACGGCATCTGTTGATTGGATAAGGATAATCTACCCTCTCTGCAATCCAAATTCGATCAGATGCTAATTAAAACTATACGGATGCAAATTGTATACAATACAATACACATGAGAGGGCTGCACAACGGCAATTACCAGATTCCAAATCTGTATTTACTTTCAATAAACTTTTAAGATTCGAATAATTCATTATTGCATATAATTTTCTGATTAAGTTCTGATTAAGATTAAGAAATTCAGAATTAATTTCTTTTTTTCCCCAGACAGAACTGCTAAAAAAGTGTTTCACGAAGAAATGGATTGGTCTATTAGATATCCCCAAAAGGAACAAAAGACGACTGATAATTTAAAGGGAAAGGTATCGTGTGGTGTCTGTTTGCTTGCTTTTTAGATTCACGTGTTTCAATTTTTGTTAATTTTTGCGTAGTAAAAATGTGATTAAATAATTTAATATGCATACAGAGGGTGTAGCTTTTGCCTACAGAGGGCGTAGCTTTTCTTGGGCTTTCTCAATAAAGAGCTATAGCTTTAATTTAATATATTTGTTTTGAAAAACATGATTGGGTTCAGATGGTTATGCCTCTTTTCGGGAAGTTTCTAAATGTGATTTTTTTTAAATTTTTTTTATTTAATATGTTATTTGTCAACGCAACATATCTCAAGTTAACTGCGGTATGAGATATTGCGATCTACTCGCGATGGGGTTCGGCCGCAGTTTAATTTGAAGCAACTGTTGGATGCTGTCTAATCTGCATGGGTTAACAACCATTGTAATATTTTTTACACCTTGAAATCCTTGCCCTGACGAGTTCAGACTGTTAGAAGACTAAAAGCAGTGCTGATATTAGGTAAGTGTATACCTAACTAACTGACTACGCAATGTTCATATTTGTTTTGTATAAATATGTTTAAAACATATTTATATCTGATAAATGTTTCCTAAAGGTACTTTCGGTCTTAATATTAATAATTTACTGCATTTTCTATTCAAATAAACTTATGTTTTTGTAAACTTGTTGTTTTCTGTATGTATGAAAAATTTTATTTGTTGACAGAACCGGAAATGAGTTTTTATGGCAGCCATAGTTTCAGCCAGAAATGTTTGTATTTTTATTATTAAAAAAAGAGAGAGATAAGAATTACGTAATTTTACACGTAATATCTCCAAAAGCTAGATAAAATGGCCACACGTACTTCTTATAAAGGAATAAAAGACGTTAGCGATTATTATTATAATTTTTTTAAAATTATATTATATATTTAGCAAAAACTGGCTTCTTCGTTGGTTAACTAACAATTCATCACTGTTGCTAGTTCGTGATATTCGTGTGTTTCTTTCCTCCCCTCGTCATGGAATCTTTCGCTAAATTTAGACGGGTTGTAATTTTAAACAACTGCTTCTTTGAAATGGCTTCATCAGTGTTTTACTGGTTTGAATTTTTTGTAAACGGGATTTTAGGCATACAAGCATTCGGAGTCTGTGAGGCAAAGAAACCGAGATGGGGTTGCTTATGCGAATGAGAAAAACATTTACGGACATACCTGACAAATTCATGGAAAATAAGAAAGGAAATGTCTTACCTGTTTAGCATTCCCTACCCACATGGTTATGTGATCGAAGTGGAGAAAGCGTCCCGAGTCAGGCTGTAACAGAAATGAATTTTAAGTTCTTCAGTACATATATATATATATATATATATATATATATATATATATATATATATATATATATATATATATAAAATAGTCATGTTTTTCAGGAAAGAAAGCAAGTTATAAATTTAAACCAAATACTCAATATCTTTATTGGTATATAATCTCTCTCTCTCTCTCTCTCTCTCACACACACACACCCACACACACAGAATATCAAGTCCATTTCATTTTTTTTGTAATTCATAATTCCTAAGAAAATAGGATGACATAAGCTTGTAGTGGGTTGTTTTATTTGAATGCTACATTAGGTTTTACAAAAACCAATCTTGGGATTGTGGCTGTGTTAAACTAAGTAAGGTACATTGGTCATCGTAAGTTCGGGAAGAGTGCGAAACACTGAAGGCCATCTGCAGGTCATGTGTCAGGATCCCTCCTCCAGATATAACTATATAGTTGAGGAAGATAGGTGATTTTTCTTCCGTTATTTCTTATGCTGATTCTCTCCAACTATCTAGAAGTAATCAGCATATTATGCTGTTTATGTAACAGCCTTACAGCTAAGAACCCCCAAATGATTATATTTGAATTGTATGCACTGACTGAAGATTCTTATTTGTCATCGGCTCATTTTCTAATATTCTTAAGCATCAAGTTTAGGAGAGGACGTAGCTTTACGTTTGTTTTTTTAGAATTCTAAGACTTTAAAGAAATACAATAATACGTTTGCGTATAAGAAAAGCTAGTATACTTCTTTTATTTGTAACCTAGGGTTGTTTTTATTTCGTCAAATACAAAGATGAGCCATAAATATATTTACGAACCATAAATATACTATTGGGAACAAATTTGTTTGTAACTTGTGCAGCCTGCATAGCTCAGTTGGTTTACGCAAACCCTTGGGTTGGGAAGACCCGGGTTCAAATTCAGTCTACGTGAGGAACTTTATCAGAGTTTTTCAGTCAAAAGGTGAGTTAGCCGGTCTCATATGGGATTGATGCGTTTTTTTTTTCTCCCGGAAACTCGGTTTTTCGTCCCTTAAAACAGGCAAACCGGTCGGAAAAACACACGCAATGTACATACATAGGACACTTCGGGAATAAGGATTAATCAGCCTATGCCGTCAGAATCTTGTTCTTCCAGAGCAGAGATTAGAAGAAGCGAATTTGAGTGTGAGTTGAGGATTGCAATTTAGGAGCCGAATGTTAGAGTTTTATAAATTCGCTTGAGATTATGGCTGTGAGAATGCTGACTGCTGCGGATAAGAAAAATAGCGATTGTACTACACTGAGCATTAGGACATTCTCAATTGGAATCCCCGTGGACAGAATGAGGAAATGGTCGAAAGGAAACGGAAGAGAACTGCCGGATACTACCATACTATTACGAGTATGTATTATTCATTATAATAACGAATTATTCCACTGTTGAGTTCCAGTAAATCTAGTAGTGTCCAATCCCATCCCTCGTGGGCCGTGTGGAAAGAAGACCAGGCTCAATAACACAACGTACAGGTGTGTTTAGTTGCTGTTTCTTTCTTTCGTTGTGGACTTGTCCTGTAAAAATAAAATCATAAATGTGGAGTATTTCGAAGTCCATTTTGATCTGGTGAAATACACTTTGCTTACTTCCTTAGTAATCCGCAATATACCCGGAAATGACTATGCGTATGCCACAGTAAATGACTTTTTATTATGAAAATATTTCGTCTTGTGCATCATAAGACATCATCAGTGCAGCAAACGAACAACAATAGGAATGGGAAAATTAAAAAAAAAAACAGTATTGCGCATGCTTAAATTAGAATCCCTCTATGTATGCAGTCGCGTGTTCATGGATTAAAAACTACTGTGCTGAAATTGAAATTACTTAGATTAGATTAAAAAATAGAAGATAAATTATTGAATACAATTGAGGATAACAATTTCCCACACTTTCGGAATAGTGAGAAAGTAGTTGCGATTAAGATTAGGTCTGTAAAGTAAGGCTTCTTTCTTTATATAGGCGTTCATGTTTATGTGTCGATCTATGTAGTAACTCGGCGTTTAGCCATAGGATCCTGTGGTTAGCATTTTCGATTCTATGTTGTGCAAAGCCAGATTCGTGAGGTTTGATAAGGCTGATGTGGTCCCTTGATGTTCAGTTTATTTATAGATATTCCTTCCTGTTTGTCCATAGTAGGACAAGTTACACGAACATGGTACTTGGTATGCGCAGGTAGCATCATTAGTGACAGTTTGCCTTTTGGAGAAGGTAGCAAGTTATGGATTTGTACGTAGCAACGAGGTTATATTTTCTCATAATTTTTGCTACACGTTAAGGAATGCCTTTAATATATAGAAATAGAATCTTTAGAATAGAAACCCGGAAATAGAATCTTTATAACCAGAGGAAAATACTTTTCCTAATAGGAGGATTTTTTTTCCTTGTTGTTGTTGTTCAGTATGAGAACACACTCAATTTACAGGCAAAAAATACTGTGGTTGGTGGTAGTAATGGGCGGTAGATGGCGATGTAGTGTGTGTGTGTGTGTGTGTGTGGTTGGATAATTAGTAGTAGGAAAGACAGTGAGATGTGTATAACTAAGTAACGGAGTAGAATAGAGCGCTCTCCCGTGATGAGTTCTTAAAAATAATAATAAAACATCCCACTTTATGGGATGTGAACTGCTGAGTAATAATTAAACAATGCGAGAGTCTAGAGGACAAAATATCGGGTACTTTTGTGTTTTTGTCCGGGAATTTTCTGTCTTAGCGTGTTCATTTACATTTTTCACAGGAGCCGAACTTAAAATAGTCACTAAATTAGTGAGAATATTATTCACATCTCTAAAAAGAAACAATTTATTTTTTATGCATTTACGACCAACATGTTGTCCTCAATATACTAGTTTCCTTCTGTAAAACAATTTATTTTGAAATAATTTTTTTTTTGCATATTTTTTACCTCGCTCAATTCCTTATTTTAAAATCTTCCAGTAAATTTTTTTCTTCAAAATTGTTTAAGACTTCGATATAGATATTTAGATTATTTCCATGTGTAACAATACTTTTGATAAATTCATTTAACTGTTACAATTTACGATACATGTCAGAGCTTCATGAATTTGTCTGAGATCGATTTTATATCCACAAGCGAATTCATTAAGCTGTTAAAATCCTGCACATCGTAAATAATCAGATTTCCTCGTACTAATCTGAGATCATAAGATTATCTATAAGTCGTATGTCTTTTATTTATGTTGAAACATTCCAGTTGTGGCCAAGGCTACAACTGGAGACGAAGCCGCTTTCTGTATTTATTCCTGCACATGCCTTCGAATCAGTGACCTGCTTCCTCCAATAAGTAAGGTGGGCTTTTCATACCTGAAGATGACATCGATTGATCACTAAACACATTCATAGAAATCCACGCCAGAGATAAGATTCTAACTCACCGGCTGTTGCTAATCGGTGGATACTTTATCCACTCGATCCACCAGGGCGACATTCCATTAGATATCTAATCTCACACTAATGATAAATTCCAAAACATGTACCGCTTCCAAATGTCTAATGCCACATGGACTGAGACGAGTCCGTCGCTTCAGAATAATTTCTTACTGTGTTTTTAAGAATTTCTTAAGTTTTGTGCCTTGTCGATTATCTGTAATAAAAGAATCACATATACAGCGAACGCCGGATGGCAGTTACTCATGTCAACAATCCACTGTACATGTAACATGTACAGTCTGGCTCAAAGTACTGGATTGGCTAAGAAATGCAGACAAAAATCAAAATATCTCACTTTATTATTATTATTATTATTATTATTATTTTTTTTTTTTTTTTATTTTTATTTTTTTTTTAATTGCGCTTATGTGCAAACGTTCTACGTACTTTTGGCAAGTTTAATGGAAAGTAAACGTCCGCTCTCTACACAGGAATATCTTTGAGTTTTGCCCGATATATTTCTTGGTTACTCCGCCTATACAAAGCAACCTTTCAGGCGATGTCTGAAACCATACTAGGAGATATTAACCCAACTCATCCACGCACTTAACACGAGTCCGTATGACTTTGACTTCCCTAAAATTAAACACCTCTTAGAGGGCAAGCATTTTCAACACAAACAGCATTTCGCTCAGCAAAGAATCGCACACAATTTTGGGGAGATTCAAAAAGTCTTTCTACGGAAAGGATTGTAATGAAGGAATATAAGTTACAATTACATGTAGAAAAAAAAAATCTTGGCACAGTTTTATCCTCAGTCTTCAATTTCAATATAGTTGAATAGTGTAGTGTGTAACCGTCCGAAATAAATACCTAATGTTACAGGTTTTTTTTTTTTTTGGTGGGGAGGGATAGATAGGGGAATGCCTTTACTGAGAGGTCAGGTAATCTGAAAATGAAACGAACATTTGTACAGTTCGGAAGAAGTTTGTGTGTGTGTACTAATTTCCTAGCATGCGAGTGGGCCTTTGTGGGAGTGGGCTGGGGGGGGGGGGGAACTAAATCATGAATGTCTGATAATTCAAGAACATATTTATCAACTTTGTGGTTTAAATTATATTCTTTAGGACCATTCGAGAATCGAATTAATATTTCTGCTTACATTCACAGAAGAATACAAGGCAGCAATTGGAAAACGAAACTGATGTTATAACACTCGTACTAGTGTTACCTAGCGGAAGTCCATATCATTTAAAAGATCGATTGTTCTTTGATCAGTGTTTTTTACATTTTCATTATCAAGATTCATCATGTTGATAAGTTGAGAGCTCCAATGTAAACACCTTAGTGTGTTTGTGTCGTGAAATAAAAATGGAACAAAGCGCCAATATTTGTGTTAAACTGGATAAAAGTGCCTCGAAATGATAGCGAAGATGAGGCAACTTTACAATAATTATTGTCTATCATGTGCTCCTGTTTTGGAGTGATCTAAACGTTTCGGCGATGATAGAAAATCACCAGAACACGAGGAACCTCCTTGATTGTCAAAAAACACTTCGAACATCAGAATTAGTTGACAAGTTCGGGCGCTCATAGCCAACAACTAATTTGCACAGCACAGAATGATTTCAGGAGATCCATGGTTTAATAAGGAATCCATCGGTTCCATTACCCAAGATTGAAGCAAACGAAGGTTTTGTGCACGATTTGTCCCGCACGAGTTAAATACTATAAAGAAGAGCAAACTAAAACTGCCCACAGTTCGTTGAAGCCGCTGAGCTAAACCGAATTTCACGAATTATTGCATGAGCACCTCCATGGAGTCCTAAGACTCACTTTGAGAGACCCAAACTATCAACGCAATACCTGCCACACTTCTCCTTGAACCCATTAACAGACGAAGCACTCACAACTGACTCAGGCGACCCATTCCATTCATTCACCACTCTCCAAGCGAATTATCCATCCCCATTTGTTGCTGTTGCGTAACATGAGTTCCATGTGGTATCCTGTCAAACGTCTTTGCAAAATCCAGCAGTATCATCGTGTAGCGATTCCCTTTATCCAGCTCAGCTATTACCTTATTATAAAATGCTAATTTTATAATAAGATGATATCACCAATCCCTGATTGGTGATATCACCTTATCATTGTGAAGGATTGGTGATATCACTAAGACATCACCAGTGGCGCACTCAGGATTTAATCTTGGAGGGAGCCGAGCGCTCAGGATTTAACCTTTGGGGGGAGACGAGTTGAGTAAACGTTTTGCGAATACACACTACACATCGCATACGACCTATAAGTAGCACACTACATCAATAAAAAAAATGAATTTTAATTAGGAAAAGATTTTTGGGAATTTTTCTAGTGTTTTTTCCTTTTCTTTGAGGGGTGCCCGGGCCCCTTGGCCCCCCTCTGGGTGCGGCACTGGACATCACTAATCCTTCACAATGACATACTGCCACTCATAGAGTATCATATTATTATCCACCCATTCTTGAGTTCTCTTTTTGAGCAACTTTCCAGTATTTTTACCACTACTCCTGCGATCGATTTATAATTTACTACTATAGACTTACATCTTCCTTTATGTAAACGAATTATTTTGCCCTCCTTCCACTCTCTTGGGACTTTGCCAGAGCTGAGACTTAAAATAAACAACTCAAGGCATCGCCCAGTTACCCTGTTCATTCTCTTAAAGCGAGAGCCGAAATTAGGCTTCAAAAAGTACTTATCCATGGGGAAATCTCGAAATGGTTTAGACTGCTTCTTTCTACCACTGATACGGTACTCAGTGGTAGAAAGTATAACTCAGAGTTATATTTTTAAGCAAACAGCTACTCTGCAGTTTTGCGATCATTATTTTTTCTGGCAATTTACTTGTTTGTTATGGGTGTTATCAAATTCAGTGACCAATTGAAACCCTCTGAAACAGGTATATCAGTAAAGAAAAATTTAGAAGGCAAGGATTCGTATGCACGTGTCTCTTCTGCCTGTTGAGTCATCCAGACTAGATAGACTTGATTTCCAACTTGAAATGGCTAAAATTGATAGGCGTAAGGGAGTGCACACAACGTATTGTGCTACTTTTTTGAGATTGACGTTCTTCTATGTGTCTGACTTGGCCTAAGTGTGGGCTGAGAGAGAATTTTATTGTTTGATAAATAAATAAATATATATTTATCTTAGTTTATACATTTGTAGATATAGGTTAGAATACAATACATTAAAATTCATTTAATTTCTATATAATAACATTCGTCATTTTTGCCAGACACCATATACCTCAACACGTGCTCGAGTATAGTACCTAAAATCAGGCATCGTGCTACTGCCGCTCACAGAAATGTGCGGTCTGTCTTGTCTTGTCCAGCGGAAGCGGGCGGGGCTGCCCCCTTCGTAGCGGCGCCCGTATGCCCGCTTCCGCTGGCCCTGTATATAGTTATGCCAACTGCTCACAGTTCTGTAAGTATTGCGTCATATGAAGGCTACCTTCTGGTGAAATATAACCAATCGTTAAAGGGTGGAGTATCGGGGCCAATCATATCAGTAGCGCACTCAGGATTTAATCTTGGGGGAAGCCGATTGAGTAGACGATTTGAAAATACACACTACACATCGGATACGACCTATGACTGAGCATCTGCAATGATCGCTAATTCATAAGTAGTATAGAAATAGAATTCACGGCACAACATAAATAATAATAAAAAAAAAATTAATTAGGAAAAGATTTTTCCTAATTAAAAGAAAAGATTAGGAAAAGACTATTATTCAAGTGGGTTGAAAGTGAAATTTCTTTAGATTCGAGAATACGTCTCTCAAGTTCATCATAACATTTATGCATGTTTGAAGTTTGAGACCAGTCTATAAGATGTTGGTGGCCTTCGTCGGAGTTTATTGAGAATAGGACGTGGCTGGAGAGAGCGCTAGCTCGGGTTCTGTTGTAGGAAATATCTCTTTTGTGTTCCTCAACACGAAAAAGGATAAATTTATCAGTCTGTCCGTAGTAAGGCTTTCCACAATTACAAACAATCTTGTAAACTCCTGGGTACTGAAGAAAGTGATGTTTTTCTTTAGGTTGACTAAGGATGGAACGGAGTTTAGGAAAAGTAGTGAAACATGTTTTGATGTTGAATTTCTTAAGAATTTAGCCAGTTTGGGAGAGCGGAAACTGATAAAAGGCAAAGAGATATACGCTCTTGGGGAAGAAGAGTCTTCCGTAGTAGGTTGACGACGGCGAAAAAGAAATTTCTCAATATTTTTTAGAGTGAAACCATTGTTAAGAAAGGTCCTTTTTAGAAAATGAAGTTCATTTTGATAATAATCTATCTCGTCTGATAATAATGATCTGGCTCGATGTGCAAGGGTGGAGATAATGCCGAATTTCTGTGGAGGGTAGTGATGGGAGGATGCATGAAGGTATCTGTCCGTATGTGCAGGCTTTCTGAAGATGGAGATTTTGATATTGTCAGAGCATCTTGTAAGTTTTAAGTCTAAAAAAGCGAGACAATTGTTCGTTTCTATTCATAGGTGAATTTAATCTTGTGATGAAAGTTATTAAGATGATCCAGAAAAATATTAAGGTTATCTAGGCCGTGCTCCCAAATGAGAAAAACATCATCAATAAAACGCAGCCAGATTTTAGGTTTTAGTGTTGACGAACTAATCGCTTTTTCTTCTAAGTTTTCAAGAAATATATTTGCTAGTACCGGGGAGAACGGGCTGCCCATAGCTAATCCTGAGTATTGTTTAAATATCTTGTCTTCGAATCTTAAGTATCCTGAATTGACACAGTGGGAGAGTAAGGTGAAGAATTTCTTAGATAATTTGCTCTTGAGGAGATTGAGAACTTCTTGGGTTGGAACATTTGTGAAAAGAGACACTATGTCGAAACTTACCATTAAATCTGATTTGTTTAGTTTTAGGTTCTTGATCTTCGAAACTTTATTTAAACTTTATTAATTTTCATATCATTTTCACCGAGTAAATATGATCAAAAAATCAGCTAACGCCTATTTGATCCCGTATAGGGAGTAGGCGAGGCCGTTTAACCTATCTAACGTTTGGAGACTGAGTGGGCAGTTCAATCTCCACTGGTAGCCAATCAGAGAGATAGCTGGCCCAAGGCTATCACTGATTCATCGGTACGCAGTGAAGAAGGCGGCAAGCTAGTGCCGCCATCTCGTGGTCCCAAACCCTGACACAATATTTTTTTAATGTCTGAAAATAGTGTGGGTTCGACGGTCGATTTTCTTCAGTTTACGGGACGAAAAACCCGCTAGCTAGCCCGTGCCAGAGATCGACTAACTCGGGAACCGGTCGAAAAAAGGCTTAGAAAAATTTCCTGTAGTCGGTGACTAGATTTGAACCACCAAATCCTTTCTTCGTGTGGTCAAGCACCATAGAGTGCAAACGCCATTTCTACTGAGCTACTCAGGTGCTGAGTAAATATGAATTCTTATATATATATTAATTCCACATTTTAAATATGGTTTCTGTCTTCTTACTATTAAAATATATTGCAATAATAAGTTTAAAGAAAAATGTAATAACAGTAATGACTAGTACATAACAAAAAAAAAAAAATCCTAGAGTAACTTGGTGTTGTCGGCCTAAAAATGCTTTATTATTATTATTATTAGGATATTTATAAAATGTGGGAAAGTCATGGCTCTTTTTTATTGAACAGTTACCAACTTGAAAATACTAGGGGACAGAGAGTGCTTGACCTAGAAATTACATCTGAGGATTTGGCTGTAACAAATATGACCACATTGCCACCAATCGGTGAGAGCGTTCATAAGGTCTTGACTTGGGAGGTGGCTAAGCGTGTAGAATTTTCAATTAAGACAGGGTACATGTGGAATTATCGGGCTGGAAAGTATGACAAGCTTAGGAGATTGCTTGGATCAATGCCATGGCATGTACAACTACAAGGACTAGAAGTCGATAGTGCATGGGAGGTAGTTAAGAAGTGCTTGCATGAAGCAATGGCTGACTGTATACCTAGAGTCCGAATAATAAACCAAGTAGGGGTTAAATGGATGAATAACACCATTAAGCTTGAGTTGCAAAAAAAGAAACAACTATGGAGGGAATTTAAGG
The DNA here is from genome assembly GCF_054136105.1 of Typopeltis vanoorti. NCBI lineage: Eukaryota > Metazoa > Arthropoda > Arachnida > Uropygi > Thelyphonidae > Typopeltis > Typopeltis vanoorti. The sequence continues at coordinate 107,271,323 of NC_143568.1, read as the reverse complement.
AGAAAGGTGACCGGCAGGCACATGAACAGTATAAAGCGCAGGCCAGAAGGGTAACGAGTGTGGTAAGAAAAGCAAAAAAGATTACGAAAGAACATTGGCCATGCAGGCTAAAGAGAATCCTAAACAGTTTTTTTGATATCTTGCAAGTAAAAGGAAAAATGTATATGGCAGAATGATTTTAAAGAATGCCGATGGTAGGGAGGTAACTGAATCAGTTGATATAGTTGAGTTACTGAGTGAGCACTTTGCAAGAATATATCATCCAGGTGGTGACATTGCAGAAATGAATGAACCAGTAGATTATACGGGAATTGTGGTGAATGAAGTGGAGGTGAGTGGCCTATTGCATAACCTCAATGTCAATACATCTGTGGGATTGGATGGTATACCAGCTCGTGTCGTACGAGAAGCGGCTAAAGAATTGTCGGTACCCCTTGACCTTTTGTTTAATTTGTGTCTCGGGTAGTAACTGGTATCAATCCTACCTGTTGTTATGTGAAAATGTCTAACCTATTTTAATCTTATTGCTGGATGAAAACAGTAACTGATTCTTACTATACATCTAAGAGTTTAGATATATAGTAAGATTTATACCATTCAATCCCACAGATGTCAATACATTTGTGGGATTGGATGGTATACCAGCTCGTGTCATACGTGAATGGGCTAAAGAATTGACAGTACCCTTGACATTTTGTTTAATTTGAGTCTTGGGTCTGGGTTAGTCCCGAGGGGGTGGAAAGAGGGGAAAATAGTTCCACTGCATAAAGGAGGTTCCAAGACTGCTGTTGTAAATTACCAACTGATTAGCATTTAGGAATCGTCGTCAAGGTCTTAGAGAAATTAGTCAAGAAAAGAATACAGCATTGGATAGATGAAAATGGGATATTGTATGGGAGAAAACATGGTTTTGTGAAGCGTAGATCATGCTTCAGTAACTTGCTCACGTTTTATAACACAGTGACGCCTGAACTGGATAAGGGTCATGGGTTTACTGTGATTCTATTGGACTTTGCCAAGGCCTTTGACAGTATACCACATGGAACCCTAATCAGTAAACTGGAGCAGATGGGGTTGGATATAGGGTTGGTGAGATGGATAGGAGGGTGGTTGATGGAGAGATACCAGAGAATGGTTTATTCAGGAGTTGAGTCTAAAAGACGGCTTGTGACTAGTGGTGTGCCACAGGGTTCTGTTCTTGGACCACTAGTTTTCAATTTCTTCATCAATGATATAGGAAAGGATCTGAGGGAAGTGTTCACTTGTTTGCTGATGATGCAAAGCTGGGTAGAGCAATTGTGAGTGCACAGGATGTCAAAATTTTACAGGATGATTTGGATAGTTTGGAGGACTGGGCTAGGAAAAATGGATGTCAATTTAATGTGGCAAAGTGTAAGGTTATGCATTTTGGGGTGAAAAGAATAGCAGCAGTATATCACATTGGTGAAACCGTACTCCAGGAGAATGATGAGGCCAGGGATTTGGGAGTGTTGGTGGATAGGGAGTTGAAGTTTAGGGGGCACATTGCAAAAGTGGCTAAATCAGCTCATCAAATCACTTGGCTTCTGAAAAATACTTTAACATTCAGAGACAAACAAATTATTGTTCCTCTGTATTGAGCCTTGATAAGACCACATCTGGACTACTGTGCCCAATTATGGGCGCCAGGGTTTCTTCGTGATGGGGAGGAAGTGGAGAGGATCCAGAGACGAGTGACCAAGATGATAGCAGGTCTGTGGAATGAACTTATGAGAATAGGTTGAAGATTTGTGGGTTGCAAAAATTGGTCGATAGGCGGAAAAGGGGTAATATGATTGAGACATTCAAATTACTGAAGGGTTACTATAAGATTAATCCAGAAGATATTTTTGAAAATAGGACTGGTGGCGGGAGGACTAGGGGCCATGCATGGAAGCTGGGCAAGAATGTGGTTAACAAGGGTGTTAGAGTAGGTTTTTTACTTGGAGAGGTGAATGAGTGGAATAAGCTGCCAGAGGCTGTGGTGGGTACTAAGACAGTGAATGAGTTCAAGGCGGGGTATGATAGATACTGTGTGAATGTCGAATAGTTGTTCTTGACATGATGTTAGGGCCTCCCTCGATGAGTCTGTCGACTCTTTGGAGTAGCCCGGAATAATAATAATAACCTCTAGCAAATAATAGAAATTAAATCAAATAATATGGCTAATAGGAAATTAAATTAATAATATTATATGAGATGTGCTAAAAAAACAGAATATTCCTTATTCACGTTAGACTACTTCAAAACAGATCGCAGCAACTTTTTACTGAAATTGATTTAAAATAGTTTGATATGAATAATAAGCTAATAATATGCATTATGATAATACGACGTATTCAGAGAATATTAAGCTAATAATGATGATCGTTTCATGAAATTTTCCCCTTGTTAATCGTACAGGTGTAGAGATACATTTCGATATTAAATACTTAACAGTTCAGAAATGGGTGGGCTAGCTTATCTGAAGCTCTGAAAAAGATGCATCGACGGATTGTTACAAATGAAATTTGTGCAGTGAGAACCGAGCTATGGAAAGAGCCAAGTTTATATAAATAACTGGGAGACGCTTATTTAGTATCAAGTAAAAAAAAAAAAAAAAAAGAAAAACGTATTACTGGAGCTAGAAGTTATTTCAAAACTTTCGTAAGAAAATAAATGCTGCCAATGAAGCTGTTACATGCTATAGTACTATCGCTTGAGTAGAAACAGCGGAACAGGAAGTAGCAACAGACCTCCAGAGAAGTCATTGAAATGAGTGCATTTCAATAAGTTGTCACGCGATAACTTATCGTATTCTGATAGGTGCACTCAACACATGCTTGTGACGCAGTGAGAGGGAAATGTTAGAAGCGAAAACTAATTTCACTACAAGGGCAGAAGAAACATTTGAATATTATAACATTTAATATGAAAGGCATAAATCAATTACGTTATTATATACTTTTGTTAGCCCCTGTCACTGAGCATTCGGTAGCGTACTGATGAACTAAGGCAGCCAAAAGAACTCAATTTTATCCTTTTATTCTGATTTAAATCAAAATTAAAACGTCTCAACAAATTTTATTGACGATCCCAAATACTAAGAAATACAAGTATATGGAAAATGTAAAGGCAAAGCTATAAGTTTGCCTATTTTTGTCTTGTTTCTGTTAATTTTTGACGAGACATTCTGATGCACTGTGAAACCGTAACCAGTAAGGACCAAAAAATAAAATAAAAATAAATAAATAAAATAAATGTACGCTATTTAAAGAAGACCCTTAAGCGTTATAAACTATTTCTTAGAAATAGTTCTTAGAAATATATATAACCGACATCGAACACATTTGCCAAACATTACACGTACATTAAGTATGTTGGAATCATGCTATTGTGCTGTTGACATTCTATAGTACTTAAGTCTCTTGGTAAAAGACTAATGATAATGATGTTAATCCTTCACCAAGAAATCCAGGTGACCAGATCTGTGCACAATAGTCCAAATGAGGTCTTATTAACGCCTTATAAAGTGAAACAATAACTTCCTTATCCCTGCTTGTCAGTGTGTTTTTCAATAACCATGTAATCTGATGTGAAGTTTTTGCAACCTTTGTAATATGCCCTCGAAACTTCTCTGTCCACAATAACTCCCAAGTCCCTAGCCTCATCAACCTACTGCAGTTCAGTTCCATTAATTAATATTATAAACAGCATGTGATCTCATCCTTCCGAAGTGCATCACCTTACACTTGACCACATTAAACTGGCAGCCTATTTAAGTCATCCTTCAAGATATCCACATCATCTGAATCAACTATCGCTCTTCCCAGTTTTGCGTCATCAGCAAACAAGTGAATATCTTCTTTCAAAGTATTCCCAATATCTTTGATGTACAAATTAAATAATAGAGGACAAGCCCTGAGGCGCACCACTAGTCACGTGCCTTCTACTGGACTCCGTCCGCGCGGTTAGCCTAGTGGCTTTGCGCTTCGCAACCATATGCCTGGGGAAGGAGTGTCCTGGGTTCGAATCCCGTCAACGAGGTGAGGAGCTCAAGGATCTTTCTCAGCCATAGCCAAGTTAGCCGGTCTTGGGCGTGGACAGCAGGGTTTTTTCTGCCAGTTTATCTGGTGTTTTTCATCCCGCAAGTAGGCAAACCGGTCCGAGGACACACACAGAATACAGTCAGGAATTCTGACACAGCATAGGTCTGATTCGTCAGCCTATGCCGGTTCTGGAGCCCAGATAAAATTTGGGGAGACTAGATGGTACCGTGAACTCCCGTAAAAAGGGGGAACGCTGTATCATCACATGCAATTATTATTACTGAACTCCGCTCCACCATAAACCACTCTTTGATATCTATCCACTAGCCACGGGTCCATACCCATTTGCTCCAATTTGTGCAACAGAGTTCCATGCAGAATCTTGTCAAATGTCTTACAAAGGCATTTGACAAGATTTTCAGCAGGATCACTGAAAAAGGATTTCCTTTATCCAACTCCGTTGTTACTTCATTATAGAAAGTGAGCAAATTTCTAAAGCAAGATCTACCCTTCACAAAACCATGCTGGCCCTTATAAAGTATCATATTGCTGTCCACCCAGTCCTGAATTCTAATTTTTATCAATTCCTCCAAAACCTTAACCACCACTCCCGATATACTGATTGGTCTGTAATTTGCTTCCTCCGTCCTGGAGTTCCCCTTATGTAGTGGAATAATTTTCCCCTCTTTCCACTCAATTGGGACTTTACCAGAACTGAGGCTTAAATTAAACAGCCAAGTGAGAGGAGGTGCTAATTCTCTTCTGCATTCCCTTAAAACATGGGCCGATATGCCATCTAACCCAATGGCAGTGTTAGCATTAAGGTTTTCTGTAATATTCGAAATACATTGATATGATATCGAATTCACACTCGTATTTTGCCTAAGTTACGCTGTCATGAGGATTATAACGTAGTCTCACAAAATTTTATTAAATATCTTGGAAAATATTCGAAACAACACAGCAATACAACCTGAATTTGAAACAAATTGTCTATATGAAACAAATGCAGATTGCCTTAAAATGCTTTATTTGTGACACACTTATCCCTATGTAACGTAATGATTAGTGTTATACTTTTTCATATACATTTCCTATCAGTGGCGAACCGTACATAAGCACTGTGACACTGCAGCACCCCCAAGGAAAAAATAAATTAAATTTTGTTTGTGTTTACATGCTGACAACATTATATAAATGCAATACAACATGTTAAAGGTTACAGCTTATGTTTCGACATTGATTGAATAGTTAATAATTGGAATTGTTCGAGTAACGCTTTAGATTACGAAACAAATACACGATCTAACGCAGTGTCGATATTATCACGTTCGACCAATTGCAGCCAGTCTCCAATATTCGTTTGCGCTTCTCATTGCACGTAACTAGTGAATCTGACTGGTCAAGGCAATGTATAGTATGCTTCAGTGCGTTATTTCTGTGAGATACGAAACTTTTATTATTGGTGTTTGTTCGTGGTGAGGGTGAAATATTTTGAATAAAGAATTTTTTAATATGTAAATTTATTTATTAATAAATTCGTTACTGATTAGGAAAAAAAGAATTTTTTATTTTTTTATTTTAAATTTTAAAATTTTTTTTATTTTGTATTACGTACGACGGTTCTATAATATCAACAAGAAAGAAAATTTTCAAATTCTTATACTTATATATATATATATATATATATATATATAAGTGTAAGAATATGGCTACTACGGGCAAGACAGTTGATGAGTCTAAGGCAAGAGGTGTGGTGTGAAATAACGGTTAGTGTGGGTCTCCCTCGATGTATTCCGAGTTCATGGAGATACCCTAATAATACATATAAATTTAAAAACGGTTTGAAATCATTTACGCAAGGGCTTCGTAAGCATTACCACTGTAGGCTATCAATTTTTTATTATCACTAGAGATCTACGAAACATCTCAGGGTCTAGAAAGCCTGAAGTACCAACAAGTCGGAAGACATCTTATCATACTCAAGGTTATCAACTGCTAAGTATGTTTACAGCTTGAGGTCTGTAAAACGCGACTTCCCAATTACAGTAATGCAATATTATATTTCGCGATGTACAACGTTGTAATTAACGATATTACCGGAATCTATGAAAATTATTTGGTAATGAAAATTACGTTATCATGTTCGCTTTTATCGTCCAGTGACATTATGTGCGAATTCCACCAAACAACACGACAGTTATGGATGCAGGTAGACCGACATTAGTATTTAATGTTTTTGGAAGGCATTTAATAGGCAATATTCCCAAACTTAAATACAGCGTTAACAATAATAATGGAGAAATATTTTACTATATTGCAGCAAATTTTCTTGAATAAAAAAAAATAGTCAAAATATGATAATACATCATCTTGCTACTGTTACATGAAAAATGTGGCTTCATTAGGCTAAATTCCACTGTTGAGATCTCAATAAAAATCGAAATAAGTTTCAAACTTTAAAAACAACTTAAAATCTGTCTTAATAACAAGACATTATATATAGAATTTCCTAAGAGAAGTGCAATAATCAACTTCTAATAAATTAATGTTATATTAATCGTAATGTAAGGATAATGCTCCGGTCTCTACTTACTTTTGGGCCTTTGTCCGTGTAGGTAGTCTGGAAAAGAAAAGGAAAAGAGAACTATTAGTTGTTTTCTGGACATGTATTATTAATGTATTGAAGTTTGAGTAAGAACAAGATAGGTTGAGACCAAACTCGGGTTGTCAGGATCAAAATTGTTCACTTAAAAATAGTTGAGAATTCATAGGAATATAACAAGGATCTGTATTTAAGTTTTGTAGATCTCGAAATGACACATGACCAGGTGCCAAAGAGAGAAGCTGTTCAAAACTCTACAGTTATATAGTGTAAATGGAACGTAATCTTGAGCAATATATAATCTCTGTGAATTAATTCAGTATAGTAGGAAGTCAACTGAACAAATTGGGCCTTTCCGTGGGTTTGCGCCGCCTGGATTCAAATTTTTGTGTCTCCCCTTCCATTAAAATTAAAAGACCCCGAAGTACAATAACACGTTACAAATCATTTAATTATACTGCGCATTAAGAGGAATGTATATTAAAATAAAGAAAAAACACAAATAGTAAAAAAAAAAACCTTATTTTTATTATTTCCTTCTGGCTTTCATTACAGAAAAATCTTTTATGATATCTTCTAAATCTAAATTGTTACATATTTCGTTTTCTACTTAATATGGATAAATTGTTTAACGTCTAGAAAATGGGAATGTTTCTTTAAGTAAAAAACTTCAATAATAATTTAGAATTTTTTATTTCAATTAAACAAAAGTTAAACTCCTTTAAATTTGTACTGTAAAAAGAAAAACAACTTTTAAGGGAGTTTAAGATTGCATATCTGCTTTTACTGCACAGTGGAGGAATAAATAAATTAGCAAATTAATATTAAAACTTACCTTCTTTAATACTAACGTAGATATTTACTAAAAATCATCAACTCTGTACTATGAGCACACAATTCATTATGTATATTATTAATTATTTTCGAGAAACGCAACTCTACACTCTAGGCCAGTATTTTCCAACGTTTTTGGATCATGCCCCGCCTCGAAGATTTTGATGTCCCCCCCTCCCTTCGCTGACAATGGTGAGTGTTTTGAGTATATCAGTGATGAGGTGACGAATGCAACATCATTTTCTAATTGCCCCCAAAATATTCAAATTTTCCCCCTGTGGGGCGTACGCCCCACGTTGAGAAACACTGCTCTAGGCCATTCTAGGTTAAGTAAAACGAAAAAATGCGGAAGAAGCTTACTCAAGCAATTTGGAATAAATATGTCCCGTATGTTTATTTTCATTACGAAAACAAGAGATCCCATTCCATTAAGTATTAAGCATAAAATATTTATTTTTTGTTTAGTGTTAATTATTTTATGTTTTTGCAAGAGCGGCTAGTTCCGCAGTGCATAGACACTGCGGAACTGCAGCACCCCCAATTTTTCTCGCTATATAAATATATTTATTAATTTCTTTATATCTGCTTGTAATATTTAATTTTATCATCAACAATCCTATACCATTCTCTTATTTTGTATCAAAAATAATAAAAATCCATCTGGTAGCATTTAGGAGGGTGCTAGCAGCACTGTGTTTACCACAGTGCCATATTGCTACATGCGGAAGCATAAGTACGTCATAGCGAGATGCGAGCTATTAGCGTAATGTGCGGCACTGTCCGTCGCGCAGTTCCGCTGTTGTTTATATGCAGTTTGCGCCAGTAGTTCGTAGTGCTTATCGTGTTTACTCCGTCTCTTTAAATATTTCGACATTACAATTAAATATTTTAATTGTAATGTCCAAAAATTGTAAATCCATTCCTTTAATTACAATTAAAGGAATGGATTTTATTTTTAAGTAATTTTGAATTATACTAAACTGTATAATTTTATCGATAATAAAGAATATTTTTCATGAAACAAAACAAGAATATATTTTATTTTTAAGTAATTTTGAATTATACTAAAGTGTATAATTTTAATCGATAATAAACAATATTTTTTCATGTTTACTTTTTTTTTAATTTTTACCATAATTTTGATATTTTATCCAAACACGTATACGCTGTACATACAGTGTGTATGTATATTTCGAAAGTTGCAGCACCCCCACGATTTCAAGCCACTGTGTTTTTGTATATATATTTATATTACCATTCTTGTTATTTATTGTATGCAGACATTATTACATGCACTCACTGCGCATTCTCTATTTACTCCTAGAATATTTGTTCAGTGTGCTGAGAGCAGTGATTAAAGTAAGTTGTGTTGAAGCCTGTACCATTTATTTAACTACCCAGCGACTCAGCCCCTCACTGAAATCTCTCCCATTCGAAGATGACAAATATGCACAAACAGTTCAGTGTATTATTTATTCCCTATTTTTATGAACGTGTTCGATTATACGTGTTCGAAAAGAGACGCAGTGTAATTAAACAACAACAGCAAAAAAAAAAAAAAAATGCAGAGTAATAATTGATTATTGTTACTCTTCATATCAGTGAGTTTGATTATCCTCACTTATATGCAGAGTAATAATAATCACACCTTATAATTAGCACAATCAGGTTCGCAGAATTCCCCGTATTTAACTCCCATAAAGCGGCGGGCCTCAAAATCTGGAGAGACGAGCATTATAAACAAGTATATAATATCGATTGATACAACTAACTATAAAATGTTGTTTCTTCTGATATTTACCTCAATGAGTCTTGACTCCAGGAGGCGTTTGTATAATAATAATCAGATGAAATATATATTACATGTTCAAACGGTGATTTTTTTTTTTTACCAGTAAAAGACCAAGAGGGAAACCAATTATTCAGTTGTCATTATTCAGTCTGACAACATAATACTGCAATGTTCAAAGTGGAGAAGTAAGATTTTGGACATGCACGCAGGGTTGGAGGTAAATTTATTGGTTTCAAACGCTTCAATACAGAAACCAATAAATTTACGTGATTAATTTATATTATTCAAGCAAATTGCAAGGATTTTCTGATAAGGATTTGGCTTCATAAATTTAAGAGCTAAACTTGCCTAGAAAAAATAGCACAGTTTGAGGAGCTTTGTCAATTCGTCTTAGTTAGACCATTTAACAAATAAGGAAATCATTAAAAAAAATAAATAACGGTGGTGAAACTAAATATCCCGAGCCATATTCTTCCTTCTTATGAATCCGCTTTCCATGCAGTTGGTTCTGTGAATATTGCAACACCGCGATCTCGGATTCAGGAAGAATGGTATATGACGTCTGATAGTGTTATCCAGAAAGATAATGAATCCCGCCCTCATATTAGGACGGAAAAAAAGAAATTGTGATTCCTATCTTTAAAAAAGATAGTACAGATGACCCTAAAAACTATAGAGGCATAAGTATACTAAATTCCTTTGTTACAAAATATATAGCAGAATCTTAAATAACAAACTAATGAAATATTCTGAAGACTTTATTTTAGAAGTAGTACAGAATGGATTTAGAAAAGGACGATCATGTATAGACCCGGCCTTTTGCCTAAAATTAATAATAGAGAAAAAAAGAGAATATAATTTAGAAACACATATTGCATTTATTGACTTTGAAAAAGCATTTGATAAAGTTAAACGAAGCATTTTATTGAACATATTAAAAGAAAGACAAATACCAAATAATATTCTGAAAGGTATCATAAGTATATAGAAAATAATCAAATACAAATAAGATTAAATCATGAGCTATCATATGCGAGATAGATAAACCAAGGGATCTGACAGGGATGCCCCTCTCTTTAATATTTATCTAAATGAAATAATAATAAAATGGAATAAAAATTTCTATCAAGGTATTAAACTTTCTCCTACAGTAAACTTAAACACTCTCCTCTTTGCCGAGGACCAAATAATAATTACAAATTCTGAAGATAACTTACAGAAAGCTATTTTAGATCAAAATGAGATATCCAAAGATTATGGTATGATAATATCAACAGAAAAATCAAAACCTATGGCCTTTAAAGGACAAGATCCAGCAGGAACTAAGATATAGTAATAGATAACAAGATCTTAGAACAGGTGAATTCATTTAACTACCTAGGATGTGTGATCACATTTGAAAATGAAAAAGATATAAACGTAAAAATTGCAAAATATTTAAAAATAACAGGTGTAATTAACTATATTTAAACCAAACCTAGTTCAAAAACAAACTAACTAAAAGTACACAATACATTAGCCCTACCAGTCTTAATGTCTGGAAGCGAAATCTGAACAATAAAACAAAAAGATAAAGATTAATAACATCAAAAATGAAGTTTATGAGAAAAACTGCAAAGTATATATCCTATTTGATCACAGAAGAAACGAAGAAATTATGAAAGAATTAAACCTAGAACCAGTAATAGAAAAAATTAAAAAATATAAACATAAATAGATGGAACACGTTCAAAGAATGAAAACAGAAAGATCACCAAAACAAGCCTTAAAGTGCAAGCCATTAGGAAAAAGAAAACCAGGACGTCCTCTTAAACGATGCCTATATTTCATCCTGAAATTTACAGGACATCAACATCAGTGGCTGGAAGGCTAGTGGTAACAAGTAGGTAACATCAATAATGGATTATTTAAAAATAGTACGAGCCACGCGATGGTATAAAAGAACAGTGCGATATGTGAACTGCAGTAATAAATATGTATTTAAAAAACTATTGATGTGTGATAAGGATGAGGCTTTCCCAAATCTCTGAAGTAGAAACTTAATGTGCTGAGATTTTTTTTTTTTTCAGCAATTCTATCTCCAGTTATTTGAAAACTTTGAGACGAAAGTTAGATACTAAAAGGGGGGTGTTTTTGGTTTTTTTTTCACGAAATATTAATCGAAACTTTTGTCGGTTATTTCACGAAATAATACTTCAGATCATGAACATCGTATTTTGATGATCCTAAATGTACATTGTTTCGCGTCTTCATAAAAAAAAAAAAAAAAAAAAAAAAGACAGGTAAAAACGAAATTCCAGTAACAACTTTGTGTTGTTACTGGAATTTCGAATATTTCACTTTTTTAATTTGTTTCCTCATCCCAAAATTATTTTAGTACCAAAATTCTTTTTAAGATATTACAGTTGGCTCACTTGAATATGTTTTAAAATTCAATTGAGCAAATGTTTCCGCACATACAAATTTAACTCCAATAATTTTCATTAGATCTGGCTATACTGTAATAAGTGATGAAATGAAAAAAAAAAAAAAAAGTGCTATTCTATTTCTAAATATATAATCCAACAAACGTTTATTGGATAATCGAAGCATCCCTTTGAAGAAGAAAAGATTTGCAAAGTTTAAAATATTTTTCACTTTTATTTATAGAAATACGATGTGTTTGAGTCTTCTATACTACTCACAGTCTTAAAATATTTGTCTGAGTGTCTTTCATATTTGCATTTTTTATGCAACTAGTTACGAGTGGTGGCGCTCTCTAATAGTGAAAGGTAAAAACAATAAATAATTTACGCATAATAAATTTACACATTTATTATGTGTAAATAACAAATCATCTGCTTTGCTAGATAGTTCAACTTGACTGCATTTGAAGGAAAATCGGAACTTAGCTTAGTTAAATGTGAAAAATTCGATAAACAACTCGATTATGCAATCGGAAATAAACTGTTGATTTCATTTAGGATTTCTAGCCGCAGGAATATTCGTCTGCGTAATATTCAATATCATGTCAAGTATTGAAATGATTTTTTGATTCCCTTTCTTTTCACTTTATGGAAGGATTAATTCCATTTTTTAAATGATTCAGTACAACATAACATTTTACTCGTTCTGTGTTTTCTATTATAGCCTACGTATAAAGATATCATTCTATTTTTGTATGTTAATATTATAGCCATTTAATAATAATTGAGTAGATTTTTGTAAAGTTATTTTAAATAATTAGTCCTAATTTCCATGAACAAACACTAACACGAAATTCGTCACCGTGCATTTTTCGGGTGTGAAAAGAAAAATATAATAAACTTTCTCTTACCATGGTTAGTTCTGTATTATTCCGATATCAGAGCCTGATCACTTCGACAAGCAGTGAACATCAAAGACCCACCGTGGACCGTTTTGTACCGATAAAACTTGTTTGTCGTTTACCGATTGGCTGAACCCCTAGGGTGTTATTGCAGAAATGATTTTCTTCAAAGGCGACTAGTCAGCGAAATACGTCAGATTTTGGGTGTATATATATATATTAATATATTGACTCCAAGAGCTCTTTACAAGGCCTTGCGATGAGATTACAAGATCGCAACAGATTAAAGGAACTTAATACTTCAACTAGCGGGAGTGGGTCAAGAATGAAGTAATCTCTTTTGATAAACAGATAGTTTCTTAGCAAAATACTTTTTACTGATAAATAAAGCTCTGATACACTTTTTATTTTGTTATTAAGACACTGTGTTTCGACTTTTGAAATGGTATTCTTAAATCATATGTGAAGTTGGCCTCTGAGAGTCCCCCCCCCACACACACACACGCACGCGCGTGTGTGTGTGTGTGTGTATTATGATACTTACTGCATCAGAAAGAGCGAATAATTTTTAGTGAAATCAAAGGACTAAGGGATGATCAGAATAAGAATACACAGTCCATATTGCATAAATATAACTTCATTTGAAACAACACAATTTGCGGTATTTTTCAACATTGTCACCGTTGCAAATGAGATGTTTGTCACAGCGTGTTGTCAATGAGCTGATACCTCCCAGCGTACTGCAGATGTTGTAAAATATCTAGTCGAACTACAAAATCAGTTTCAAATATGCAACCACCAAGATGCTCCTTAAGAGGACCAAACGGGCCCCCCCCCCCTCTAAAGGGGACCAAGTCAAGGCTGTAGCTATACAGGATGTTTTTCATGCTGCCCTCCAAAATTCCTCAAGACATCCTGCGAGTCGGCATGACGGATGGCACAATCGCTATAGTGACTTTGTGGAAAAATCGTATTCGCATACGTATGAATGTTAATTTTGTTTCAAACGAAGTTATTTCTGCAATATGAGCCGCGTATTCTTAGATTCCGATCATCCGTCATAAATCCCTATTATTGTAAATATATACACGACTTTTATTTTATTTTATGAAATATTAATTCATATTTACAGTATGAATTAATATTTCATTTCAAATACATATACACACTTTTATATCGCCCGGAAACTCAGAATCGTTAGATTTTATTTTTTTAATTTTATTATTATTATTATTATTATTATTTTGAGCCATTCTTTAAAATGAGAACTCAAAAATATAGGCAGTGATTGAAAGTCTCGAATCCGGAACCTCTCATTTCTGAAAAAGAATTGAAATAAAGAAGCGGGTTCACATCTATAAAAGTGCTTATAATCAGTCAAGAACAGTATCAACATCACGAGCAGTTTCTAATTTTGCTTTTCCCCACTCAAAACAAAATTCAGTTTCTGTATTCTCATTTATTAAAATATATGTAAAGGGTTACTTTTTTATGAAAATATACAGCTGAAACCATATTATAGCGAAGAATTAGACTATCAGTAAGTAGAGTGCTATTATGTATAGTAAAACGCCACTGACTGTTTAAAAAATAAAATAAAATAAAATAAAATAAAATAAATAAATAATGTATTCTATTTATGATGTGTACCTCACCTTGTTTGAAAAAAAAAAAAAACGAGAGAGATTTAACAAAACTCTGTTCGAATTAAGCAGTAAATAGTCAATAAATATATTATTTAATTTTTTGATGTTTCTTAAGGTGATATCTTTCCAATACCCATGGGTGTCCGCAGACGGGAGAGAGGGGGGGGGGACGGGGCGCTTTTCCCCCGGGGATCTAGTTGTGAAAAAAAAAAAATTAAATAAAAATTTATTGATGTAATGTCTCCAAGTTTTGCCATCCCCTGGAAAATTTTCTGCGCACGCCCATACCAATACCTAATTATCTTAAATTTGGGGTGTTATCAAAATGATCCCAATTCTCCCCCTCCCCCCAATTCGCTTCTAACAGAACCGGTTAATTAATGGGACCTGTGCGCAGGATCCTTTTCTTTTCTTCCCCCCCCCTCATCTTCTTCTTATATGTTAGGTCCATTAGCCAAGTAATTTGGCATCTTAGAAATCTAATCCGATATGGCATTAATCCTATCTGCAGAATGTTCTGTCACTTGCGTCTGTTCTCTGTCCGTTTGTCTGTCTTAAGGAATGAAGCCATCGAACTCATTTTAAGCTGAAATCAGATTTTTTTCGCTTCCAAGACGGGATTCGAACGGAGATATTTCCAACCTCAGGACTTCATCGACACAGAAGCTCTGTTGTCAGTGAGAAAACTCAACATAGGAACTGTGCACCGCGAAATATTCCAATATTTTCCCTGAAATTACACTTAGCCCACGTGGTTTTAGAATCGGACCATCGATGTGTTGATGCATCGTGCGAAAATCAACGTGGAACAGGAAATGAGGGTGGCTGTGTCTAGTTTTATTCCAAGATGTGAAGACGTGCAGTGAACAATAGGCCCACCCGTCCCACTAATTACGATTTATTTAGGCAATGATTTGATTGTTCAAAATATGTATTTAGTTAATACTTTTTAGATAAATTGTTTGTGAATTTGAAATACGTGTTTCATTTATTTTTTTAACTTAACCAACCTAACTGCGTACTGCAATTGTTAGGTTGGAAAACTCCTGATACACTAAGGCCCTGTGAACCGAAAAAATTTGAGAACCACTGGGATATACTATTCATTGAGATTTTCATAAATTCCAACTGTCATTAAATAACACGTGCGATTGAAAAGTGTAAATGAGGAGGATCCTTTTCAATTAAAAGATAATCACCCGACAAAACACAAGTTCGCTGACAAACAAACACAGTTAAGCGATAAATGACGTCTACTTGCCACGGTATTATGTCTTCATATAATAAAGTGCTTTTGCTTGTTTGAAGATAACGTGTGATGTAATCTCCCATTGCAACAGCAAGTTCTATTTGCGTAGCAAAAGGTCACAGTATTTTGCCGTTAAAAACACGAGGAGCCTAACACAGTGGAAAGTTATGAGCTGGCACTTTCAAACATTCTGAACAAAATGAAATGATTTATTGTGCGCCAAAACGCATTTTTAAATAAAATTTTGTGTTGGCTATCGAATCTTGGTATTTATTGTAACTTGCTATGATGGTTATTCTCCAGATGATTCCTTAAAGAATCTCGCTTTCTTATATAGGAGTCATTTCGACAGTTCTGCACACTGCGCATGCCTGACCAGTTGGGTGATGTAATGGATTCCACTATCACGTCATTTATAAGCTAGATTCTCGTTAAATCGGTTTTCTTTTTCTAGTATTCTAGTTCTGCGAAATAAGAAATTTCGCAAAGTCAGGTCGGCTGTCGCGCCCATTTTGCATGACAGTGCAAGGCCGTATTTTTCATGCGTAGTATCTAAAATTACGGATGACAAGTTCTAATTTTATACAATCCTCACATGAATTTTCCAACTTCGATCTTTTCCCTGCGACAAAAGAACACTTCGCTGAAAACGCTTCACTACCACTGACGAACTGACGAGGTTTTGCTAAAGTAAATCAACTTATCGCACGCATCACAAAAAAGAAAAAAAAAAGGTTTGCTGACGGAAATACAAGACATTACCAAACAGGAGTACAATGTGGAAAACGTCTGTAATAACCCTCGTACATACGGTAGAATATTACGTATAGGCGGTCAGGGAAGCAGGAACAAAGGGCTGAGGATTCTTCTAATAAGAGCGTTTAGTGACTTGCGACGGTAAATGTAGCTTTGAGTCATTAACCTAACTCTTAATGCTTCTCTTATACGGAGATAGACACTTTTTCCCCCCTTCCGAAATATCGTTACCTCTACAAAATTTACAGAAATAATATGCTTGCCTCGTAGCCTTTGTTTTTGAATAATCTATACTCTGGCCGTCCTTCAACAAGTCGTTCAACAGAAAACATCGAAGCAGTTCGTGAGAGTGTTGCTGAGAGTCCAGGAACATCAATTCGGCACCGTGGTCTTGAATTGGGCATTTCGAGAAGCTCTCTATAGCGTATTCTCACGAAAGATTTGCATCTTTATGCATACAAAGTTCAATTGACTCAAGAACTGAAGCCTACTGACCACACACACACAGCGAAGAGAGTTCGTTGAATGGATTATGGAACAACAACAAGTGGATGCTTATTTTTCGAACAAAATCGTCTTCAGCGATGAGGCTCATTTTCATCTTGATGGCTTCGTTAATCGACAAAATTGTCGCATTTGGGGTTCAGAAAATCCACGAGTGATTGTTGAGAAACAAATGCATTCACAACGTGTCACTCTGTGGTGCGAATTTTGGGCTGGAGGCATCATCGGTCCATTCTTCTTCGAAAATGCGGCTGGTAAGGCAATAATAGTTAATGGTGCTCGCTATCGCGACATGATAATCCAGTTTTTTGTGACTAAATTGCAAGATATGGATGTGGACGACATGTGGTTTCAACAAGACGGTGCCACATGCCATACAGCCCGAGAAACAATTCAATTACTGCATGAGTCATTTCCTGGTCGTGTAATTTCCCGTTTTGGTGATCAGAATTGGCCTCCCAGATCATGTGACTTAACGCCGTTGGACTTTTTTCTTTGGTTTTTTTTTTTTTAAGTCTAAGGTTTATGCCAACAAGCCCACGACCACCTACGCCTTGAAGGAGGAAATCGAGCCTGTATCAACGAAATTCAGCCACATTTATGCAAAACGGTCATGGAAAATTTCGACAAAAGAGTGCATATATGCCAGCAAAGCCGTGGAGGCCATTTACCCGATATGCTATTCCATGCATAACCCTATACTGTATACTTTATGAATCAATAAGAAATTACAATTTTTAATTAAAAACCTGTGTTCTCTATCAAAATTACTTCTTGCGTGAATTTTGGGACACCCTGTAAATAACCCCAAGCTTCTTCTTATACAAATGACTTCCTCTCTCATAACATACTCTTATCATCATCGCTGGTACTTCAGACCCATCCACAACCGGTAAAGTATCATTGGGTTCAGAAACCACGTTTTTATTAGGATGACACAGTTAGTTTAACATATATGTAAATCGGATGTGTTTTCTGGCCGATTTGCCCGTCTGCAGGACCCTGCTGCCTCCATAATAAGACCGACAAATTTGCCTACAATTAAAAAGCCCATGTAAAGATTCTTCGAGTCTCCTGGACGGTGTTCGAACTCAGATCTTCTCAACCAAAGACTGTCATCGTTCCATAACTTACATATGTATTCTAAATGGAGGCCTGAAGTGGCTTGAATAAAGTTCCATGTAGTCTATAGAGCAGACTTCCGGAACTGGTAAAAATTAATAAAAAATAAAATAATAATAAAAAAATCCTTAGCTCACTCACGGTGCAATACGTTCATTTACAACCTTTCGTGGGTGATCACAAATTGATAATAATTTCACCCATAATTAACTCTCTGATGCAGATCTTACGATCTTTAATATGGGCAAACCATGATTTTTTAGACACGGTTATTGAAAACAGTTGCTCATAATGGACAAATATAGTTTTCATTTTGTTTTCTCTTTTGGCGTGTTTTCTTATCTTTGTAACATAAAATAAGAGTAATAATTTATTAACTCTGAAACCTTCATTTCGTAAGAAGGGAACTTTCTTCATCTTAACTTTGTCGCTAATCTTGTATCTGTTATCAGTAAGGAGTATAATCAAAATCCTCTTATGGTCTTGGAAACCTTAATACCCATAAATTCACATTGCGGAAGTAAATAGGAAAGGGGATTATGCAGATGACGCAAAATTGAGATTGAACGAAGAGAAAGTGGGGCTACACAGTACACATATTTTGACATTATGAACGTAAAAAAACCGCAGTTGGCAGACGAAAAAAATGTGCAAAATATTGCGTAGAAACGATGCGTGTTTGTTGAAATTTAGTGTCGCGATTAAAAAAAAAATAGTGATATATTCAGGATCTCTGTTAAAATTGGTTGAAATATTTCGGTTTTGGTTTCAGTCCAACCATTTATAGTGGCAAAATTAGACAAAAACAAAATTCTGTCTAGAGTACGTAAGCTAAAAAAGAGATTATAAATACGGTATAATGCTAGACACGCTGATCGGATTTTTACAGAAGTATCGCCATACGATAGTTCTTTGATAACAACACACAATTATAATAAATATCACGATATTCTCGCGAAAAAAAAAAATAGCAATCGAAAATGTAGCTCTGATCAGTATGACATTGTATTGCATATAAACAATTATTATTATTGTTAAAACGAGTTTTTTTTTAATTTATTTTTTATTGGTCTTATTTGTTGACCATATGTTAATAAAAGATATACACAAATTGTCAACAAGTTTCACCAGCTATTCTGTCTGGCTTCTTCAGGACAAGTATGACAGTACAATAACGTTTAGTAGTAAAGAATTCTCCTTTTTTACTAGTAAACGTTATTGTACCGTCATACACTTGCACAGGGGGAACACACGGAATGCTTGCATATGCTCTTCGATGCTCGCACAATGCCAGCTTTGTGATAAGGGGCCTTGTCCTGTTGGAAGAATCACATCCATCGAGACATTGGAACCAAATAGGGCAACACCTGGTCTGAAGCAATCGGAAGAATCAAATGAGAATAAAAGAACCCAGAAATGCCTTTTTTCGACCGGTTCCCGAGTTAGTCGATCTCTGGCACGGGCAAGCAGGTTTTTCCTCCCGGAAACTCGGGTTTTTCGTCCTGTAAACTCAAGAAAATCGACCGTAGAACCCACATTATTTCAGACATTAAATATATTGTGTTAGGGTTAGAGACCACGAGATGGCGGCACATTTGAGCCGTCTCTCTTCACTGCGTACCGCTTAATTAGTGATAGCCTTGGGCCATCTGTCTCTGATTGGGTACCAGTGGAGATTGAACTGCCCACTCAGTCTCCAAAAGTTAGATAGGGCTAAATGGCCTCGCCTACTCCCGTATACGGGAATAAAAAGGCGTTAGCTGATTTTTTTTTTTTAGAAATGCCTGCTGGCCTGAAACAGGCTGATGCAGTGGCAGCTGGTGAAAATTTTAAGTGGGGGTGCTGCATATACAAAATTTTAAAAAAATCTTTTTTCCTAATCAGTAACCAATTTATTAGTAAATAAATTTACATACTAAAAATTGCTTTATTAAAAATATTTCATCCTCACCACGAACACACACCAATAATAAAAGTTTTGTATCTCACAAAATTATATAACCTGCGCAAACATACAATTTATCTGTAGCTCACTGCTCAGAGAGCAATGTCGGATTCACTTGTCACATGCAGTGACAAGTGCAAACGAATATTAGCGAATCTAGCTGCAATTGGCCGAACGCGATTATTCCGACACTGTGTTAGATTGCAGTGCATTTGTTTCGTGTAACGATAATTGAGAAAATATAATTCTTTTCATATTTTCAACAGTGACACGCGTCATAATTCAGCCTTGTATCTATAATAAATAAATAATTATGTTATTTTAACAGAATAAAATAAGATTTACCAAAAATATTTCAACCTCACCACAAACACACACCAATAATAAAAGTTTCGTATCTCACAGAAACAACCGCGCAAGCATACAACTTATCTGTAGCGACACTGCTCGTTGAGCAGTTTCGGATTCACTTGTTACGTGCAGTGACAAGTGCAAACGAATATCGGCAAGTCTAGCGCCACAATTGGCCGAACGTGATAATTCCGACACTGCGTTAGATCGCAGTGCATTTGTTTCGTAATCTAAAGCGGTAATCGAACAATTCCAATTATTAACTATTCAATCAATGTCGAAACATAAGTTGTAACCATTAACATGTTGTATTGCATTTATATAATGTTGAAAGCATCGTTATTATTTATAAACATAAATAACATTAATTTTTTTTTAAATTTTTTCCTTGGGGGTGCTGCAGTGTCGCAGTGCTTGTGTACAAGCCGCCACTGGGCTGGTGGTTATCTTTTGGCTCATCAGTGTATAACCTTAGTTGCATCAACCTTAATTCTAAATAAACTAATCCAATCTTTATAG
Organism: Typopeltis vanoorti; assembly: GCF_054136105.1. Lineage (NCBI taxonomy): Eukaryota > Metazoa > Arthropoda > Arachnida > Uropygi > Thelyphonidae > Typopeltis > Typopeltis vanoorti. Next base: position 107,250,647 of record NC_143568.1, on the reverse strand, counting down.
AATCAACAGACATATTGGAACTGAATATCTAGAAAAATCGTTTTTGTTTTCTTGCAGAATAATTAGCATCGCAAGAGAGAGAGAGAGAGAGAGAGAGAATTATACTATGAGTGATGATTCTTCCTGATTCACCACTAGTTGTAATTTATTACTGATAGTACTCGTCCGTAGGTCTTACCAATCATTTACAACTCTAAACTCAGTTTTTTCTTGATTAACGTGGGGCTCGACTACCAAACTGTTTTCAAAAAAAAAAAAAAAAAAGTCAGTCAAGCTGAAAAAGTTCTACTTTCTCCCTTTTGGGAAGAAATAAGACAGACAATTCTTTTTAAACATTATTGAACAGCTTAAGTCTTAAAAACATTTGTGGTGAGTTAGAAAGGAATTGGCCGAACGTGATAATCCCAATACTGCATTAGATCGCAGTGCATTTGTTTCTTTTGCATTTTGCATCACAGGGTCCTCGAGAGTTCAGGGCTATGTTGACTCTCTATTACTCCATGTTAATCTGGGTTTGGAAACTTCACCCACTCAATAGTGTATTTATGTAGGCTTCTATAGAGGCCAAATACCTATTATTTTTATTTTAAATGGTACATTAATTTTTAAAAAATGTAAACAAGCTCAGTGGAAGTGGTTTGCACTCCTCATTACTAAACCGCCCGAAAACAGACTTAAGTTCAATGGTCGCCGCCTAGAAGAACTTTTTCTAAGCCTCTTATCGCCCAGTTCCCGAGTTAGTCAATCTCTTTCACGAGTAAGCGCGTTTTTTCTCTCTGAAACTCGGGATTTTCGCCCGGTAAACTCGAGCAAAACCAACCGTAGAACCCACACTATTTCATACATTAAAATTATTGTGTTAGGGTTAAGGATCACCAGATGGTGGCACTTGTTAAACTTCTCTTCACTGCTGGCCGCTTAAATTAGTGATAGCCTTGGGCCGGCTATCTCTGATTGGCTACTAATGGAGACAGAACTGCCCACTCAGTCTCCAGAAGTTAGACAGGGCTAAAACGGCCTAGCCCTATATTGGAATAAAAAGCGCTAGCTGTTTTTTTTTTGTTGATAATTTATTTTCTATAATACATTATAAGAAAAAGCAGGATGTTTCTCAACTTGACTTTCTTCCAGTTTTTCTTTAGAAAAAAAATAATTATCTTATTATAGATTTCTTAGTACTGAGGTGAAGAAAAATGAGTACTGCAGGTGTTGTAAAAGTTGGGTTTTTACAACTCACAGAAATAAATACTGTTTAGGATTGGGGCCATCATTTTTCATTTAACAGAAGTGCACTGAAGCGTAAAGATGAAAAAAGGAGGGAGGAGGGCTGTCTGATTTCCAAAACATGAAAACTGAAGCAACGCTGTCTATTCTTCTGGTGATTGAAAACTCTTCGGAGGATATATCTGTTTTTGAAATTCAGAAATAACGTTTTCTATTGAATATTATGTCTAACGAAATAAAAAGAAATCTTATATTATCCCAGAAAGGAGATAAATGGAGCTCTTTAGCCTTAACTAACTTTTGGAAAATGAAGTGCAGCACGTCTCCATCTTTAGTTGTCACCGAAAGTTGGGTCAAACTTATCGATTATTTTAAAAACATCAGGAAAGAAAGTGATACTGCCATTTTGTGACCTAATCTCCACCTCGTATTATTGTCTGAAATAATGAAGAGATTCTGGAGAAAGCTTTTTTCCCCCTGCTTTGTGTGTGAGCGCACATAATTTATTCCGGTATTTGGTGGATGTGAATCTGTCAGATTTAAGGTGACCAAGGGTGTACTTCAGGATCCCGTCCTTGGGCTATCGTTGTTCGATGTATATATTAATGACATCAGGCAGGGTATAACATCAGATGTGCAATTGTTTGCCGATGATGCGAAGATAGGCAGGGCAATCAGAGATGCTACTGATATCCAGCACTTGCAAAATGATTTGAATAAGCCAGAAATTTGAGCAAACGAAAATGGCTGTCAGTTTAATGCTAGTAAGTGTAAAGTTATGCACTTCGGTGTGATGAGATTTCTAGTGGCATTTTATATTAGCGGGGTTATGCTACAAGAAACTGCTCAGGCAAGAGATCTTGGCGTAATGCTGGGCATAGGAATTTGAAGGTCAAAGGTCACAACTCAGAGGATAATTCCGATGTTGAAGTGAACCTTGACATGTAAGGATAAGGAAGTCATTTTGCCTCTTTATAAGGCCTTGATAAGACCACACCTGGATTATTGTGCGCAAATTTGGTCTCCCAGGTTCCAAGAAGATAAAGAAGCTGTGGAAAGGGTGCAAAGAAGAATTACAAAGATTATATCTGGGTTATGAGATTTCGATTTTTAGGACAGATCGGGAGTATGTGAATTGGACTCTAATTAACTGGAGAAAGAGGGATGATATGATAGAGATCTATAAACTTCTGAATGGGTGTTATAGGATATCATCAGATGAGAATTTTCGTTATATAGAAGATGGGTAGAGAACAGGGGGACATCCATGGAAGTTAAGTTTGTTTCCAATCAAGAGAGGGATAAGAACTAGATTTTTCTCCTACAGAGCATTGAGTGAGTGGAATAGCTTACCTTTAGGGGTAGTGAGTGCATCTAGTGTGATGCAAAAATATTAAAAGAGACCAGGAGGTCTCTCTCTTAATATATATTTTTTAATTCAATGATTTTTATTATGATTGCATATTATGCATTTGCAAAATATGTTGTTCTACGTTTTTGTCTCTTTTTTTTAACAATGAATTTCATTCAAATTTTCTATTTTTTGTATAATGTGTTAATAATAGTTACTATGGATGGTAATTTATAGTTTGCAATTGCATAAGGTTACATTTTTAACAGCATTGATAGTATAACAATAAGTTATATATATTTTACATTTTTTTTTGCTTTTAATGTATATAAGCGCTTAACTACGGCACTTAAATGTAATAAATATATACTGTATATATTTTTTCTTTCTGTTGATCTTGGTTGAGATGTAATTTCATCAATGTCTCAGCTTACATCCTCGAAGCTTTTTAATAAGCTTATCTGAGGATGACACCGATTAGATATTTTTGATTGATTTGATTGCTGTGTTGGAAGTAGGCTGATGTTTGGGAGGTCAAATGAATGATGTGAAAGGTCTGATCAAAGTGAATTGCCGGAATGTTCTGACATTATTGCATCTCTTGGTGGTTCACATTCATTTTTATTGTGGTCTTCTTTTTGAACTAATTAGGAGACTTTTTTTTTCACTGTGGCATCCTTTCTATGTCTTCTGAGCTTTTAATTTGTATCGGTTTGGAAGTTTGTGACTTCCTAAAGACTATCTTGGCATCTTTGATCCACAAAAATTGGTAATTTTTATCTGTTTTTGCTTTTTTTGCTTTTTTTTAATATTTAACACCATTCTGTTTTTGCTTTTTTTGAATATTTAACTTTCAACTAGATTCTGGTTGAATGGTGTTAAATATTCAGATAGGAAGATTGGTGTGTTGTCTTGCAATGCGTTCAACAGAAAAATTTCATCCCCCTTCTTAGCGGCATTCATTCTCAGCTTCCAAGGATGCCCTCTTGTCCTTCCCCCACCTTCCATAAATTGAAAAATTCCATCAATTGAAATCCTGTATGATCGTTCAGAAGTTTGTAAGTCTCAATCGTATCACTCCTCTTTCTCCTGTTTGCTAGTGTCTGCAGTCTACAAATTCTCAGTCTGTCTTCATAATTAGTATTCCACAATCCTGATATCTTTTAACAATCTCCTTTGTACTCTCTCCAATATATCAGAATCAAAACGGAAACCAGACTTGCACACAGTCTAAGGGAGATAGCATGAATTGCTTATGAATTTCAGGTTTTTCTAACAGTTTGATCCCATCATACCACTCGTATTCAGCATGGTACTGACTTAAAGTATGCTTAATAAGAATGGTTTAGTCCTGTGTGGGTGGGCGTGCGTGCGTGCGCGCGCACGCTTGAGCGCAATGCATTCATAAGACTGGAGCTATCCATCACTTAATTCATTTGCCATTCGAGGAAACATCAAGAAGTGATCAGAATGAGTGCTTTGTGCAATGGATTCTTGCTTTTCTGCTTATGATCAAGCAATGTTTCTACCGAATTTGAATTTTGAAATAATAGTTAACTAAAACTCATGGCAAGCATCTCTGACACAGAAGAAGATATATATACAGGGTGTTCGGGATAAATTTGACAGTTTCGTAAGGAAAAAGAAAATCTTCTTTGTATCTATTAAATTTAATGAATTGACAAAAAAACATTACAGGCAGAGTTAATTACAATACTATCAACAAGATTTACTCAAAATAACCACCATTAGCATCGATCACAGCTTCAATTCTGCTTCGGAACCTCGAACAAGCTGATGCTACAGTCTCCCTGGGAAGGGCCGCAAAAACTGTTTTAATTTTATCCATTAACTGGGCTTTTGTATTACTGGAAGTGCGATTGGTGTCTTTTTCAACTGCGCCCCATACAAAATAATCCATGGGGTTAAGGTCTGGGGAGTTTGGAGGCCAAACATTTGGACTGGTGAAGTCGTAGAAATTTTCAGACAACCATTTTTGACTTTTCCCAGAGGTGTGGCAAGGGGCCGAATCCTGCTGCCATACATACGGCTGTACCATTGGCTACCCTTGTTATCCAGGGCTTGACTACAGTTAGCAACTCCACGAACAAAGCCCGAATTCCAATGCCAGGGTTCTTCAACACCTGTTCCTGCAGATTTGCGAGGAATTCTGCTGTACGAACGCAATCAGATCGTCTGCTAGGGATCTTTCTTCTTGCTACATCCTCGTAGTCACCATTGCAAGTCTCTAGTTCATGCTTGATTGTTTTTACTGTATTCAGGGAGCATTGGGCAGCAGTCGTAATATCCTTATTTTGATGGCGGGCACGAATCATCATGATACAAGTTATTCTCTTCCATGATTCAGGTGGGTTCCAGCTATCCATCCTTTCTGACATCTTGTATATGAATGAAGAAGGGTCCAAACTTTTAAATGAAGAGAAGTGTGTGTTAATACATGTAACTTACGGAAAAATATAATTAATTATAAATATGTCAAATTTATCCCGAACACCCTGTATATATATACAACAGATGACCAACAACAAGGTGGTACCAGAGATTTCACTTCTTGAATCAATATATTTTGGGACAGTAAGGCAAGTGAAACATAATCCCAGGCAATTTAGAAAGATTGGAAGCTTTCACAAGTACCTGAAAGCAATTTTCTTTTCACTCAACTTATCAGAGAGGCACTGACCAATTGTATAAGCGAATCAGAGTATTCGCACAAACGAATGACGTATCGTGGCATTCAAGAAATACTGTATATCAGCATTTAAATTAAAATCCATAAAACTGGTATTAAAATTTCTTATTGTGCATTTATAAAAATATGTGCTGTTTTACTGTTAAAATAGGAATTTTGTTTTCAAGATGATTTAGTTTTATTAAAAAGAGAGCTAAATCATCTTGGTCCAGAATTCCTATTGTTAATTCTGAGTACAGATATATTCACTTCTTTTTACATTAGTCCTAACCACATTCACTAGGCCACTAATATATAGCAAGTCTTTGTCATTGTATTGACTATCCTCTGTAATGCGCCTAGTAAAAGGGCCGAAATATGCGTGAAATGTTTTTGGAACAATATGCACAACTGCCAAAAGCAGCTGTGCATATTGTTCCAAAAACATTTGCGCCAAAATACCGTAGAAATTTATTATATCATAATTTTAAGTAAACGAAAGGAACTTCATTTAAATGACCAATTTGAAAACATAAACATAGTTTTACAGCAAGTTTGATGATCCAGATTACTTTAAATATGCATTTGAAATCTTGAGCACAGCACCACCTTCCATGATAAGAAAACATACTTTGGAGTAGGTACACGAAGTCATCCGAGAAAGCCACATAAAAGTGTGACCAAGAGTGTAAGGGGAGGTTTTTTTTGTGGGAACAATCTTGAGTAAAAGCAGGAGCCTCTGCAGCTCAGTTGGTTTCGACAACACCCTTTGGTTGGAAAGAGCCAGGTTCGAATGTCGTCTAGTACACAAATAACTTTTCCGCTAACTCACCGCTATCAGGAGCTTTTCCGATAGCTTAACCGCTATCAGGAGCCTTTCAATTGAAGGTGAGTTAGCCAGTCTCATACGAGGGTGGGATGTTCCCCCCCCCTGAAAATTAGAGTTTTTATCCCACAATCTCGCAATTCACAAAGTAACTTATAGTTTTTAACTTATATTTTTATTTTAACTTCTAGAATAAGGCGGTTAGACCATAGGTCTAACCACCTTATTCTAGAATTATGGTTACAAAATCCAAGGATACTTAGAAGTTTGAGAGTGCCTATTAGAACCGATGATGATAATGGTAAGCAAGCAAATGTATTGTCTGAAGATGTGATAGAATATCATTATTTTCTACATGTGTACCAATAAACGAACGCATGGATTGCATGATGAGTGACTTTCTACTATGGGCAAAATTTCCCACCATAGTATGCGAATAATAATTTTCGAGAACAAAATAAATATAAAAAAATTAGCTAATGACTTTTATTCTGGGGAATAGGTAAGACCTTTTAATCTTACCCAACTTTTGGAGACTGAAAGAGCAGTTCAGTCTCCACCGGTAGCCGATCAGAGATAGCGGGCCCAAAACTGTCACTAATTATAAGCAGCATCCGATGAAGAGACGGGAAAACAAGTGCTGCCATCTCCTGATACCTTTTTTTTTATGTTGTGCCCATACACAAGAGAGTTTGACCTATAATACATTAGTACCATCTATGGATAGTGGGTTGGGAGAGGAGAAACTTGTTTACATTTGATTTAAATGACTATAAATTATATTTCTTGTGAAAAACAGCAGGTGAGAGACTATTCCACATTGCAGCAGTTGCAGAGATGAAGGAGGAGGAATAGAAACTTGTTATGTTTGTTTCTAGGTGTACTGTGAAGGGATGTTGAGCAGCAGCTGCATGTGTTCCAACAAGCTTAGTACTGAGTGGAGGAATTATTGATGTTATTTCAGATACCAAACCATCACTGGATATGCTATTGCCTGAAATAGTGTGGGTTCTATGGTCGATTTTCTTGAGTTTACGGGACGAAAAACTGGCTTGCGCTTTCCCCTGCCACAGGTCGATTAACTCGAGAACAGTGAAAAAAAGGCTTAGAAAAAGTTCCTCCAGACAGCGACTGGACTTGGGCTTAAGTCTATCTTTAGACGGCCTAGCACAGTGGTTGCAAACGTCACTTCCACTGAGATCGTTTAATTAGACCAATAGGACATATATACATAGTAAATAATATTTAGAATATATACAGCTCCTTTTACCCTCAGGGTTTTACTATTTGTTATAATTATGTAATGTGAAACTGCTTCTCGCAATTCTGTAGTCCTACAAACTGTAGTGGTTTATATATAAGTTCATTTAGGCTTTAGTCTGATCAATTTTTTTAGAATTATTTTATATTTAAGACATTTCTTATTACATTTGTAACATATTCTTATTTTCTTAATTATATTCGGGTTTGTACACTTCTTCCATTTGTTTTACAATTATTCACAATATAAATTGTGAATCCGTTTAGTACACTTTTATTTATTTGCATGAGGAGTTCCTAACGTTCACTTTCAGAAATTGTGATTTTGATTATTGTGTTTCTGGTTCTTTACAAACGTGCCATCCAACAGTATGCCTTTTGCAACAACCTATATTTGGTCAGCAAACGTGTATGATGCACTTTGAAGAAAACCCTTTTGTAGAATGGGCTTATTGAAAGTCGAAATCCATTGTTTAAAACTGGTCTTAGAATGGTCCCAAACCCAATCTTCTTTGTTCTCGGTGCTGGGGTATTGGGAAAGTGGATCTAGGAAAACTTTACATATTGTTCGTGATTTGTTTATTACCTAACCTAACCTCTCTATACTGTAATTTTCTCCTGCAAACCGGCATCCCTCAGCCATTTCAATGAACATTCTAGGTAGCTTTTGTTTAATCGAAGTAAGAGAGCCGATGACTCTGTCAGGAAGGCATTTCTGTATAAAGGCAATTCGATATAAGTGGTATGACTTATTATGGGATTTTGCTGCAATTTTGGCTCTGGTTATCAATGTTTTCAGGTATTTATTGACCAGACAACAATTACCTCCGTAATTGGTTCAATGCAATTAATTGTAGGATAACTTTGAATACTTTAATTTATCAATTAATGTAATGTGTAGCTCAGTAGAAGTGGCGTTTGCACTCTACAGCACTTGGCCGCACGAAGAAAGGATTTGGTGGTTCATCTCTGGCATGGGCTAGCGGGTTTTTTCTTCCGGAAACTCGGGTTTTTCGTCCCGTAAACTCAAGAAAATCGACCGTAGAACCCACATTATTTTCAGACATTAAAAATATTGTGTTAAGGTTAGAGACCACGAGATGGCGGCACTAGCTCTCCGCCTTCACTGCGTACCAATGAATCAGTGATAGCCTTGAGCCAGCTCTCTCTCTCTGATTGGCTACCAGTGGAGATTGAACTGCCCACTCAGTCTTCAAAAGTTAGTAGGGTAAACGGCCTCGCCTACTCCCTATACGGGAACAACATAGGAGTTAGCTGATTTTTTTTTTTATATAATTTTAAATATGGAAAGCATAAAGGTCAAATGAACAATAGCTATGCTTCACGCGCGCAGTTTATGTGAGAAGCACAGGGTGCTTCTTGGTGAGATTAGATTATCATTGGCAAATACTAGAGTGAGACACGGATAATTTGAATTTTGGTAAAATTTTTAAATGCAGCCATATAATACGTACAGAAATCAGAAAAAGTAATCGCTTGGGAAATTATTATTTTTCCGGACTGAACCAAAGAAAGGCTGAAATAACTCGGTTTACTTATTTATACACAAGTTCCAATCTCATTCGACTGTAATCATAGTCATACGATCCGCGAAAGATCTAGAAGAAAAAAAGAGACATTCGTCAACACTGTTTCCCATTGTAAATATGGGCAAAAAAGTTATAAATTATTTATAGAAAATTATATATTAAAAACTTGTCTATATTGGTATCCTAAACACGTCAGGTTCACACTTCACGCACGCAAAACAGATGAAACTAACTAAAAAACAACAACAACTCATGACAAATGACAACAGTCCATTGGATTGGTACAGAAATATACAATTAGTATAGAGGTGCAGGCGCAAACTTGACTTGTCTGTTTGCTTACTTAGAAAAAAGGATTAAAACCTAGCTTATAATTGCTTGGTATCTTTAACATAGTGTGTATATATATATATATATATATATATATATATATATATATATATATATATATATTAGGATAACCAAGCAATTTTATATGCTTGGTTATTTTAGCTCCTAATCCCAAGTGTGCAAACAATTAAGTTTGCGCCTGAAACAAAGTTCAAGTCTAAAGATGGTACAACACCAGGGCAACTCATTGTAAAGGTGGTTAAAGCTTTGATCACTATTCTTAGTATTTTCCCATAATGTAAAGCACATCTCACTAGAAGATGTATACTGCAATGCATTATGGGTGGGGTCACTACCCAGACCGGTTTCGACCTTTTTTGAGGTCTCCTCAGTGAGTAGCTAGACCCTAAATACCAAGGTTTTAGTAATACAAAGCCTTATCAACTTTACCTATATAAGTTGCAACAAGGTGTATTAAGTTTTAATAAAAATCTCTGGAGGAGATATTGATGGGAATAAATTTTTAACTTGGGTATATTGTATATTAGGATAACCAAGCAATTTTATATGCTTGGTTATTTTAGCTCCTAATCCCAAGTGTGCAAACAATTAAGTTTGCGCCTGAAACAAAGTTCAAGTCTAAAGATGGTACAACACCAGGGCAACTCATTGTAAAGGTGGTTAAAGCTTTGATCACTATTCTTAGTATTTTCCCATAATGTAAAGCACATCTCACTAGAAGATGTATACTGCAATGCATTATGGGTGGGGTCACTACCCAGACCGGTTTCATATCTCCTCCAGAGATTTTTATTAAAACTTAATACACCTTGTTGCAACTTATATAGGTAAAGTTGATAAGGCTTTGTATTACTAAAACCTTGGTATTTAGGGTCTAGCTACTCACTGAGGAGACCTCAAAAAAGGTCGAAACCGGTCTGGGTAGTGACCCCACCCATAATGCATTGCAGTATACATCTTCTAGTGAGATGTGCTTTACATTATGGGAAAATACTAAGAATAGTGATCAAAGCTTTAACCACCTTTACAATGAGTTGCCCTGGTGTTGTACCATCTTTAGACTTGAACTTTGTTTCAGGCGCAAACTTAATTGTTTGCACACTTGGGATTAGGAGCTAAAATAACCAAGCATATAAAATTGCTTGGTTATCCTAATATACAATATACCCAAGTTAAAAATTTATTCCCATATATATATATATATATATATATATATTCACACATACACACACATAATAATCATAATATACAACTTTTAGCATGGACGTTATTGTTATTATTACGTGGCGCCTCCAAGGAGTTCAAAGACTCATCAAGGGAGGGCATCTACTCTACAAGTCTCTGCCACCATCACTTAACCTACCAAATACAAGGAACCTTCGTCTTTTTGCGAATTTGTCTGTAAATTGCGTGTGTACTGAAGAATGATTTGTCTGTATCCGGGATGAAAAACCTGAGTTTCCGGGAGGGAAAAACCTGCTACCTCTATGAGATTGCCTAACTCGCCTTCAATCGATAACAACCCATATAAAGAGTCTTCTTCACGACGAGAATCAAACTTAGGTCTTTTTCAATCGAAGGATGCAACGTTCCGTCGTTCTTCCAATTGTGCTGCGGAAATTGTTTTATATTCACTATTTAAAAGACGACGCTTGATGGATCACGTGCATTCGCCTTTTAATGAAAGATTTAATTTTGGTTTAGTCAGACAGAGAGCGAGTTCGAGACGGTGCGTATAGTCTCGAACCATATGTTCTTGACCTCCGCTAAGGCTACCTCTGATTGATGACACGACTGCTTTCAATTGCGTAGTTGAATGCAATCGTGTTCAACCACGAAGAGTTTTGCTAAATTTCATTCATCTCATTAAACTTTGTTTTTACTGGTCTGGTTGGCCAAGTGGTTAGTGTATCTGTTAGCCTGCCAAAAGATTGCGGACTTGAATCCAGCCATGGGCATTGACATTTGTGATTGTCTGTAGAAATGGTGCCCTCCCTGATGAGTCTTTGAACTCCCGGAAGGTGTCATGTGATAATAATATACTCTCTTCTCAGTATTTCATATTTGTGTTGATTTTTCAATAACTAATTCCGCAATCGGTGCGTAAAATTAAAAAAAAAATAAAAAATAAAAAATAAATTAGCTAACGCCTTTTTATTCCCGTATACGGGAGTAGGCGAGGCCATTTAGCCCTATCTAACTTTTTGGAGACTGAGTGGGCAGTTCAATCTCCACTGGTACCAATCGGAGATAGATGGCCCAAGGCTATCACTAATTAAGCGGTACACAATGAAGAGAGACGGCTCAAATGTGCCGTCATCTCGTGGTCCCTAACCCTAACACAATATATTTAATGTCTGAAAATAATGTGGGTTCTACGGTCGATTTTCTTGAGTTTACGGGACGAAAAACCCGAGTTTCCGGGAGGAAAAACCCACTTGCCCGTGCCAGAGATCGACTAACTCGGGAACCGGTCGAAAAAAGGCTTAGAAAAATTTCCTCTAGTCGGCGACTAGATTTGAACCACCAAACCCTTTCTTCGTGCGGTCAAGCGCTGTAGAGTGCAAACGCCACTTCTACTGAGCTACACAGGCTCTCCGCGTAAAATTAGTATTATTAAAAAATTCTAAAAGGCTTCACCGAAACTACTTAAAGAAAGGATAATACATAATATCCATTATTATTTTTGTAGCTAAATGGCAAAATAGTACTTGTTTTTTAAAAGGCGTGTATCACAGATACCATAAACAGAAACAAAATAACAAAACACCAATGGCAGCAAGTAGGTCTCATCTCAGAATTCGAAGAGCAACTCAAATCATAGAAATAAAGGACCCACCATAAATTAAAAAAAGAAGCATAAAACACACATATACACGATAAAATAAATATACATAAGCAAAAGAAAAGCCTATTGTAAACTTTTTCATTAAGCTGTATAACCATTTGTACATTAATTGCTTTATGCTATGATTAGTTGTAGGTCTGTGCATAATATTTGTCAATTATAGAGGTTGTAGTTTAGTTTTATGTATCAAAAAATGTCAATGACAGTTTATATAGCGGAAGAACTTGATGACATTTTGCTGATCCGGTGGGTAACTCAAATATCTGCCAAAATGTAACCCTCTCCTTCTATGTTAAAACAAATACTACATATGTATAGACATTTCCAATCTGAAAATGGTAATAATGAAGCAATAAATCATGTAATGATATGCAAAAACAAGTTTTAGTAATTATATGTTAGGAATATTTATGATATGTAAAATAACTACATGTGTATGTATAAATATGGTATATGTCAATAGCGCTTAACACTTCATGATAACTTAATAATGTATAATCCAGACTATATCTGTATAATCCAAACTATATGTATAATGTACAATCCAAAATGTACATTATACTGTAAATATATAATGTACAATCCAAAATGTACATTATACTGTAAATATATAATGTACAATCCAAAATGTTTACAGTCCAAATGTAAAAGTGTCAAGTCAAACATAACAAAGGGCTATAAAGAAGTGTCTCCGAAAGAATAATTATATGTATTATAAGTAAAACAGTCATATGCATAGAAGACGTATTATATGTAAAATAGTAATAGGTGTATATGTGCGTATATGTACATACATGTATCAATATGTATATTTATATATGAATATTGTCAGATTAGTTAACAATATAAAATCCATTGTTGTATATTTTAAAACAAACCTTACATAGGTTTAAGGAAATGTGTCTCTTATAGGAATTTCATTATAAAAAGGAAATATGAATTATGGAAATAGAAATGTGATGACTGGTAACTTAAATTCATAATACAGAATTCCATGGATAGTAAAGTTATGTTACATTAAAAGAAAAATACTGCTCAACTCATGTAGAAAGGACTGTAGGAAGAAGCAGACACTGAGCAGATTATTGATGTTAAAAATAAGGAAAAATAAATTGTACATAATATATATTATTAAGATCAAGAAATGTAAATCAAAATGCCAATTAGAATAAGCATTGTATGTACAAATGTATATATATTTATTTGGATTGTACGTAGATGCTTTATGGTTAATAAAATATAGCTTAGTGGATGTGGCGTTTCTACTCCCACGGTGCTTAACTGCACGAAGGAAGACTTCTTGGTTTCGAATCTAGTCGGCGACTAGAAGAAATTTTTCTAAGTCTTTTTTCGACCGGTTCCCGAGTTAGTCGATCACGGATAAGCGGGTTTTTTCTCCCGGAAACTCGGATTTTTCGTCCTGTAAACTCAAAAAAATCGACCGCAGAACCCACATTGTTTCAGACATTAGATACGAGTGTTAGGGTTAGGGACCACGAGATGGCGGCACTTGTTGCACCGTCTCTCTTCACTGGGTGCCATTTAATTAGTGATAGCCTTGGGCTAGCTATCTCTGTTGGGGTACCAGTGGGGATTGAACTGTCCACTCAGTCTCGAAAAGTTAGATAGGGCTAAAAACGGCGTCGCCTACTCCCTGTATATACGGGAATAAAAAAGCGTTAGCTGATTTTTTTTTATTTTATAATTTTTCGGTTGTTAAAATAAGAATTATAATGTTTCCAAGTATTTTAAAAGCTAATATTCACGAGCGCAAACACGATATTTTTTAAAAAATTAATCCGCTAACGCCTTTTATTCTCCCAATTATAAGTATTTAATTTACAGTTTTTTTTTTTTTTTAACCAATTATTAGGCGGTCGTTTTGAAAGCTATTTGATGGTCGATGGTTTGTCGTCATCCGGTGAAGGTTGTGATGATGACAGTAATCATAAGAATAAAGTTCTTTATTTCATTAAAATATCGTCCTCTGTCGGTGGGAAATAGAAATCGTTATCAAATACGTGTGTCTAGGATTTGAGTGCTGATCGTAGATGTTAAGTGATCGGTACAAGGAGCTGCGTAATTGCAATGGCTACGAAAAAAGTTAAATTACACGCGCCCGCTTTGCAAGATGTGGCTGCAGGTTTGTAGTCGAATCTAGTTATACGCTGTAGGCATACTTACCGGTGTTAATAATTATTAAATTACCATACTATAGTAATTATTCGTGGGGAAATTTCCATCCAACTGGTTGGCAGGTACCTCTGTTTGCTCGTAGTCCTGATGCGCTAAGGGCAAGAATGTTCGGCCACAACGATGGAGTAGCTATTTTACGTAGACGTTGTACCTTCCCATTCCCTTTTTACGCATATGGCCATTGAACAGTATTCACTCAAGTATATTCTTTCTTGAGGAGGAAGAAGAATAGTTGCTAATAATTTTTGGCGGATACACTCATTGCCATCTTCAAGCTGTATCATTAGCGCCCAATTTTTTATTTATTTATTTTCTTTTATGTTTTAAATCACTACGATGTTAAAAAGGAACGTGATGATAGGATTTGGTATAATTTATGCTGAACATTTTCACTTTTGGGGACAGTCAATTTGGAGGTGTTCAGGGTTACGGCAGTGATAACGACTATTTTGTGGAGGGGGGGTTGAGAAATACTTGTTTTTTTATCGTTTTATTTTATTAATGTATTTCAGTTTTTCTCACCAGTAACAATTATTTCTAATGTTTAATTTCTTGGAAAAAGGTGGGAGGATTGACACCCCCCCATCCCCAACAACACACACACACCATAACCCTTTGAAAATAAAAATGACCCTCTGGATACACTTATCAAACAATAGTAAGTGTATCCAGAAGAATGCACTAGCATTTTCTGGGAACCAAATAATCCATCACTAACAGAACTACCTTTGATCCATTTGTTTTACCAAGCACAGTTGCTACGCCCCCCCCCCCATCTTTCCCAGTAGTTATAGAAGGAACAGCTGGAATCTCAATTTTCTGAATACTTCAGCATTTTTTTTTTAATGAATAAGAAGGGGGAAAATTGCATCAACTAGTTTTTTTTTTTTTTTTTAATTAATGGTTTACTTAGACTAAATTGCTATGTGAATAACAAAAAAAATTAAATAGTATTTAATTTTTTTTAATTCCAAGAAGAATAAGTGCTGCAATACTGAGTCATTTAAAGATAATTTATTAGTAGTATGTGATGCCTTTTGTTGAGTTCAAGAACTCATAGTAGGGGTTCTTGGACTCAGATGGAAGATCTCACTACATATACTACATAGTGATCATATAGGGTCTTGACTTGGGAGGTGGCTAAAGGTGTGGATTTTACAATTAAGACGGGGTACATGTGGAATTATCAGGCTGGTAAATATGGACAAGCTTAGGAGATTGATTGGTTCAGTGCCATGACATGTACAACTGCAAGGGCTAGAAGTTGATAGTGCATGGGAGGCAGTAAAGAAGTGTTTGCATGAAGCAATGGCTGACTGTATACCTAGAGTCCGAATAATAAATCAAGTAAGGGTTAAATGGATGAATAACACCATTAAGCTTGAGCTGCAAAAAAAGAAACTATGGAGGGAATTCAAGGCAAAAGGTGACCTGCAGGCACATGTACAGTATAAAGCACAGGCCAGAAGGGTAACGAGTGTGGTAAGAAAAGCAAAAAAGGATTATGAAAGAACATTGGCCATGGACTAAAGAGAATCCTAAACAGTTTTTTTGATATGTTGCAAGTAAAAGAAAAAATGTATATGGCAGAATGATTTTAAAGAATGTTGATGGTAGGGAGGTAACCGAATCAGCTGATGTAGTTGAATTACTGAGCAAGCACTTTGCAAGAATATATCTTCCAGGTGGTGACATTGCAGAAATGAATGAATGAATGAATGAACCAATAGATTATATGGGAATTGTGGTGAATGAAGTGGAGGTGAGTAGTCTATTGCAAAACCTCAATGTCAATACGTCTGTGGGATTGGATGGTATACCAGTTTGTGTTTTACGTGAAGCGGCTAAAGAATTGTCAGTACCCTTGACCATTTATTTGAGTCTTGGGTCTGGGTTACTCCCAAGGGGGTGGAAAGAGGGGAAAATATTTCCACTGCATAAAGGAGGTTCCAAGACTGCTGTTGTAAATTACCGATCGATTAGCATATCAGGAATCATTGTCAAGGTCTTGGAGAAATTAGTCGAGAAGAATACAGGACTGGATAGATGAAAATGGGATACTGTATGGGGGACAACATGGTTTTGTGAAGGGTAGATCATGCCTCAGTAACTTGCTCACGTTTTATAACACAGTGACGACTGAACTGGATAAGGGTAATGGGTTTACAGTGATTCTACTGGACCTTGCCAAGGCCTTTGACAGGATACCAGATGTTACTCTAATCAGTAAACTGGAGCACGTGGGGATGGATATTGGGTTGGTGAGATAATTAGGAGGGTGGTTGATGGAGAGATTCCAGAGAGTGGTTTATTCAGGAGTGGAGTCCAAAAGACGGCTTGTGACTGGTGGTGTGCCGCAGGGTTCTTTTCTTGGACCACTACTTTTCAATTTGTTCATCAATGATATAGGAAAGGATCTGAGAGGAAGTGTTCACTTGTTTGCTGATGATGCAAAGTGGGGGTAGAGCAATTGTGAGTGCACAGGATGTCAAAATTTTGCAGGATGATTTGGATAGTTTGGGGGACTGGGCTAGGGAAAATGGATGTCAATTTAATGTGGCAAAGTGTAAGGTTATGCATTTTGGAGTGAAATGATTAGCAGCAGTATATTACATTAGTGGAACTGTACTCTAGGAGATTGATGAGGCCAGGGATTTGGAAGTGTTGGCGGATAGGGAGTTGAAGTTTAGGGGGCACATTGCAAAAGTGGCCAAAACAGCTCATCAAATCACTTGGTTGCTGAAAAATACTGTAACAAGCAGAGACAAACAAGTTATTGTTCCTCTATATCGAGAATTGATAAGACCCCATCTAGACTACTGTGTCCACATATGGGCGCCAGGGTTTCTTCTTGATGGGGAAGAGGTGGAGAGGATCCAGAGATGAGTGACCAAGATGACACAGGTCTGTGGAATGAACCTTATGAGAACAGGTTGAAGATTTGTGGGTTGCAAAAATTGGTTGATTGTCGGAAAAGGGGTGATATGATTGATACATTCAAATTACTGAAGGGTTTCTATAGGATTAATCCAGAAGATATTTTTGAGAATAGGATTGGTGGTGGGAGGACTAGGGGCCATACATGGAAGCTGGGCAAGAGTGTGGTTAGCAGGGGTGTTAGAGCTAGGTTTTTTACTTGGAGAGTGATGAATGAGTGGAATAAGCTGCCAGAGTCTGTTGTGGGTGCTCTGACCGTGAATGAGTTCAAGGCGAGGTATGATAGATATGTGTGAATGTCGAATAGTTGTTCTTGACATGATGTTAGGGCCTCCCTCGATGAGTGTCAACTCCTTGGAGTTGCCCAAGATAATAATAATAGTCCACTGTCCACAGTATACCATGTAGTGTCAACTAATTTCTTTTAGACATTTTTATTAGCAATGATTTTCATCAATCCCCATATACTAGACAAACAATACCTGTGGTCTAGATATCTTGCAGAACTAAACATGCAGTGCTTACTCTCAAGAGAAATAGGAAAGTTTTGGAAAATTTATTTTTTTCGAAATTAAATACTCAAAACTTAAGAAGAGAAAGATGTTTACAATTAACATCTATTAAAATTTTATCATTGCATATCAGAAGTACCAGTGCAGGATGCTAGAAGCATCCAGAAGATGTGAATCTGTTTTACAGATGATGCAAAGTTGGAGCTATGAGGAGTGAAGCTTATGATGCATCTTTACTGGAGGATTGGAATAAGTGATCTTGTTGGTAGATGAGTTCAGTAACATTTATTCTCTAAACAGTTTTCAGCATTATTAAATGTAAGGTCAACAATTTGGAAGACAAACTGAATTCTGCATTTGGTGGTGATCTGTTGAAAGAAATTTTGATGGTGTTCTATGTAGG